>NC_140971.1:36028689-36071189 GCF_056783735.1 Eptatretus burgeri
GGCGTGCTCCCCAATGCACCCCTCCCCTTGCTGGCACCGAAGTTACACGACCAGATGTTGTTCCGATGCTCAGAGGTGGACGATGTTTCAAACAAGCTCATGATCTGTCCCATCAATGTACATATTTATGCCGTGTGCGGACGTGTACATAAGGTCGACTCGTTCTCACTTTCGAGCTCACCTTGTTATGGTTCAGTCGAGTCATGAAGTCGCGAAGGAAGGTAGACATAACAAGCTTGCAGGATCCACCAGAATCTCCCGCCCATTTCCTTTGCCTTGACTATCGCTCTATTTTTCGTGGCCAAACCCTTGACCGCAGACCCTCCTCCTCCTTCTGATGCCTCCGTTGCAGTTTCTATGACGAAATACGTGAACGTTACGCAATCGGGAAGGAGGAGTTAAGGTAGAGACGTGCAGACAGACTCCCCACCCGCGATGTGGGTCAGTGGGTCAGTGCCGTACCGAGGGTGGAATCCGCTAGGTGGCGCTGATCCACCAGGGGTCATTGCCACGTGCGGGTCACGTGATGTTGTTTTTCAAGTTTGAAGTGTCCATTCCGGGTGTAACTTCGGTTTGCTGACCAACGTCCCCGCCGCCGCACGCAGCCTTCCCCAGCAGTGGATTGACCTTTTTGCCCCCGCGGAGGGAAACACCTGGGAATCTCCCCCACGCGGGGGCGAAGCCGTCGACTCATTTTATGGAAAATGTTTTGGGAGCACTTGTGGGATTATCCACTCGAAGGGGTGGGCATTGTGGGTAAAAATGAACACGATTATGACGTCATTGTGAACAATGAAATTCAGCTCTGTGTGACGTGTCAAGCCACCCGTGGCCAGCTGCTCCAATCGAAAGGCTCCTCCAGTGTACATTACCGTTGGGAAAGGACATCGACAGTTACAACTGACAGTTATCACGTTGTTCAGACCGTTTCAGTTAAATCTCTTTCAGTTTCACTAAGGCTTTGGTGCGACATTGGTCCCCGTGCCCCCAAAACTGCACAATTGGTGATAATTGGAGCATTTGTGATGAAGAAAGAACGATCTCCACGAACGGAAATTGTTTGAATGAAAGAAGAATGAAAAAGGTAGTTGTGGTGGAATATTTAAGGAATGGATGCGTGTGGAAGAACCAGCCCAAAGAGCTTAATGAACGAACTGTGTCAAATGTCTGTCCTGAAATGTTTGATTATTATTTATCTTTCATCAAAAGGTGAAACCACTGAGCAACAAATACTCTCGATCAAACTATCTCCGTTTCAAGTGTCATTCAAATAAAGGGACATTGTTAATGTGACACAATGGAAAACTATACGTCTTGTTGTCCCCCGCCCTCCGACAAGGTCGGAGACAGCAGACATTAAAATGAGCTCCGACCGACCAACCAACTGACCGTCAGACCGACCGTCCAACTGACTGACCAATCGACTGTCCAACTGACTGACCGTCAGACCGTCCATCCCATCGACCATTAGACCGTCCGTTCGACCGACCGACCAACCGACTGTCCTACCGACCAACTGTCCGACCGACCATCAGACCGACCAACCGACTGTCCGACCGACCACTGACTGACTGACTGTCCGACCGACCGACAGTGAGACTGTCAGTCTGACCGACCGACCGTTGGACTGACCGACCATCAGACCGTCAGACCGACCGACCGACCAATCGTCTGATCAACCGACCCTCCGACCGACCGAACATGTACTTTAGTGTTCACAATATTTCAAAACCCTTTCAACATATCACTTTCATCTTGTACCGACTGACCACGTACGTCCACAATATTTCAAAACCCTTTCAACATTTCACTTTCATATTGCAGATATCTGTTCCTCATGACATTATCTCAACCTGATTAGATCACAACTTTGATTGGCTGAATTATCTTGCCATGGCAACCATCTCGGTAACTTGGCTCGTGTATGCGATATTTCAAAAACTGTTCAAGATTTAACTTTCACAAGAAAAAAAAAAACATTCAAAAATATTATGCAAAAACAGTTAAAACTAGAAGGTCACTCCACTCGGTAGAGCGCGTACCTCCGCCCCGTCATGCCTGATCCATACATTTTTGAGATATCATGCTCCATATCATTTTTGAGCCCTATCTTTCAATGGTGAATAATCACTTGTAAAATTCTAGTAGTCGGATCCGGATATTCACCATAATCGAATCAATTCGTCGTGGTCACACACCCAACCTGTCCACAAAATTTAATCCGGATCCATCCACAACTTTTTGAGACATCCTGTACACGGACAAACAGACAGACAGAAAGGGGTAAAAACATAATCACCATTTTAAGTGTTGGAGGTAAAAAAATGCAAAAACAAAAAAAACAAACAATGAAGAATGACACCACATTATGATGTCACAATACAACACCACAATCCTCTTCTGGTTTAGCATCACAATAGCTTATGACATTTTCCTTTAGTTGTGGGATTGTGATGGAACAACGTGAAAAGATATCGTGATGCTAAACCAGAAGAGGATTGTGTTGTTGTATTGTGACATCGTAATGTGGTGTCATTCTTCATGGTTATTCTCCTCCCTTGTTTTCTTCTTCATTCATCACAATTTTGTTGCGAAGAAAACGAATGAGGAAGAAGATGAAAAAAATTCATCACAATTTTGTTGTGACGAAAAATGAAGAGAAGAAGTTTTCTCAGACGCATCAAACTGGAGTTTAACGCATTCACAGCCCTATCTTCAGCGATTCGTTTCCTCTTTTGACTCGATGAGTTTCGTACCAAGTATCTGTTGGTGGCCCTGTCCCCCAGTAGCGATTCGCTCTCCGAACGTGGAGCTTCGGAGCACGTGCGGCATCGCAGCTCTATATCTTCAGTGGGTTTTCACTCCTTTTAAGCATGGGACTACTGTCATCGAACCCCTTTTGGTGAGCAGCTTATTCCCATGGGCACTGGCCTTTTATGACACCCAGGCCACCGATTGGATCATATTATTTCGTTGTCACTGTGATGTAACCAAGTTTGAATGTAAAATGTACATTTATGCTCCACCTATTTGTTGCGTCATCTCTGCTGGGAGGGGGCGAGGGCAGCTCTTCCCTGTCTGGCGGGCGGAACAGTGGTGGTGTGTGGAGAAAACATGGTTTTTACCGTCGCACTTGGAGAATTAAAAAAAAAAGTAAAAGTGATTTAAACCTCTGAGTGTTGGTAAGCTGCCTGGAGCATTCTTTCTTTAAAGAATCGGTACATGTAGGCCCTTCTAAGATATTCACAACGCCGAATTGGCCCACTGGTTATTCGCCATTACTCGCTTCTTTTTGAACTTGTAACTGTATTTACCCGCACTCAAGCTTAACAGCTTATGGAACACTGCTCAGACCGGATGAAGTCACCAACCTTTAGTGGCGAGTAGAAGTCGATAACTCAGTTTTCTACATCGGTGACCCCGAGGTGTTATCATGTTTGTCGACGCTACATCCAACGATGACATCCACCAAGGTGCATCTGTTGAGGTACCCGACACCGGTAGCAGCCATTCGTTTAAAACTCCCTCCTTTCTGGCCCACTGATCCCTCATTGTGGTTTTGTTTGCACAAGTTGAAGCGCAGTTCGTGACCAAGCATGTCACCATCCAGGATACATGCTTCACCGATGTTGTTTGATCTCTCCAGCCAGAAATAGCGCATGAAGTGAGTGACCTCCTAATTGCTCCTTCAGCCTCAGAATGTTATGCAAACTTAAGGCTGAGCTCATCAAATGTACTTCAGATTCAGAGCAAATGAGGCTTCAACAAATTCTCATTTCTGAAGTTCTGGGTGATAGAAAACTCTTTCAGCTTTTGTGAAGGATGAGACAGATGCTTGGAGACAATACATTGGAGAATACCATCTCAAAAAAAGAGCTGTATCTCCAGAAACTTCCCACCAACGTCCAACTGATCTTGACCTCAACTGAAGAGGCTGGTGACATCAAACAATTGGTGGACCTTGCCAACAAGGTCATGGAAGTCTCTTCTCCTTTGTCCTCCACTACGCACATAGAAGCTGTTTCAAAACTTCAACAGGAACTTGCACCCCAACCAGACCAATCGGTACATTGGCCACCCAGGTTGAGAACTTGACCAATTACAGGTGGAAAGAGAGAGGAGAAACTGAGGGCATGGTCCATCTCGGAGTTAAGAGGACACAATCCCAGCTCAAGCACCCATCAACATGTCAAACGGATGTGCTGGTACCATTGGAAGATTGGAGAAAAGGCTCACAAATGCATCAGCCTCATATGAGCATCGTGCTCATAGCTCATACCAGTCTCACCCTTCAGAGCATGGAAACTCCAATGCCAGCGACTCGTGGCGACAAGTCAGCATGGCAGTGACACATCTAGTCACCTATTGTCTGTAACCGACAAGGCAACGGGTTCCAGTTTTTTTTCGTGGATACTGTGATGAAGTGAGTGTTTTACCATCTTTTCGCAAAAGCAAAGGCCAGCCTACATCAACCCAGCTGCAGGCAGTGAATCACTCGCCCGACACCACATACAAGGAGAGATCTTTAAGGCTGGATCTTGGACTGCAACGAGTATTTTGATGGGTATTCATTAGTGCGAAGTTGCTTACACTCATCATCAGAGCGGATTTTCTTCACCAGTTTGGCCTGCTCGTAGACGTCAAACACCACAAGCTCATTGACATCACGACCAGCCTTACTGAGCGGGGAATCGTCACTCGTACACCCTCCATCATCCCCCATGAAAGCTACATCTCTTTCACATTATGACACCCTCCTTCATGAATACCTAGTGATTGCTCTCCAGTGTTCAGGGATTGTGAGATCAAGCACTCGACCACTCACCACACAGTAACTTGTGGACCTCCAGTTGCACCATGACCATGGAGCCTTGCCAAGATCGTCTTAAAATCTCCAAGTCAGAGTTCAAGCACATGCTTGAACTCATCACCATACAACAATCTGACAGCAACTGGTCTTCACCCTTGCATATGGTACCAAAGAAGTCACTGGTTGAATGGCGGCCATGCGGTGATAACCATTAACTTAGTGAACGCACCATTCCTGATCGCTACCCATTTCCCCATTTGCAGGATTTTTAATCCTCCCTCGAATGTGCACGTGTTTTCTCCAAGATAGACCTCATCAGAGCACCCCACCAGATACCAGTCGAGCAGCGTGACATACACAAAACAGCCATCACAACACCTTTTGGGCTCTACGAGTTTGTTTGCATGTCATTCAGCTTGTGTATTGCTGCACAGTCGTTTCAGAGGTTGGTCGACGATGTTGTCCGTGGTCTCCCTTTCGTCTGTGCTTACCTTGACGATCTGCCAGTAGCAATCCCTACAGAAGAAGAACAGGCGGCACACCTCTGATTACTTTTTGAGCACCTTGCAAAGTACGGCATTGTCATCAATCCCAGCAGGTGCCAGTTTGGGGTGCCATCACTCACCTTCTTCGGTAATACGTCACAGACAAACATGGTCTCTACCCACTGGAGGAGAAAGTCAAGACTTTAGAAGCATTTTCTGCACCTACAACACCGTACAAGTTGAGGGAGTTTCTTGGACTTGTGAATTTTTACAGGCATTTCATCCATAACTGTGCAGACAGTTCTCAGCCATTGATGGATATACTACATAACAAGAATAAAAAAATATCAGCCCATCACCCTCGATGAAAAATAATTGTCTGCCTTTGAAGAGGCGAAGGTGAGGTTGGCTGAGGCCACACTTCCTTTTCATCCCAACGCTGAAGCACCACGACGCTTCTTAGCCGATGCCTCGGATGTGGGAGTAGATGGAGTTTTGCAGCGGAATGTACATGACGTCTGGCAACCACTCTCTCTTCTTTTTCTCAAAGCATTTTCAACCTGCAGAGACCAGATAGAGCATGATTGGGAGAAAACTTCTAGCAGCGTACCTGAGTGTCAAGCACTTTTGGCATATGCTAGAAGGGAGAACATTCTCTATCTATATGGATCACAAGCCATTGACCTATGCTCTGAAATCAGGACCCGATTGTCACTCTCCAAGAGAAGTACAACATCTTGATTTCATCTCCCAGTTTTTACAACAGACTTGAGGCTCATCAGTGGCAAAAACAACTCTGCAGCAGATACACTGCCCCGAGTTGACGTAAATGCTCTGAATGCATCTGACATCATCAATTTCACGACCATAGCTGAAGCCCAGCACCATGATGAGGCACTACAAAAGCTGCGAAACAATTCAATGCCACTCCAGTTCAAAGAAGTACATCTCCCCACTTCTAAGGGTAGGATTGTCTGTGACATTTCCACAGGCGATCCTTCACCCTTATGTCCCGAGCGAGTATCGACGTGAGTTTTTGATGCTCTACACAATGTTTCACCCTAGCATCAGAGCCACTCAACATCTATTTACTTGGTGTTTTGTCTGGCATGGAGTGAATCGTGATGTCAGAGACTGGTCCAGCACCTGCATGGCATGTCAGAGATCCAAAATACTGCACCATCGACACATCAGGTCTCCTCTTGGCATGTTGTTTTCTCTGCCAGATTCGATCACATTCACATTGATCTAGTTGGACCTCTTCCTCCAACAGATGGCAATACATACCTGCTCACATGTATTCATCGTTTTACTCGTTGGCTGCTTGTAATACCCATTCCTGACCAGACAGCAGAGACTGTAGCACAAGTATTCATCTCACATTGGGGAGCTGTGTTCGGTGCACCCTCACCAATAACCACAGGCCGAGGTCGTCAGTTTGGATCAGCACTTTTCCAAGATCTGTCTGATCTACTTGGCAGTAGGAGAACCTGAACCACAGCCTATCACGGGTTACCTAATTGGCTCGTGGAAGGATTCCATCAACAGTTGAAAGCATCGCTGGAAGCCCATGCAAATACAAGATTGACGGAGAGTCTTCCTATCATCTTTCTAGGTATCCGAACTACGATTAGGTCCGACATAAGTTGCTGCACTGCTGAGTTAGTTTTTGGCACAACTCTCAAAGTTGCCTGAACAGTTAATGGCACCTAGTCAGTTTAATCATGAGTTGGATCCGAGCAACTATTTACATAGCCTACGGATGCACATGAGAACCCTGTTGCCGACACCGAGCAGGCTGCAGCACGGGCAAACCCAGACCAATTCAGACATTCAGAGTGGTACTCATGGTTTTGTGAGGAAGGCACTCCAACCCCCGTGTGGCAGACCGTTTGAAGTCATTCGCCCAACTGACAAGTTTTTCATTATTAACTACAATTGGAAGCATGATACTGTCAGCATTGACAGGGTGAAGCCTGCTCATGTTAACCATGACCTGACTGCTGCACATGCATCACGTACAATCCCTGACTTGCAACCAGCACTTGCGCCAGCAGCTATTCATCAAGTGCCGGCAGCGAGGAAGACGCGGTCTGGCCATCATGTCCATTGGCCAGCTCGTTTCGTACCGTTTTTTGGAACGGTTCAGTGTTTTACACTACAATATTTACACCTTTTTGATCGGTTGCTTTCTTCCTATGTTGACAAATTCTGGATACTAGCGATCTAGGAGAAGGGACTACTTGTGGTGTACTTTTCGTCATTGCCAACTTGTTAGTAATTTTACATCATGAACTTTGTTCCATTTACTTGTCCAACCAATGGTAGTCGTTTCGGCGTGGTTTTATTTAACCTGGTTTCTAACCGATCATTTTGCCCCTCGGGGGGGGGGGGGGACAGGCATTGAGGAAGGCTTCTAAAGGAGTGTGACAACGCTTTTCCTGCCCGGCAGCTTGCTATTTACACCATCGTGTAAATGACTCGCAGACTTCAGTTTCACTGGAGTTAAACAAAAGTTCACTGGAGTTCAACCGCATTCACAGCCCTCTCTTCAGCGAAACATTTCCTCTTTTGACCCGTGGACTTTCGTAGCACGTGTCTGTTTGCGGCCCTTTCCTCCAGCAGCACCTTGCTCTCTGCACATGGAGCTGGGTACCACGTGCCGTGTCGCGGCTCTATGTTCAGCGGGTTTTCACTACTTTCAACCACGGGACTACAATCATTGAACTCCTTTTGGTGAGCAAGCATATTCCCAAGGGCACTGGCTTTTTTATGACACCCGGGCAATTGAGTGGATCATATTAGTTTGTGGACACGACGCCAAATTGGTCCACTGGTGATGCATCATTTTGTGCTTCTTTTTGAACTTGTGACCGTATTCACCCGCACGCAAGCTTAACAGCTTATGGGACACCGCTCAGACTAGACAGAGTGATCAACCTTGAACGGTCAGTAGAAGTCGATAACTCGATCTTCTATAGACCCTTTCCTCTCCAGTGCTTACGTCACATTATCCTATACTTGTCAGTTATAACTTTGATTACTGCTTTGTCAGTTATGAATGTCTGGACGAGGTATTGTAGCCATGCATTGTTTTCTCTACGGTGACCTCGGACTCATAGAGGAGCTTGTACGTGCAAGACAAAGACATTATTAGATATCAGTGTTTAAATCCTTCAGGTGTAACTTCTACCCAATTGTGATGATTACTTTCATTGGAGTGGGGAAACTTGCATGCTTCTGTGATACTGGTGGGAGTTTTGCTCTTGTAAGTCCTACCTACTACCTAGCCAGGCAGGTCAATGGGTAGGAGCCAGACTAAGACTTGTCACATCTTTGGGGGAAGGAAAATTTACTTTTCTACCTGGCCTCGTCACCCCCACCTTTACAGTAGTGCTCTGAAAAGGTTTTTCCTTGTTTCAGGACTAGGTGACTGGCACGAGTCAGTCCTAGTTGTCTTATTATTATGATTATTATTATTCATCTGCTCTTTCTATTCTTTTCTTCTTTTTCTATTTTTCTTCTATTCTGCCATTTCGACTTTCAGTTATTCTGCATCGTTCTTGTCCGAGACTTCCTGTGGGATATGATGAATTATTTCTCTGAAGGGTACTGGAAAGAGACGTTACAGGTCATCGCTGCCTGTTTTTTTTTTTTGGGGGGGGGGGTTGAATACATAGTCGAGGCTCGTGGAAGAACTAGCACACTGAATGGATCAGGACACAACAGCCAAAAACTAGACAAAACACGCATGCACACGGTGGACAAGTTGGGCACTGAAGGAACCTCGTAGGAGGGAAAACTGGAAAATTGGAAGGAGGGCTTGGAGTATGGTGGGGTTAAGGAATGTAGAAAGGAACATGGTTTTGGATTGGGGGCAATCTGAGATGGTGGTGAACAGCTGTCTTAATGACCTGGAGTAAAGAATGAGATTGAAGAGGATGTGGAAGTTGGTTCCACAGGTGGGAAAAAAAAGAGGAACAAATGAGTGGAGGTGAGCAGTGGTACTGGGTTTAGATAGTTTTACCAAAAAATGCGGCCCGTGGGCCCTGGTCAGTTCCGACTTCATCGATATTGGATATATTCATCAACATTCATTGTTTTTATTCCGGCCCTAATGAACATCATGCTCATTAAGACTCATTATCTTTCTTCCTGGGCAAAAATTCAGAAGAAAAAACGCTGTGATAAGGTGTAGACATTGTTCCATAGAAGCATTATACCATACAAAAGGCAAAAACTACGAATACTCTTGGAGTTTTCGGACTTTGAAGATTAATTTGTCCTAATGAACTTCATACTCATTAAGACTCATTATCTTTCCTCCTGGACAAAAATTCGGAAAAAACGCTGACAAGCTGTAGAAATTGTTCCCTAGAACCATTATACCAAACCAGAAGCAAAAAACGATGAAAAAGTCGATGAGTTTTAGGTCTTTGAAGATTAATTGATTAGATTAATTAACTAAGTCAATTAGTGACAAATGTGAAATTTTATTGCAGGGGGGTTATGCGGCATCTCCCCAAGTATCATCCCTTTGAGTTTCAAGTCATTCTGACCACATGTTGCAGAATAATGATCGAAAGATTGATTGTGGACAGACGGACGGACGGATCAACGGACATGGACCCCCATTTTATAAGTAACTTCCTTCGGAACTGATTAAAGAGGGTTGATGGTTGATTTTACCATAGCCCTGCAGAAACATGGGGGGTGGGGATAAAGCATGGAAAGAGCAGTGGGTGCAAGACCAGAAAGGAGGCGGTAGAGGACAGAGAGACCACTGACCTGTCTGCGATGGCGAAGAGATAAGCCCATAGACTCAACTTCATCGTGGGAGATTAAACATGTTAGTACAGGATCTCGAACTCTGGTAATGCTTTAAGAAGCTGATTTATCAACAGGTGTTGAATGTCGAAGCGGTTGTCCTGCCATGGACATGCACGGGGGTGGTTCGTGCAGCCATTTTCGGTTGTATTCCTGAAGCCATCAGAGCGGCATTGTTATGGTTCTTGGAGGAGGCATTAAGTGTTGAGTCTCGGTGTCTGCGTTGTCATTATTTTTGAATATTTCCCCATTTATTTATTTTTAAAATTATTTAATTACATACTTTTTCTTTTTTCCAAATATTTTTTAAAATTTTTAATTATTTAATCTTAAAGTTATTCTTGAACTGGTTCCAAATGTATTTATTTTTCCAATTTTTAATTGTTTAATTTTTCAATTGTTTACTTTTTAAATTATTTAAATATTTACAATTTTACTCATTTTTTTTTTTCCAAATTTTCAATTTGTTTCTTCTATTTTAAATTATTTGATGTTTTTAAAATTATTACGGTTCCCGGAGGGAAGCATTAAGTGTTTTTAGTCTTGGTGTCTGGTGTCCTGCTTTTTGGATGAAAAAAAAACATTTGTTTTCACTATGAGGTAAAATTTCAAGTGCTACCAATTGGCCAATATTACGAGTTGGCTATCTGTGGTTAAGCAAACAGACACAAGATCCATGTTGGTGAAAGAGAAATTATTACACCATCAGAGCAGTTCTCTAGTTACCTCTGCCACCTTATGTCTTCACCCATCTGCCTGTCTGTTGAGTCGCCGAAATAAGTGACCCTTAGTGTCAGTAATTCTGTTTGTTTGGATGTTTGTTCGTTTGTCATCAGCATAATTGGTAGTAAACGTGGGCGGATTTTAACCAAACTCTGGTGGTCGGTACATCTTATGACCTACTGCTTTGGAAATTGTGATGGTTGCTAAGGATGCTTTGGTTCCCTAGCAACAACCAAAAAACCTTCAAAATCGGTACCGTTCACGCAAAATCAACTCCGAAAGCCATTATCCCACGTAGGGTTATTAAATTTGGCACGAATGATCTACAGGTGATGCTCTATCAAATATATTCCGGTTTTGTGATATATGGAATACTTTACCCGCAGCGCCCCCTACAATTAGGGTATACGCGAAAATTAAAGGCCTCCTAGCGACCAGGTGAGTAGATAGATATGAATGAAACTTTGCAGGTTCATGGTACTCAGAGTACTACAACTTTGGCTCAGGACATATTAACCGATTTCCCTTAGGTCAGGGGTCAAAGGTCAATTTGTGCAAAAATCGATAATATGCGAGAGCTGGTGGTGCCTTCGCGCCAAATGCTACTCCTCCTCGGGTTATGGTCGGATGGTCATGAAAATTCACACTAATCGTCTGGAATACATTGTGCACAAACAATCAGCCGGATTTTCGATTTAGATCTTTGTTCACCCACAGCACCCCCTCGAACGTTGGGGATTTCCGATTTCAAACTGCATTTTTGGTACTTTTCATTCAAATGGATACAGAGTAGTTATCAGGAGATGGAACTGGATGAGATTTGACATGCATAATCTTAAGGTGATTCCCTATCCACTATATGACATCCATTTTGCTCTATATCTTATAGTTTCGATGTTCAGCGACCCATCGCCGCCTCCCGGCTTGTATATGTATATATGTATATATATATATATATATATATATATATATATATATATATATATATATATATATATATATATATATATATATATATCCGTTATTATGCTGCAAAACTTTGATATAAGTGGTCATAAGTTTTTGAATCTGTACATGTGGAGCTTAAATAGTTCCAAGATGTCCATCCGTATGTACGTTAACATTTGACTAAGCCATCTTCTCCTCAAAAATTACCTGACCGATTATGGACCAAATTTGGTATGATACATCAGAACATTGAGGTCTCACGAGGTTGTGCTCCCCATCCAGATCTGCCCCCTATAAGAAGCTGAAAAGCCTGGTGTTGGCTCAGTGGTTGGGGTGGCGGCTTGGGATCCTCGGGTCCTGAGTTCAAGCCCTGTTGGCGGCTGAATTAATACACCAGGGGGTTGACTCAGCTTGTCATTGTTCCGAGGTTGATGAAATGAGTACCAGTTCCAGTGTGTGTTCTGGTAGAGTGGTACTGCATCGGCGACACAGTAGCGCTTCAAGAAATGATAGCTACCCCGGCAGCTATTTCTCTCTTTGTCTGTCTGTTAGCAGGATATCTCAAAACATTGTGGACGGATTCAAATGAAACTTGGTGGACAGGTGGGGTGTGTGACAACGACGAATTGATTACATTTTGGTGAAGATCCGGATCCGGATACGAGGACTTTTTTATTTTCTCAAGTGATTCTTCACTATTGAGAGATAGGGCCAAAATCGATATATGACATGATATTTCAAAACGTTGTGGATGGATTATGACAAAACTTGGTGGATTTGTAGTTGAACTGCCTTTATTTTTTTTTATTCTTCGTCTTGCTTTTCAAGGTGGTTGCTCACCTTGGTGAGAGTTGGCATTGCCACCACCTCTTTTGTGAATGTTTTTTGGTACTTCTTGGATGTTTTCTTCTTTTCCTTTTTTTATTTAATTCCATTTGTTTTTGTTTTGTTTTTACTTGATCTTACTTTCGCCACTTGCCCGAGTGTTTGGGGCGACTTGCATTAAAAAATATACTTTTTGCTTGAACTAAAAGGATGTTAGAAGAAAATGGACAAACACATATGGTGCTAGGGAAGGAAATGGTTTTGTATCTCAACAGTTTAACTCAGAATTTGAGTGAGGGTGTGCACATAAACTTAGGGTTTGAGTGAGGGTGTGCGCATATGCTGAGCCCATAGCTGGTCCAGAGGAATTTTGAAACATTTAATAATCATCTCAACAGGTAGTCCAGCCCTTGAAATGAATTTGATCGAGTGATACTAATATTTTGGTTAACAAGTCATAATGACCCACAAATTATAATCAACAAGTGTCTCCAACATTAGGGCAGGTATTTACTTTTAACAAAACCGATTGTGGTTTTTTTTGAAATGCGGTTGACTTCCACAAAGCATCGTCAGCACCTTCGCTGCAACACATGAGCTGAGCAGGCAAGGGTGAGCAACAAAGCAAAAGGAGTTTGTGGGATGGGGATGGGGGTGTGGTGGAGGGGCGGGGGGCGTTGGGGTGTATGAGGTGGGTGAGATATAGAGATAAAGAGAAAAGATTATCTTGGTGTAGCAGTCGTGACACTTGTGAAAGTCGCTCGTGCGATGTTTATGCAATATTTATTTCAACGTGACATCATAAAATGTTAACCCGGTAACAACCATTGCTAGTTTGAGGACTATTTAAAAGTCTTGATACATTATAAATGGTCTTGTACTGCAATAAAAACGAGTGCCATTGTATAGTAAATCACTTTTAAATTGTTATATCATGAGTTTACACCCTTAAATTTGGTGTTCGATAGTACAGTGCACATTGCGGGTTGTTTGCGTAATCTCATTGGGACATTTTCAAGTGTCGATTCAATTACTTTGAAAGAAAGCTAAAAAAAAAAATAAAAAAATGTTTTCATGATGGATGCTCTCAGGAATCACAACTTGGGTATATTGAAAGTGAAGAACAGATTCCAGGTTTATTAACATGCACATTGCTACTCAAATGACTTATTGTCTGTCGTTCAATTTCAATGTGATGTAACTTTTCAAATGATAATTAATTATTTCAATGTTTTTCAAATAATAATTATTTCAAATAATAATTTCAATGTGATGTAACTTTTCAAATGATAATCAATTATTAATGCTTGACGCCTCGACTATAACCGCTGAGGCGGCCCCATGATAAAGGTTCATGAATGGTGAGCCCGAAAAGGCAATGTAAGATTAAAATTCACAAGACTCGTTAAAGTACCATATTTTAATATAATAATCTGCATAATCATGAGTATAATATTTTAAAATCAACAACAACATCCCAAACATATGACCTACTTGTATGCAAACAATGAAACTTCGTCACAGAGCACCCTTGAGTCTTTGTTCAACACTCACACGATTATATAACGGACACACACACACACACACACACACACACACACACACACACACACACACACACACACACACACACACACACCATTGGTGCTGCCAAAGCTGTTTCTTGGCATGATGCTAGGTGGTTTGCCATTGTTTTTCTAGCAGTCAGTCAGGGCAGGAACTTGTAACTTGCTCAGGTTGCTGGCGATAACTCACCCGCTCTTCACAAAAAACGACACTCCGTGTGATCTTTAACGGTCAAGAATGACCATTGCTGGCAGACGAGTCCTCCAGACTAACGTCCTTCTGATGGACTTGGCATCTCATGTCATCCTGCATGTGACATACACCAGGGTGGAAGTTTATAGCTGGGTCAAGATTCGAACCCAGGCTAGCCAACTCAGAGCAACTCAGGCAGGTGAGTGTGCGTACCTCTAGGGTATCCAGTATCCACCCTAAAAGACCGCAAAGTTTCGCCTTTTTACCCTTCATCGGAGCATTAAAGGCTGAAATGTCAGTACTCGGTGATATTTTACAGCGGATACCTTTTAACCATGTTATTCTCATGTTATGCTCTTGTGCTTTCAACGCATCCTTCGCTGGGATGAGCAACTATTTCTTATTTCCCAATACAGTTATATTAGTTTACCCGGATAAAGAGGAACTGATTATTCCGTGATAAATATTTTTAAATTTATTTTTTGAGATGTTCATGAAATCATTAATTTTGTCGTTCACGCAGATTTGCCAAGGCACACGACGCGTCGTATCTAACAAGAACGAGAATTGCTTTGCAATACATGTCCCGTACCGATGTGATATTATTTTCTCAGTTTAAAAAGGGTATAACTGTGAAAATGAGACAAAACTCCCTGAAACTCGAACTTGTTCTGTAACTTATCCTATTAAAGCCATGTACCAAGTTTCAGTTGAATATGTTAAAGGATGTGGGGAAAATGTCAGAAAAACCACAGGTGGGACGGACAGACGGACAGAGAGCAAAGCTATAGTCCCACTGGTTGGGGACTAATAAAACGAGGATACATTAAAAAACACTTGTAAATAGACGATGCACACTCCTGTGTTAAATAGGTGATGATGGTCCCACAGTGTAGACTGGAGACCAATGTAACATATAAACATCGTCCATCACAAAACTTTCTGCTTACATATTGTAAAAGTAATGAGATGAACATCACCGCTCTCTTCATTCTCACTTCACTTGATTAATGATATTAGTATGGTACATCCGTGGTGTCACGGGTGGAGTGTCTGCTCTGAGTCTGGGAGGTTGGTGGTTCCAATCCTGGTTGAGTCATTGTGAACATGTAATTAATGGTATGTGTTGCTTGTTTGCTTGCTTGATGCTCAGCAGTTAAAAATAGAGCACAGACAAACAACTATAGGTTGGCTACCATTGCACAGGCTTTGATGGGGGCCTCGTGTCCTGCTCCTGCATTGAAGTTCCAAGTAAAAAAACCCCAAAAAAAAACTTCTATTAATGTCATTTTATGTATTATAGAAACAATTACATATCGATTTAGCAAGCTCTTTCTTTTGGGTTACACACTTCATATTCAGTGTGTGTGTGTGTGTGTGTGTGTGTGTGTGTGTGTGTGTGTGTGTGTGTGTGTGTGTGTGTGTGTGTGTGTGTGTGTGTGTGTGTGTGTGTGTGTGTGTGTGTGTAGAAATATGTAAATGTCGATGAGATGACATTTCAGTCCTGAAGGTTCACCCACCGGTGCACTTTCGGAACACCGTGAAGGTGTACATGGCTTCGTGATTGGATTGTAACCCCGACACACAAACTGGACGTGGAACGACATTCCGTCGTGTCATTATGACGTCACAATCACGACTAATAACCAAGCATCAAAGCGAGTCCATGACTAATGCATTGTGTCCAGTTTGTGTGTCGGGGTTACAATACAATCGACCTTACGCAGTGTCCGCGCTGGTGTACCGCTTCACTCGGGACGCATTCCGGCGGCCACGATCCGGCGCAGGCAGGAGATCTCAGCGGAGAGCGAGGCGAGCTCGGAGCGCAGGACCTGGTTCTCGGTGCTTAGGGAGGCTGGAGAGGCGGCCACGTTCGAGGAGTAATGAACGCTGAACGGGAACGAGGGGTTAAACGAAGTGCATGGGGAGAAAGGGGGAAAGGATGGCGAGGAGGACGAGGAAGAGGAGTTTGGAGGCGACACCGAACCAGGGGAAACTTCGAGCGAGGCCAGGCGGCCCAAGGTGGGTGACCTCGAGGTGTTCGCACGGGGTTCCTCCGCAGCAGCGATCGCGTGAGCGCCCTTGAAGCGGAGTTTGCATGGGAGAGTCCGACCCGCACCCTGCGGCTCCTGCACGGGGACCACTCGCGGGACTGGGGAAGGTATGTTGTCGCCGTGTGGAGGAGGGACCGATGGGACTGGAGGGGATCGCATCGTCACCAGTGAGGGATGTGCCGAGCCCGGAGAGGTCTCATCAGGAAGTGCAGGCAGGGTCGCGGCGTGGTATCTCGGCCAATGTGCGTTGAAAGCGTCCCATGATTGGTGACGTTGCAGAGGATGATGCTGCTGATGAGGAGGTGGAGGAGGAGGTGGTGGAGGGTGGAAGTGCGTCTGGAGAAATGCCCCAGGATGCAGACGCAGCGGGTGCTCGGAAGATCTCTGCCGGTCCACCGGACCGGATCCCACGCCGAGGCGCACCCGCAGGCCGAGCAGCTCGGCGCGGAGACCTGCGTTGTCCTCGAGGAGCGCGATGACGCGCGACTCCAGCACGAGGTCAGTGAGCCGTCGCTTCTCGCGCGATCGCTTCGCGGCTTCGTTGTTCTTCCTTCGCTTCTCCCAATAGAGCACGTCCTTCTTGCTGGCGGGAGTGAACTCGCGACGGCGTCGCGGAGCAGCCGGAACGCGGCAGTACTGGGGTCGCGGCATATCGACCGATACGAGCGTGTGCATCGCACGACTGGCGTTATCGGCACGCTGCGATCCGACCTGCAGGTGTAGCTCAGGTGTGCCGCTGAGCGGCGAGGGCTGCGCCTCGGATTCGCTCTCCGTGAGACCTTCCAGCGAGCCAGGCGACAGGTCACACGTGGCCGGCATCTTCGGGGATATCGGTCAGCGACTCGTTCAACGGTCCACGGCGGATGTCTCCGCGGTCTCAGTGAGATCCTCCAGGAACCCGCACCGAGCTCGACCCCGAGATTAACAACCAATGGCGCGATATTTGTTGTTGTTTAAAAAAATAAACCCAAACACCTCATTCAAGGTCTCCTTCCTCGTCCCCTCCATGTCATTCTCTTCGCCGGGCAACGCCGCCCGGATTTTGATCGTCAAACGACCGCTGAAATGTGGGCGTGTCGGGGGGCGTGTCGGGGGGCGTGTCGGTGGGCGTGTCGGGGGGCGGGGCGAAAAGTTTATCGTTTAAATAAACTTTCACGGGATCCGCATCGCCGACGCCTCCGAGCAACTGCGGATGAGAATTTAATTTCAGGAGGCGCAACGAGTTACAGAACAGTTAATCGCATCGAATACTTTCCAACAGCGTGTAGGAGAGATTTGCGACGTGTGACGTCACAACATCGTGACGTCATCGTGCTGCTGCTGCTGTTGTTGTTGGTGGTGGTGGTGGTTCACAGAATGAAAAGAACCTTCATGGTTTTTTTTTGTGGAAAAGGGCCACCTCGAAACACCCTCGATTCGCTTGTATTCGGCTGTTTCGGAACCGCAAAGCCTTTAAACTTGGTTGTATCAAGAGTTTTCGTTTTTTCCCCCAGGGGCAGCAGCAGCTTCGGTCAACATTCGCCTTTATTATTCGTCCGAAGATATTTTCCTCGTGATGTTGACTTTGAAACTTTGTGGTTTGTATTTTGTGGAAACTATTAGAATATGCGTCATTATTGTAAAGGTTTATTATCCGTCGCTTAAACTATGTGGTCGAGTCTTTCACGAGCCGGCTGGCCAGGCCTGAAGGTCGGCGGTAACTCGGCCACATAAAGATAACCCCACTGGGCTGAGGGTCCATCCGAGGGTTCGGCGCGCACGTTCATGCGACGCCTGGGGAAAATAAAACCACCAGGACGGCGGTTTACAGCTGCGTCGGGATTCGAACCCGGCCGCCCAGCGAGCAGGGCGCGGCCCGCACTCTCATTGTATAAGCCTTTCCAGAGGCTTGTGAAGCCATTACGGCCGCGCTTGCCTAAGTCTCGTGATGCGCGTCTCTCATTGCCGGTTTAAACGCGCGAATTACGCTTCGTTACTCAAGCGAAAAGTCACGTGTTGGCACCTGTAGGGCGCACGTGACGCCGCCATACCTGTCCACCTGTTGAGAAACTTCGTTTCTCTCTCTCTCTCTCTTGGCTTTTTTTTTATATCCCCCATGAGCTCACCTGTCCGCAAATAGTCGCTAATTACAGGTAAAGGCGGCGGCGCCGTAAATAGCGCGGCACTTTGTAGCTTCAGACAGACGGGCGGGAGTCCCGGCTCAGGACCTTGGCGCGTTATTACGCGTCTCGGTTGTTTGGTCTTTGGTGGTTGTTGTTGGTTTTTTTTTTCCCCTCCCCACCCACGGGCCAATCCCACCCCTCGCTCACTCTTTTTCCCAGGCTTCGATGAGCGAAAAACTTCACAAAGGCTTCTCCAAGTTGCCTAATCCAGCGGGTCGCCTGTTCCTGCGAGTTAGCCGGAATCATGGCTGTTAGGGTTGTTGGTTTTGGTGGCTCAAACACTCCGGGTTCAAATGTTGTTTGAGGAAAGGTGGTCATGAATACACCACCGTATACTAGGAACTTTGGTACAGGGTGAGGTTACCTCGAAGGAGCTCGAGCTCGCCGAGAGGCGGTGAAAACAACAGAGGCTGCACACACCTGCCTGCAATGTGAGAGCGATGGGTCTTGCGCTTCGTCCTCATTGCTGGAGATGCCAACAATGTCGAGTCGATAATATGATTCCGGTGATAGAATAAAAATATATTCTACTCTTGTGCCCTTGTAATAAAAGTACACTGATGTCTACGAATGTATTTCTCCTGTATGTGACACAAGAACTAGAAGGGCATTCTGTCGAGCGAACACCTCCGCCGCGCAATGCCAGATCCAACGGAACAACATATCAGGCCCAATAAATATCTCGTTTTTTTGGCCTCATATCTCTCTCAATGGTGAAGAATCGCTTTTAAAAATTAAATAATTCTCGTATCCGGATCCGGATTCGGATCTTCACCAAAAATCCAATCAATTGGCCCTTGTCAATGTCACACACCAAACATGTCCACCAAGTTTCGTCCAAATCCGTCCACAACTTTTTGAGATGTCGTGCACACAAACAAACAAATACACACATGCATTTTAAGGCCATTTTTCCCAGCGAGAGCAGGGGTTATTACCCTTGCGGGCCCAATGATGGTCATGGTTCCCTTTTTGAGGCAATGTTTTTATGTCTGGACACCCTTCCTGACACCAACCTGTTACTCACCTCTTAATACAAGCAGGGATACGGTGTACCTATTATAACAGAGGCACACACCGGCACCAGTACACTGGTACTCATTTCGCCAACCTCAGGAGGTTGACAGGCTGAGTCGACTCCACCTGGTGTTAATTCAGCAGCCAACGTGGCTCAAACTCAGGACCTTAGGATCCCAAGCAGTAACAGTGGGATAGGCTACCAGAAAAAAAAATATATATCTATATATATATATATACACACAAAGCTGTTTCTCACCACCGACTGACTCACTCATTCACTGATATCAACTTTTATTACCTAAAAGGAGGCGTTGGCGGAGAAAACTGAAATTTTACATACCGCTGTAATTCAAGCTAATATACCAGGAAAAAATCACAACATCATAAAAAAAAATTTCTTCACGAGATCCTCTCCCAGACATCACAATCACCCGTCTCCACCCGACACATAAGCCACCAAGTTCTATCTCGAATGCTTATAGGTACCTGGAATTTGTACAAGCCTTAAATCACTGTTAATTTAAAAAAAATCCCCGGCCACAGTTTTATATGTAAATCTCATGCAGGCCCAGTGCCCTCGAAACTGGCATGCTTGGGTGGTGGTTGGAAACCCTTTCATGCTCGACACCACCCATTGCTGTTTGCATTGGCTCAATTAACATAGCCTTACCTCACCTGACCTGCACTTTGGCCAAAATGTCACCGTCACGCACTCACGTACTTAATGCCCATTTGCACTCCAAATCCAGGATGAACACAACTATGCGGGATGCCATCTTCCATGTTCGATGTCAAAGAGCACAATCTTGAGTGTGTGTGTATGTATATATATATATATATATATATATATATATATATATATATATATATATATATATATATATATATGTATACATATACTGTATGCCCATAATTATTGATGACTGTCAGCTTTGAATGATGAGCTAGATGCTGAGTCATGTTATGAGGGTGGTTCAAATTTGATCTCGACCTTTGTTGATAAAAAGCAGAGTTAAAAGCTTTGTGGTGTTGGTAACCAACACACATACTCACGTGTTTCCTGCTTAAATGCACGTGCCAAAAATCAAGATGGTGGAAAATGAGATAACAAACAGGGTGGAACAGCAACTGTAATTATGAAATTTCTGGTCAATGAGAACATCAAGCCTGTTTAACCCGACAGAGGTTTGGCTATACAGTGTGGTGACTGTTACCTGTGAAGGACACCCATAAAGAGGGCAAAATGAACAATCATAGCCAAGTGGACCATCACTGCATCCTCTGAGCACGCTGCATTGCACTCCACCTGACACCACTACCGATGATATTTTATCTGAAGTTACTTTGTGCTTTTGGTGATTGCATCGAGTCCTTCGTTTTCTACATACGTGTAAAAAAAAGTGCATTTTTCAAGGTGTGATCTCAGGTGAGTCCTGAAATGTCATAGAGATTGTAGTTATAATAGCAATTCATGTTGTGGGATGTTCACAGCACGAGTCAAGAGCGGTGTTGCTGCCATCATTTGGCATCTCTCAAATTGTAGAGGAGTGTACAGATGCCTTTATTCATAGCCGAATGGAAAGAGGGCTGGCAGGATTGCTTTGAAGGATGTACGTTGGCATTTGAGCTGTGTAGTTGGGTTCGAATCTCTACCCAGATTTGAGCTGTCATCGTGGTGCTTCGCAATACGGAGAACTCGCCTGCCAGTCCTTGTCATTGGTAGATGTTAAAGATCCCTCGGTGTCGTTCATGTAGGGTAGGTGAGTTATTGCCGGCACTCCGGTTAAAAATTCCTGACCTGATTGACTGCTGGGAAGGCAATGGCAAACCACTCAGCATAATCCTTGCCAAGAGACTGAGGTTAATTAATTTCACACTGTCAGTAATTTGCTTCGTACCAGAACCCACATTCATACAAAAGGTCCACTGATTGAGAGGCATGAAGATGTCTTCACCCAGGATCTCTGCTCTTCATTTCAATGATCATTATTTATTCCTTCTAATGTTCATCAATATTAAAATGTAAGCTTGGTGTTGGCTTAGTGGCTGGTTTGAGATATTAAGGTCCTGAGTTTGAGCTGCCTTTTTCCACTGAATTAACACCAGGTGGGGTTTACTCAGCCTGTCATCCTTCCGAGGTCAGCAAAATGAGTACCAGTGTACCGGTTTAGGGGCACAGCATCAGCGGCACAGCTGTGGGAGAGAGAGGTGGGATAGGGGTGAGAGAGGGGAGTGGGAGAGAGATAAGGGGAGAGTGCGGAGAGGGAGAAGAGAGGGAGGATTCCGGAAGATGTCGGCCAGTTTTACATCCATCCGAGAGACGACACACACATTGATGAATCACCCTGCCTGTGAAACACCAGGATGACACTTTATAGCTGGGTAGGAATTCAAACCCAGGTTTGAGAGCTTTGAGCGAGCGTGTGTACCTCTTAGCCATCCTGCCGTGATGTGGCAATTCATTGCTTTGTTGATGAAAACATTTTTTACTCATTGTAATCATATAATTTATTTTGCCTTCTTAATGCCGGAGATGTCCACAGACAACCACATTGCAGTATCGCCATGGAAGCTTGTAGAGGTCGAAGCTTGAAGAGCGCTCCAAGCAAGTACTCCACAAAACAGTTGAAGAAACTTTAAAAAAAAAACGAAACGTTTAATTTTTATATGTACCTATCTATGCCGAAGTGATGGGTTGTATCATGAAAGAAGATCGTAAAAAAATGGAAATGTGGTGTAAAATAAAATTACATCTTTTCAGTGAGCCAGCCACCGACTGACCACCACAAAACAATACAGGGCCAACACAGGCGAGTGGCTCTGGACTTTGTTCAAGTCGATTGATACACAGTATTCCGTGACAGTGCAAACATTGTGGAGTGCTCACCAATTGGCTTCAGCACTCAAAGAAGCACTTCAATGAAACGGTTGATAAGAAACGGCATGGCAAGCGATTCCCAATCACGGATCCGTCATATTAAACAGCTCCCGGAGACGCCCGAAATGTGAAACTATGTCCGAATTAGATAAATGAACACTTTTTTAGTGTCGGAACTGCTGCTAAGTTCAATTCTGGAGCTTAAATGTTGTAATTTATCTGAGTTTAAGAGATACTAGAGCTTATGGCACGTGCGGAAATAAAATTAAGTCATGAATATTGGCGTCTTCGGGTGTTTATAAGAATTCCAATGTATCCATCGATTTGTAAGTGTGATGATAAAGCATTCGATGATATAAGTGAGGAAAGTGCAAAAAAAAAAAACTTTATCGTTAAGAAATCGTTGTGCCCTGTTCCAAGTCGAGCATTGTTGAGCAGGCTAAATAAAACAATTGTGAATTAAGATAGCAAGCAACAGCGAGGTGACCAGGGATGAGCCTTGATAAAGTATATTATTAAATATGGCCGTTAATTATCTTCAAAAGGGGTTGTTAAATTAACCCACACTTACACTCCCTTAGAGTTCCCTGAGTATGCATGCAATCTTTCAGGCTGCGAGGTTTCATGGCTTTGGAGTTATGGAGGAAACACACCTTGAATGACTGTCTGACGCACAATGACATTTATTATTATTATATATTATTTACATAATTGATTTGGATAATGGGGTGAAGAGTGGGCTTTCGAAATTTGAAGATGACACAAAGCTTGGAGGTAAGGTGGATATTAAAGGGGGGGTGGTGATCAGATTCAGGAAGGTATTGATTGGGATTGGGCAATATATTGGCAGATGTAATTTAGCCTGAGCAAGTGTAAGGTGTTGTATATGGGGTGACGTTAAGATCTGAAGGACATGTTGTAAGGAACGAGGGTTACCGATATTGGGAATCTGAAGAAGAGGATTTGGCCTCCAATCCAGACCATAAATGCAGGAATGCTGAAGAACTGAACCTGGAAGGAGATCAAGTGTCGTCTTAATGTGTTATGTATAATAAGGAGTGTTTTCATGGACTACTGGGCTGCTGATGTTGATAAATGATGATCTTGACAATATAAATTCAAGAAATGTTCTTTCACATGTAGCAAGCCACATCGTTGTATCCTATTTCATTAATACTTGCGAAAATCGAACATTTTTCAAGTACAGTATATTGGTTTGGTTGGTCTTGTGCATTATTCTGTCTGTCTGTCTGTTTGTTATTTGTGAAAAAAAAATTTTTTTTGGACAAGTATGTTGATTGCTTCCGTTTGCTTGTCTGTCCGCTCACTTTTACTCACCTACAGGTGACAATTTTAAACCGATCTTCACAAAACTTCATCAAATGGTGAAGTTGGTGATCCGACAGAATTCTATTTACTTTGAGGTCAAAAACTTCGATTGACTTGAAATTTGAAGAGTTTTTGCAGATCAGGTCACTGAAGTCAACCAAATATTATTTTTGAGGTCAACGTAGGCCTAAAGGTCAACAATGGCTGAAATTTGTAAAATCCTCAATTTTCATTCAATTGACTGGAAATTTGAACAAGATTTTGATATCAGCTCACTGAATTGAACCACCAATTATTTTTGAGGTCAGCACATGCTAAAAGGTGAACGTAAGCCAAAGGTCAACAACTTTAGTGCGATTTCTAAAATCCTCAATTTTCATCCGATTGACTTGAAAGTTGAAAAGGATTCGCATATCAGGTCACTGAATTCATCCACCAATTATGTTTAAGGTTACAACGTCAACATGGGCCTGATTTCTAAAATTGAGAGATAGGGTCAAAAACTACATATATTGTTACGAATTTCGGTCCGCCCGGCGTGCGATCGGTCACGTAACTCAAATCGCGACCGCGTCGCCCACGGAACGGACAATTCAGTCGTGACCCTCCTTGGAACTATCGCCAGAAGCTAGTCACGGGTGGGTCTTTCGACCCCACCACAATCGTGCCAATCGGCCACCCGCGCAGGATAGGGTTGTTCACCAAACTCGACCTACCTAAGTACCTGCGCGGGTAGTTAACTGGGCGATCGTACCTCACCGCTGGCCGGCCTAGGACACGAACCGCTTAAGCGGTCCGTTCCGTGCTTCAGTGATAACCGAGCGGTGTTATCGCCGGCCCCGACGGACGTGATTATTTATCGGGTGCTTACACCCTTCTAACAATTCCTTCCGTGATGTAAGATGGAACTTTCAAACAAAGGAAAGGACGCAACGAAACGGGGAACAGTTCGACAAGTACATTTATTCCACACTCAGACAAGGCAAGCACGTATTCACAGCCATACAGTAAGAATGCAATTTACAAGCAAGCAAGAACTACAACTGAATAAAGCAATGTTTATTTACATGCACTTAAACAGTTTCTACTTTTGAAGACATGGCGCCACAACACGCATTCACACAAAAGCAAAGGAAAGACCCCCTCAAAGGCAAGGGAGTCAGACTGGGCCCGTGGGCCTAATGCACGTGGAACCTGGATGAGCGGCCAGGTCCACGAGACCGAAGGGTCCTACCCGCCCCCTCGTGGCGCGATGGTGGGCAAGCCGCAATGTCAGCGTAGCTGCGCCTGGCTTCGTGCCCCTGGCGTGGTCGGCGAGCTCTCTCCGGCGCTCCCCGTCTGCCTTTCCCGTCGGCTTCGAGCTCCGTCTCCCGACTCGACTGCCCCCCCGACACTGCAGACTTGACTTCTTCTCCTGACACTCCGCCGCTGCCACTCCACTGCTCCCACTTGGTTCTCTGCCGACGTACTGCGCAACTTTCTTCTTCCGCGAGCTCGCGCTTATATAGCCCGGGGGAGGGGCGTACATGTAAATTTCTGGATCACAGCGGGTTCGGAGGCGGGGCTATGCCACCCGATGCTCAGTCATTGGATGGATGAAAAGGGAGCGTGAAGCATTCCTGATCCGATTCTTGAGGCGAAAGGAACGCATTCACAACCCATGGCCCGGCGTGTGGTAGAAAGGCAGAGGTGGTGGGAGTTTGGTTGTTGGCGGGTGTCGTTTGAGAATCGCGGTGAAGTGATGTTTGCGGGGTGGAGTTGTGGAGGTAAAGAGGCGAAGGTGGTGGTGTTTGAGTTGTTGGCGGGCATCGTTTGAGAATGGCGGTGAAGCGATGTTTGCGGGATGGAGTTGTGGAGGTAAAGAGGCGAAGGTGGTGGTGTTTGAGTTGTTTGGGGGATTATTTGTCCAAAATAATGACAGAGAAAAGAAAAACGGCTAACTCAAAGGATCGCAGCCCGGTGAACACGGAAAATCCCTTTAAACAACAGTGGGGAAATCTAACTACACAATTACTTATCGTCATAACTGATCTAAGGACCCTTTATGGTGTATTGCGAATTTCCACAGCCATAACAATATCATGATATCTCACAAAGTTATGGATGAGTTGTTTAGGTGACAAGAACAAGCGGATTAGATTTTGGTTCAGATCCAGCCTATCAGTTGGATCCAGAACGTAAACTGTTCACCGTGGCGGAGGTATGCGCTCTACTGAGTGCCGTTTCACTTTGTTCTGTTTTGGCAAGTGTCACTCTATGAGTGATTTTTCATTTGTATGTCAATCACCTATAAGTCACAATTTTAAACCGATCTTCACGAAACGTCACCACATGGTGGAGTTCGTCATAAGCAAGAAGCCTATTGTTTTTGAGGTCAAAAGGTCAACATAAGCTAAGGAGGTCAACAACTTAGTCGAATTTCTAAAAATCCTCAATTTTCATCTGATTGACTAGAAATTTGAATAGGATATTTATATTTCAGGTCACTGAATTCAACCACCAATTATTTTTGACATCAATATAGGCCAAAGATCAAAAATGAAGGAGGTACATCTGAAATCCTCAATTTTTTCATCCCATTGACTTGAAATTTGAAGAGGATTCGCACATCAGGTCACTGAATTCAACAAACAAGTATTTTTGAGGTTCACATCGGCCAAAAGGTCAACATAGGCCGAGTTTCTAAAATTGTCTATTTTCATCCGATTCACTTGAAATTTGAAGAGGATTTGCAGATTTGGTCATTGACTTCAACCACCAAAAAAATTTGTAAGTTTAATTTCTTTTTTGGATGTTAGAAATGTCGTACTATGCACGACATCTTTCTTGTTTATTTTATTAGTCTGGATTTATGGACACCCTGTCGCCTGGGGGCAATAATGTACAATATCATCTTCACACACCCCAACTGAACTGAGTACAAAAACCACACACACACACACACACACACACACACACACACACACACACACACACACACACACACACACACACACACACACACACACACACACACACACACACACACACACACACACACACTACCCTTTCACCCCATTTGCCCTGATCACCCTGCACGTGCTGGCGAAACACGTTTCTCTCGCGAGGCGTTCACGAAATCCATTACGCAGTGGTTACGGCATCGGAAGGTCTTTGCAGTTTTAATTTATATTCCTAGTAAATGACAGCAAAGGCAGACAGCATACCGCTCATTACAGTGACATTGACATTGTTCGCAATTAAACAGGCAATTTGGTAGATGCTGCAGGGAGAGTGTGAGATCATTTCTAGAGACAAAGGGGGAGAGGAATTTTCTTTTTAAAAAAAAACAACTATCCATCAAAAACCATATAAATCCTCAACCGTCAAACAAACAAGGCACGATCAGTAAGTCCATAGCCTGGGATAAATACAACTTTCAACACAGGAAAGCCATTAAACCCATCAAAGCCTGTTCGGTGTACTGCACTACAGTACAAGTACCACCACACGATGCTTGTTTGTCTGTGCCCTTACCTGTTTTAATGCCGAGTGTCAAGCAAGGAAAGCAGCACGAACCTGCTTTGGCCAAGCTTTGGCCAGGTGTTCAGACCACCAATCTCCCAGACTCAGAGCAGACGCTCTCACCATTACACCACAGAATTCACTGTATAAGCTCGTTGGTTAATCCTGCTATCATACTCTGCTCAACGAATGCACTAAAGAAATGTAAACGAATTTTTTTTATCGTCAATTGAAGTTGTCCAGCCACGTTTCAGCAAATGTGTTTAATAATGGCTCATATATATATATATATATATATATATATATATATATATATATATATATATATATATATATATATATATATATATATATATATATATATATATATATATATATATACCCAGGTAACGTTCCCCACCACCCACCACTTCACTCCCCATGTTTCATACATCCAACATTTCCCATCCACTGCATTCTCTCTTCTTTCCTCTAACTTCTCCACTTTCCATTCTATTTCTAACCTTCTCCCCTTTCTCAACTGAAGCACTCGTAAACACCAAACGAAGTATGAAAATCGCCACTTCAAGTGATCTGTGCGTCCCCAAGTGGTAGCAATGCGTTACTGTCAGCAAGTGATTAAAAAAAGAAATAGTATCCATGATCGAGGCTCGTGGAAGAGGTATCGCAGAATGGAAAGGGGGTAGGGTAGAACTGAGAATGAGTTCAAGAGAAGGGGGAAGAAGGACACGGGGAGGCGGGATGAACAAGCTGCATATACAAGCTGGATGAAACACAACAATAAGAGGAAGGGGAATGTGGAGATGAAACAGAAAAGGAACAAACCAACTGATGACAATTCACAAACGAAAAGGGGCGAGGGAGAGGGGGGTACATCACAATAACCTGGAAAAATGCAGTGCGTGAGAATGGGGTCATTTATGGGTAGAATAGATCATGAGTATGGATATGGGGGTAGTCGGAGGTGAAACTGACTTGAAATCCTGGAGGGAAGAATGCGACTGAACAGACTGGGGAAGTTGGTTCGACAGGTGAGATAATTTAAAAAGAATAAATGAGTGGACATGAGCAGCGACCTTTGATTTTGGGAGGTTAACAAGAAGAAGAATGAGGGTGATGAACGAGTAATTTCAAATCCTTTTACATTCTTGGCTTCTTCGTTTCCTTTATTTTGATGTGTGGGCTCGAACTTTACCTGCATTCTACTTTCCTGTTTCATTGTCTCATTCTGTGACATACAGCACATCTATTTTCATGACACATGCACATGTATTTGAATTTGAGTGCCAAAAACATGTGTATCTGTGTGTGGGCTTGGGATCCTAGGATCCTGAGTTTAAATCCCACTCGTTGAATTAATACCAGGTGGGGTTGACTCTGCGTGTCATCCTTCCGAGGTCGGCAAAATGAGTGCCAGCTTGCTGGTATCCTGTGTCAGAATGGCGACCCATCCAGGATTGCTCCCAATAGCCAAGGAGACTGCTTAAGCAACACCAACGCTCTGCACAGAGTATGGTCCCAATGAATGGATTGTGTGTTTGTGTATTTATCTGTCCCCCTTCATAAGGACGATTTGAGTAGGGGTTTAAAGACCAATCTTTTAACATGACTATGTGTTCACTATGGTCTATTTCTCGGGATAGAAAAACTCGAAAAACATTTTTCATAAAATAATAATTACTTCTCTTCTATTGGAAATTTAGATGGTGACGTACAAACAAGCCTCAAGCGAGGTGTACAGAAGCATTAAAAAAACGCAAAAACATAACACGAAATACAAGGCATGTGGAGGTCAAATTCGCTGCACAGGTTGTGTAATGTGCGCAGACAAAAACGAGTGTCCATTTTTGTCCGTATGATGTCTCATCAATAAAGAAGATACAAGAACAACTGACGCTAGGCCGAGGCTTCAGACTTTGGCATGCTCAGGAGGCTGTACTGTCGAAACAAAACGTCCCAGAAGATCTAGAAAATAGGGTCACATTTGTACATGTAGTGTTTTAAAATAATGTTTTTTTTCTTGCTATGAAACATCGTACTATATCGACTTGTCTCCTTGAATATTTTGAATAAAATAATTCCAACCTGTCATTTTTGACGGGTTTTCATACTAGTATATACAGTATGTAAAACCCAGGAGGATTTGAGTAGAGTTTCAGGGGCAGATCCAGGAATTTCAAGATGGAGAGGGGGGGGCGGGGGGGGAGGGTATCGGGGGTGCACCAGACTATAGTGCCAAACAAGGGGTGGGGTTTGGGGGTCCTACCCCAGGAAATTTTGTGAAATTGATTGTCGGAAACGGAATTTCCAGCGTTATTGGAAGTTTTCTGCTGTTCGTTGCATTCTTCCCTTGCCCGAACAGTTCAGCAGATTCGCAATGACTAATGGACCAAAGTCGAAAACTTGCCCAGCTGATCCTTAGTTTAAAAAAAGGTCTGTGCACACCCATAGTGGGAAATGATGGCGTTGACCAACTGTGTCCTGGGTGAAGCCCGGCACCGCCATGCGCCGAGGTTGCGAAGCTTAGGGCCGGACGTACTCCCCACAAAAGAGATCAGATATGACGGTGGATGTGAATTATTTCACTACTTGTAAATTTTGTTATTTTGAAATAGACTGTGCTTGTGTTTCCGAATGAAAATATCACACACATCGATCATGTGGGGATATTGTGGAGTGATGGTGTATGTTCATGAGGGCCAGAGATGTCAGCCGACTTTCTCCCATGGAATCTCTCAGGTAGGTCTTCAGGTGCCGCAGGCAAGAAAATGAATGTTCAGCCTCACAGAAGCATGCAGGGAGGGTGCATCCAATATGGAGTAGGTCTTTGATCGATGGAAATTCGTCTCCATATTATACCACACGGAAACAATCCTGCAGGCCGACCCTGTTGTGCCTCATCTGTAGTTCTAGTGTGGTCTGTCACACTGACAGACAAAAGGAAGACAGTAATCTTCCTCTTTTTTCAGACCTTCTATGACACTCACTCATTTTGTCTCAAAGCAAAGTTAGTGATTCGATGATAAAATCGATCCATAGGGAGGCAGTATTGACAACGTTTGTAGGTGCTCAACTTTATGGTTTGGACTAGTCCACCAACGCGCTCGATGGGTGGTGTTGACAATGGCACGTGCATATCCTGGTCCTGGTATCCTATCTGTTTGTCTGTCTGTTATGGTTATGTTTTCACCCCCGTCTGTTTGTCTGTCTGTGAACACGATATCTCAAAAAGTGGACGGATTCGGAGGAAATTTGGTGAACAGTCTTTTCTTTCAAGCTTCTAGGTCTCACTATCTGCCATGACCTTTCCTGGGAAAGTCACATTTCCAACCTCGCCTCAAAAGCCAGTCGCCGACTGGGAATCCTCCGTCGTGCTAAGTCCTTCCTCGGCCCTCTTGAGCTCCTGACCACTTACAAAGCTTTTGTCCGTAGCCTGATGGAGTACTGCTCTCCCCTCTGGGCTGGTGCTCCTGCCTCCCACCTTTCTCGGCTTCACGCTGTCGAAACCAGGGCATTTAAGATCATCGGCATCTCCCGCAATGAAGCTGAGTCTTTGGGCCTCTCACTCAATCACCGCAGGTTGGTCGGTGGTCTTTCTGTCTTCTACCGACTCCTCTCCAGCCTTGCCCCCCCTGCTCTCTCTGCGATTTGTCCCCGCCACATTTCCACAGGCCGCTCAAGGTCCGCCAACAACCCCCTTCTGGTAAAACTACCAAAATCACGAATCACTGCTCATCTTCACTCTTTCATTCCTCTTTTTTCCCGCCTTTGGAATAAACTTCCTCACTCTATTCTTTCCCATTCTTCCCTCCAGGCTTTCAAAACAGCTGTTCACCACCACCTCTTATCTTCCCCCATCCAAATCCTCGATCTTTTCTACCCCCGATAATCCACCCAAGCCCACTTCCTTAATTTCTCCTGCTTTCCTTCCTGAAAGTCCCTGAAATGTCCATCTTCTCTTCGCCATGTTCCCCGTCCCATCCCCATCCCTCTCCCTTCCACAGTTCACCTAATGTGTCTGTTCCCCACTGTTTTGTCCCTTCCACTCCCGCCCCTCTTGTCTCATGCCTCCTTGCTGTGAGTTGTGTGTTAGCTCTCATACGAGCCTCGACCAAGGTATACAAAAAAAAAATAAAAACAGGTTGGGCGTGTGACAAGAACGAATTGATTAGATTTTGGTGAAGATCCAGATCCGAATAAGAGAAGTTTTAAAGTGAGTCTTCACCATTGAGAGACAGGACCAAAAACGATACATAGCATGATGTCTCAAAACGTTATGAATGGAATTGGACGAAACTTGGTGGACAGGCTGTGTGTATGACGAGGACAAGGCCAAATTGATTCGATTTTGGTGAATTTCCGATTCCGGATCCAGATACGATAATTTTTTTATTTCTTAAAGTGAGTCTTCACCATTAAAAGATGGGAGCAAAAATGATATATAATAAGACGAGGAGAAATTTGGGGATGAAACAGAAAAGGAACAAACCAGTCGACAATCTGATGGAATCAAACCAATATCATCAGCAATCCACAAGAAACGTTTCGCTCTTCCACATATCTTTGTGTAGCTCTTCATTTAGCTCTTCCGTATATATCTATACAGTATATACGCGTATATCTTCCACGAGCCTTGTTTATGTGTACAAAAAAAGAAAGGAAAAGATAAACTTGGGAACTCCTGCAAGTACTTGGGTGTGTTCCATTACCAATCAGCTTGTAGATCCCTTGCCGAGTGACTTAAGCACTCAAGCAAGCACTCCAACGAAACAGTTGATAAAGAAAGGCCAGCTTGGCAAGCGATAGCAAGGTTCTTGGTAATGGAACACCTTAACATGACATTCTTTTTCCGAGGGGGAGGGGGGAAAAGGCAATAAAACAGGCAATTCCTCCAGATTCTTTGCAGTCGAGTCAAAAGCAACATCGGCTCAGCGAGTGCAAAAATAATCAAAATAAAGACCAATAAAAATAACGACTGCACCGTAGTCCCAAGAACAAAGCAAGACATAACAAGACACACACACACACGGATATATTATGTAACACAGAGTCCTTTTTTTTAGCCTAAAATACAAGAGTCCTCTTTTTTAGGGCCTTTTTGGGTGAAAATAAGATGGAGTCCTCTTTTTGGGTGTTTTGGCCTTAAATATTTTTTGGGCCCCAGAAAAATCTTAATCTGCCTCTGGTTCAAGTATATACAGGAAGGCCTTGCCGTTTGCTGGGGTTACGCTCTTGAAAATCCCCATCAACCACAAATCCATAAACTTCGGGAGTAATGGGGAAAATAGGGTAAGGGACTTCCCCTTTAAAATTTGTCCAAATTGTGCACTTCCTTCACATGTTTGTGCATTGTTTTTGTGATATTTATTTTCATGAATGAAGTGGTTATAAGGACATAAAATAAAGTATTGTTGTTATTATTATTTCATACACAGCTTGCGGCTGTTGGTTGCATCATTGCTGGGAGCGCTGCTGTGCTGCTGATGGAGTGCCCCATTTCCAGTAAGCTGCTACTGATTTTGCTGACCTTGGAAGGATGGCAGGCTGTCAACCCACCTGGTGTTGATTTAATAGCTAGGCAAGGGCTCAAACTCAAGACCCTAAGATAGGAAGGCAGCCAGCTGAAAAGTTAAGCCAACATCAGACTCATTTTCCTGTATTACAGTTTTCCTCGATTGTTTAAACACTGGAATTGGTGCGATGAACAGAATGAGGAAAACTTTGAGTTCACGTGCAAAAAGAAGCAATTTATTCAAAACTACAAGCACATTTCACTTGTTTTCACACAAATTTCAGTCTCATTTAACCTTTTTCCAAAACACTTCACACAATTCTCCTCATTCGGCACAATCTTCAAAAAGGAAATCTCTTGTGTTCATATGGAAAACACTGCAATTCAAAATACTAAACTTCAGTTATCAATTGAACACACTCACTCCTCACAGGTGAAACAATAGTTGCTTTAATTACTCAATCAGCAATCAGAGATTGAACACAATTAAAGGGCGACAGGTGAGCTCGCCTCTGTTGGGGAACAATGACTGACAACAATGGAGAGAGAGAGAGAGAGAGAGAGAGAGAGAGAGAGAGAGAGAGAGAGAGAGAGAGAGAGAGAGAGAGAGAGAGAGAGAGAGAGAGAGAGAGAGAGAGAGAGAGAGAGAGAGAGAGAGAGAGAGAGAGAGAGAGAGAGAGAGAGAGAGAGAGAGAGAGAGAGAGAGAGAGAGAGAGAGAGAGAGAGAGAGAGAGAGAATGAATAAGAGGAGCAGAATGAGAAGAAAAAGGAGGAGGATGAAAAAGAGGACGAGGAAGAGCAAGTAGGGCAATACCTCAGACGAGATCGGGGTGACTTTAGTTGACCATGTGGTTTGACCCTGAGGGAGGCCGGAAGAGAGTTCAGTCGAATTTGAGCCACTTCACAGTTGCCTCTGTCATCCGGACAGTCAGAAATGGGAATATATAAGTAAAAATTGGAGAAATCAACATCTACTCGACTGTTATTTACTGTGACATTCCCAATAGAGGAGTTTTATAAAAACCCAATATCGGAGTTTTTCTCGGCATGGCGGTGGAAGGTGCACGATCGCAACCCCCACGACCGTCTACCCCCACTCCAAGCAAAGGAGGAGGCATGTGGGGATATACCGGCAGAGTCATGCCAGGGGTGCATGTGTCATGCCAGAAAATATTCTCCCGGTGCTTGACCAGGGAGAACATTGCTTGTGATGTCGATGAAAGTCTCTGGCCTGATCCAGAGCATAGACAGGACCCTCAATGATCTCTTATTCTATTCTATTCTTTGTTACTTACGAAATCTAAAGATTTCGTAAGTATATTTAAGACTTCCGTCATCTGTTTGTGTGTGTTTGTTTGTTTGTTTGTTTGTAGGCACGATAACTCGAGAACGGAAGAAGCTACCAATGTCAATTTACACCACGTGATTCAGGAGGGTGATGGCTAGCGCTGATTAGATTTTGGTCAAAATCGGTCAAAGGTCAAGGTCACAGTGAGGTCAAACATCCAAAACATTAGATTTTTGATGGTTTGGTACAGAATCATCGTATAAACTTCTGGTTTGCGTCGCTACCTTCTCCAAAGACGGCTTTTATTAGACAAGGTCAGAGGTCAAATTGACGATTTCGTAAGTACCAGTCGATGACTGCTTGTTACTTACGAAATCTAAAGATTTCGTAAGTATATTGATGACTTCTGTTTCTGTTTGTTACTTACGAAATCTAAAGATTTCGTAAGTATATTGATGACTTCCTTTTGTTTGTTTGTTTGTAGGCACGATAACTCGAGAATGGAAGAAGCTACCAATGTCAAATTACACCACGTGATTCAGGAGGGCGATGGCCAATGCTGATTAGATTTTGGTCAAAATGGGTCAAAGGTCAAGGTCACGGTGAGGTCAAACATAATTCCGTAAATTCATGTGGAGAAATGGAGTATTTTTGCTTCGCTCGACGTTACGAGTTCGTTTTAACTTCGATGTTAATTTTGTCTTCGGTTTTTGCGATCGCTTAGGACGCTTAAAACTCGGTTGTCGAAATTCTGGTAAAAATCGGATGTTTTGGAGACGTTTTAAGATTGTGTAAAAAATATTTCACTCAACGCGTCACGGGTCGTCACGTGGTGCAGTGCGCTCGAGCAGACGCGTCGTTGAGTTACGTTAAGGTATAATATAATTGCGTGGAGAAATGGAGATTTTTGCTTCGGTCGACGTTACGATCTTTGATGGTTTGATACAGAATCATCGTAGAAACTTCTGGTTTGCGTCGCTACCTTCTCGAGAGACAGCTTTTATTAGACAAGGTCAGAGGTCAAGTTGATGATTTCGTAAGTACCAGTCTATGACTGCTTGTTTGTTTGTAGGCACAATAACTCGAGAACGGAAGAAGCTACCAATGTCAAATTACACCACGTGATTTAGGAAAGTGATGGCTAGTGCTGATTAGATTTTGGTCAAAATCGGTCAAAGGTCAAGGTCACAGTGAGGTCAAATATGCGATTTTTGATGGTTTGGTACAGATAACTCGAGAACGAAATAAGCTACCAATGTCAAATTACACCACGTGATTCAGGAGGGTGATGGCTCGTGCTGATTAGATTTTGGTCAAAATCGGTCAAAGGTCAAGGTCACAGTGAGGTCAAACATCCAAAACATTCGATTTTTGATGGTTTGGTATAGAATCATCGTAGAAACTTCTGGTTTGCGTCGCTACCTTCTCAAGAGACAGCTTTTATTAGACAAGGTCAGAGGTCAAGTTGACCATTTCGTAAGTACCAATCTATGACTGCTTGTTACTTGCGAAATCTAAAGATTTCGTAAGTATATTGATGACTTCCGTTTCTGTTTGTGTGTTTGTGTGTTTGTTTGTTTGTTTGTTTGTAGGCATGATAACATGAGAACGGAAGGAGCTACCAATGTCAAATTACACCACGTGATTCAGGAGGGTGATGGCTATTGCTGATTAGATTTTGGTCAAAATCGGTCAAAGGTCAAGGTCACAGTGAGGTCAAATATTCGATTTTTGATGGTTTGGTACAGATAACTCGAGAACGGAAGAAGCTACCAAGGTCAAATTATACCACATGATTCAGGAGGGTGATGACTAGCGCTGATTAGATTTTGGTCAAAATCGGTCAAAGGTCAAGGTCACAGTGAGGTCAAACATCCAAAACATTCGATTTTTGATAGTTTGGTACAGAATCATCGTAGAAACTTCTGGTTTGCGTCGCTACCTTCTCAAGAGACAGCTTTTATTAGACAAGGTCAGAGGTCAAGTTGACCATTTCGTAAGTACCAATCTATGACTGCTTGTTACTTGCGAAATCTAAAGATTTCGTAAGTATATTGATGACTTCCGTTTCTGTTTGTGTGTTTGTGTGTTTGTTTGTTTGTTTGTTTGTAGGCACGATAACATGAGAACGGAAGGAGCTACCAAGGTCAAATTATACCACATGATTCAGAAGGGTGATGACTAGCGCTGATTAGATTTTGGTCAAAATCGGTCAAAGGTCAAGGTCACAGTGAGGTCAAACATCCAAAAAACGATAACTCAAGAACGGAAGAAGCTACCAATGTCAAATTACACCACGTGATTCAGGAGGGTGATGGCTGGCGCTGATTAGATTTTGGTCAAAATCGGTCAAAGGTCAAGGTCACAGTGAGGTCAAACATCCAAAACATTCGATTTTTGATAGTTTGGTACAGAATCATCATAGAAACTTCTGGTTTGCGCCACGACCTTCTCTGGAGACAGCTTTTATTAGACAAGGTCAGAGGTCAAGTTGACGATTTCATAAGTACCAGTCTATGACTGGTTGCTACTTACAAAATCTAAAGATTTCGTAAGTATATTGATGACTTCCGTTTCTCTTTGTTTGGTTGTTTGTAGGCACGATAACTCGAGAACGGAAGAAGCTACCAATGTCAAATTACACCACATGATTCAGGAGGGTGATGACTAGCGCTGATTAGATTTTGGTCTAAATCGGTCAAAGGTCAAGGTCACAGTGAGGTCAACCATCCAAAAAATGATAACTCAAGAACGGAAGAAGCTACCAATGTCAAATTACACCACGTGATTCAGGAGGGTGATGGCTGGCGCTGATTCGATTTTGGTTAAAATCGGTCAAAGGTCAAGGTCACAGTGAGGTCAAACATCCAAAACATTCGATTTTTGATAGTTTGGTACAGAATCATCGTAGAAACTTCTGGTTTGCGCCACGACCTTCTCTGGAGACAGCTTTTATTAGACAAGGTCAGAGGTCAAGTTGACGATTTCATAAGTACCAGTCTATGACTGCTTGCTACTTACAAAATCTAAAGATTTCGTAAGTATATTGATGACTTCCGTTTCTGTTTGTTTGGTTGTTTGTAGGCACGATAACTCGAGAACGGAAGAAGCTACCAATGGCAAATTACACCACGTGATTCAGGAGGGTGATGGCTCGTGCTGATTAGATTTTGGTCAAAATCGGTCAAAGGTCAAGGTCACAGTGAGGTCAAATATTCGATTTTTGATGGTTTGGTACAGATAACCCGAGAACGGAAGAAGCTACCAATGTCAAATTACACCACGTGATTCAGGAGGGTGATGGCTAGCATTGGCTAGATTTTGGTCAAAATCGGTCAAAGGTCAAGGTCACAGTGAGGTCAAACATAATTCCGTAAATTCGTGTCGAGAAATGGACTATTTTTGCTTCGCTCGACGTTACGAGTTCGTTTTAACTTCGATTTTAATTTTCTCTTCAGTTTTTGCGATCCCTTAGGACGCTTAAAACTCGGTTGTCGAAATTCTGGTGAAAATCGGATATTTTGGAGACGTTTTAAGATTGTATAAAAAATATTTTACTCGCCATGTCATAGCTCGTCACGTGGTGCAGCGCGCTCGAGCAGAGGCGTCGTTGATCACGTAAAGGTTTTCCGTGTGCGCGCTGACGGTGTTTTCGATAAAGATGGTGTTTAAAAGTCATTTTTTTATCCCGATGAAGGTTATCGTCGCATGCCTGACTCACTAAGCTGTCGGATTATGTAAAGATTGTTGGTGGATGGCCAAATATTACGGTTTTGTGACTGATAAAATAATATTAAATAATTGCGTGGAGAAATGGAGATTTTTGCTTCGGTCGACATTACGATTTTTGATGGTTTGGTACAGAATCATCGTAGAAACTTCTCGTTTGCGTCGCTACCTTCTCTGGAGACAGCTCTTATTAGACAAGGTCAGAGGTCAAGTTGACGATTTCGTACGTACCAGCCTATGACTGCTTGTTTGTTTGTTTGTTTTCTTTTGTATTTTTTCTTTAGATAATTGAAGTTTATTATTTGTTTTGGTTTTTTACTTGTCTCCCAGTCCTGTATATTATTTTTCTCCTGTTTCTTTTTGTTTTACGTTGGCTCCTGCCTCCAGTCCTGTAATTTGGAAAAATAAAATAAAAACAATCAAAACAATCTCAGTGTGTTTGTGTGTTCTGTTTACATTTAAGTGGGCCTGTATACTCTGTAATAATTTGGAACAACGAGTTATTGTACACAAGTTGTACGTTACAACACTGAAAAAGCCAAAGCACACCGATACCTGAAGATTTTCATAATAGTGCCTTTCGTTTATCTCCCCAGGTGTGTAACTTATCCTGATATCATTGAATTAATACCTGGTGGGGTTGACTCAGCTTGTCATCCTTCTGATGTTGGCAAAATGAGTACCAGCTTGTTGGGATGATTGAGTTATTTGAGTATACTATGTTGGAGTGGCGACCCATCCAGGATTGTTCCCAATAGCCCAGGAGATTGCTTTGGCAGCACCGATGCTCTGTGCAGAGTATGGTCCCGATGGACGGAATGGAAGTATGACGAAGGTGATTTGTTACACAGTCTTTAAGTGTATCATTCAATTTAAATAAAGGTTCAAAGGTGTATAAATAAATCAATTCCAAATTGAAGTAACTAGTGTGTGCCCGTACGTGCGCGGTCGTATGTGCAAAAAATAACAAAAAAAACTTTCAAACCGTGTGCCAGAAACAACAACTACACAGGCCGTTCCTTCGCTCTCACGTGGCCATACGTGCAAAAAAAAACCCCAAAAAACTTTCAAACAACTACACAGGCCGTTCCTTCACTCTCTTAAACGACGACTGGATTGGGGCATTGTGTTTATCTATAAATGTGCATAAGAAATCGAGAAATTATTATAATACAGCAAGTCATCACTATCCGGGAGTCCGTACGTTGTAACCCGTAATGGGGAACACGCTCTAACTTGACCATAACTTGGGAACCACTTGTCTGATTAATTTCAAACCTTGAAAAGGCACATATTCAGGTCCCCAGCAATATACCTGGCAAGTTTCAATTAGATCGGACCAGTGGTTGTCGAGAAACAGCGGTTACATACACACAGAGATTGCTGTAATTATAGATCGATGAAGCGCCTCTCTTAATCACTGGCTTCTTTTGCCGAGCAGCCAGGTGAGCGGCTTGCAAATCAGTTCATATAGAATGAATGGTTTGGAAAACATCAGCAATCTGCTTGCTAACGGAACACACCCCAGACATTGATTTTTGGCGATTCTCTTTAATGTTGTCAGAATTGCTGAGGTTTTTCTGTGCCCCATTTACTGTGGTGACAGCGGTGATTGATTTTAGCACCGATGTAGAAGTTGCTTCATCAGAAAATGTCAAACTTGTCCAGAAACCCAGGGGGAATCATGGATTTTACAACAATAACTACAAGTTAACAACATTAACATTTATTCGATGGGCTCCAGAAGCATGAAGTCAATTTCGTTGGAGTAGAGCTCGGCTCGTCCCTGCAACTACTTTCGCATCGGAGGTCTGTTGCTGCAATAAGTTTTTTTTACAGATATTTTTGCGGCAATTGCTCAACTGATCTTTCCAACTTGGTACCTTCTGTCAGTATCTTTGGTGGGAAGACTCATCTTGCCACCACTTCACACCTATCCACACTGGCCAGCCAGACCGAGGTGTGGAGCGAAGAGCGATGCAAGTCACTTTTTTTTCTTCCATGTGCTGCATCAATTTGGAATTATTTGCCGGTCACATGCTTCCCCATATCTTATGATCCATTTTCTTTCAAGAATACGATAAATTACTACCTACTTCATCATTCAACGTTCTTCTTTTCTTCATTTTAGCTCAGCTGGACTTTAGTCCGGTGAGCTTATGCGATCAAGCAGTGTCTGTAGGTGAGTCAGTCAGCCAGTCATTATCGCTTGAACCAAACACACGATTTTGATTAAACTCGGCCACAAATTTCATATCTGATGCCTAACTAAGGTGTATCGACTGCATCAAAATCTGCGCTCATTAAGGGGGTATACAGGGGGAGGGGGGAGGGAGTTTAACCCCCCGCAATAGGTATTTTCTCTCTTCTCTGAAACTACACACACAATTTCGATGAAGTTTGACCACAATCTTCATTGTACCAAAGTTTGTTCACGGAATTAAAAATAAATCTCAGTGTATGGGCGGTCTACGGAGGATTTGGCCCATCCATCCATCCATTGGGACCATACTCTGGACAGCGTATGTGCTGCCAAGGCAGTCTCTTGGGCACAATCCTGGATTGGTCACCACTCCAACACAGGATACTCTAATGGCTCATTCATCCCAACAAGCTGGTACTCATTTTCATTTGGCCAACCTCAGAAGGATGACAGGCTGAATCAATCCCACCAGGTATTAATTCAATGACCGAGTGGGATTTGACTCCCACCACCCCCCAAAAATAGGTATTTGCTCTCTTCTCCAAAATCGCATGGAGGAACAGGTTCTACAAGCTTCCAAGGCCAAACATAAAGAAGTCAAGAAGAGTCCACGCAAAGACAAGGGGTCATTTTTAGAGGACTGAGCTGGTGAAGCTGAACAGGCTGCAGTAATGGGAGAGATGAGCACAGTGTATAAGATCACCAAACAACTGTATGGTAAAAACACTAATCACTCTTCCCCTGTGAAAGATAAAGGAGGAAATGTTATATTAACAGAGCATCAACAAGCAGCAAGATAGGTTCAACACTTTCATGATGTCTTGAACAGCCCAGAGCCAGATGAACCAGCTGACCCTCCACTAGCAGATGATATCTTTAGGCTCAACATTGAGCCACCTTCTGAAGAAGAAGTCAGAGTTGCCATCAAAGCCATGAAGAGTGGAAAAGCCCCTGGCATCGATTCCATCCACGCTGAAATGCTCAAAGCTGACATCAGCATTGCCACAATGGTGCTCACTGACCTCTTCAGAATGGTTTGGACCAAAGACATTATCCCTGCTGACTAGACAAAAGGCCTTATTGTCAAGCTGCCAAAGAAAGGTGATCTTGGTAACTCTAACAACTGGCAGGGGACCACACTACTTTCAATCCCCAGCAAGGTCTTTTGTTGGATACTCCTCGACAGAATCGACAAGGTTATTGACATCAAGTTATTGTCCTTCCTTGGCACATCTGAGCTCCGAACCACATAAAAAGCTTTCATCCACAGCCTGAAGGAGAACTGCTCTACCCTCTGGGGTGGTGCTCCTGCATCATACCTCGCTCAGCTTCACGCTGTGGAAGCCAAGGCTTTTAGGATCATTGGTATCTCCTGTGATGAAGCTGAGTCTTTGGGTCTCTCACTCTCTCACCACAGGCAGGTAAGTGGTCTTTCTGTCTTCTACCGTCTCCTCTCTGGCCTTGACCCACCCCCCCACCGCTCTGTGTGCTCTGTCCCCCCTTTATTTCCGCAGGATGCTCAAGGTCCTCCAAAAACCCCCTTGTGGTGAAACTTCCAAAATCACGAATCACTGCTCACCTTCACCCTTTTTCCCCCACCTCTGGAACAAACTTCCACACCCTCTTCAATCCCACTCCTCTCTCCAGGTCTTCAAAACAGCTGTTCACCAACATCTCTTATCTTTCTCCTTCCAAAACCATTATGTTTTCTACTCCCGTTAATCTACCCCAAACCCACCTCCTTCAAATTCCCTGCTTTCCTTCCTGAAAGTCCCTGTAGTCTCCACCTTGTTTACCCCGTGTACCCTGCCCCATCCCTCTCCCTTCCACAGATCTCCTAATGTCTCTGTTTCCCACTGTTTTGTGCTTCTCTATTCAGCCCCTCTTGGCTCCTGCTCCCCTTGTTATATGTTCTGTGTGTTCGCTCTTCTATGAGCCTTGACATTGTATTAAAAAAAATTACATTGAGACAAGAGCAAGCGGGATTCAAAGCAGGAAGAGGGCACATCGACCAAATCTTTGCACGATGTAACATCACTGAACAGTGCTTAGAATGGAAAACACTTCATTGGCTTCAAAAAGGCTTTCAGTAGTGTACATAGAGTGAGTCTGTGGAAGATACAGATCTTAAGGAATTACACAGAAGATGGTTACTCTAAAAAGCAAATTCCATGAACACTTTGAATGCAGTGTCATCATGAACAACTCCTGATCAGAGGGGTTCCCGGTGGAGTCTGGAGTTCGCCCAGGTGATATTATATCACCTATCGTCTTTCTGAATACTATCGATTGGATCATGAGGAACACCATATCACATAGACCTCGAGGTCTTGAGGTCTCGCAGTGGACCCTTTCCATCCAAATTGAAGATTCGGTCTGTGCTGATGATTTAGCTGTGTTGTCATCAAGGAGTACCCATTTACAAGAAAAAACGTCACTTGAAGG
>NC_140971.1:36076189-36121189 GCF_056783735.1 Eptatretus burgeri
CCTGCCTGCGGTGAGAGAGTGAGTGGCCCGAAGACTCAATGGTTTCAATTGATACCATGATGGCCCCTGATACCAATGATCCTAAATGCCTAGGTTTCCACAGCATGAAGCCGAGAAAGGTGAGAGGCAGGAACACCAGCCCAGAGAGGAGAGCAGTACTCAATCAGGCTGCAGACGAAAGCTTTGTATGTGGCCAGGAGCTCAGGTGGGCTGAGGAAGATATTGTAGTTTTGTATCTTTAATTAATTTTTCTGAAATTTTTAGAATTAGTTTTTCACGTGGAAGTTGTCGGTTATAATGTGTAAATCAAGGTGTAAAAAGTCTGATTTTATGCAATTTCATTCTAGGCTATAAGGCAACAAAAGGTGAAAATTTTGAAAGGGGGTGTAGACTTTTTATCGGCACTGTACCAAGGCAGTCTCATCAGTAAAGACAATGGAGCCAAGAAAGACATCAAGGCAAGACTCTGCAAAGCTTTTAATGCATTCGCTCAACTCTATTCTATCTGGAAGTCGAAGCAGTACAGACTGAAGGCAAAGATAAGACTTTATGACAGTGATGTCAAGTCTGTTCTTCTATTTAGCTCTGAGTGCTGGTGAGTAATTGTCAGATATGAGCAAGGTCGTCTTTCCACAATGGATGCCTTCGAACAATTTGCCACATCTTCTGGCCTAATAAGATATCTTACAGAGACCCACATGAAAAACTGGTTGCCACAGCATTGCCCTTGAAATTAAGTGTTGCCACCTCCGATGGCTTAGCCACGTGCTTAGAACATCCCCTGACCGAATCCCAAAGGTTGCTTTGGGATGGACACCGTCAGGAAGGAGGAAACCAGGCAGGTCAAAAACAACTTGGTGTAGGACTACGGTTGCTGATCTGGAGGAGATGTAATGGGTCTCTCATGGTGTGAGGCACAGAATGTAGCTAAGGATAGAAATAAATGGCTAAAGCTCATAGCAGCCTTATGTCCCATTGGGATGAAGAGGATAAGGAAGTCGCAGCCTGCTAAAAAAATTTTTTTATAAAGAAAGCCAATCATTCTTTACCCCCTGTCTTTGGACTTTCACATTTTTTTGTATGAGCATTCTGTGTTAAATTGCAATAATCATCATCTTCTTCTCGCGATTCCAGAACAACTCCGTCTTCCTCCTCAACGGCACTATAATAGAAAAAGAAGTTCATGCATTTTTGAATACACATACTGTCTCAATTTTTTTTTTTGTATACCTTGTCGAGGCTCGTGTGAGAGCTAACACATAACGCACAGCAAGGGGGGCATGAGACAAGAGGGGTGGGAGTGGGAAGGACAAAACAGTGGGGAACAGAGACATTAGGAGATCTGTGGAAGGGAGAGGATGGGGCGGAGAACATGGAGAATACAAGATGGACATTACAGGGACTTTCAATAGATTAGAAAGAATGTGCATGGATTTACAAAGTAATTATTGTACTTTCATAAAATCTTCCATTGATTGTATAGAAAAAAAAATATAACTACCTTAAGTGAGAATCAGCTGTGCTGGTCGATGGAATTAGACATATATCATCAGCTTGTTTCAGACTATCAGCTGCTGATGGTGCATCATCATCCACAACTACCAGTTGCTGACAGAGCATCATCATCATCATCCACGTCATTATGTACTTGATCCAAGTCTCCAGCTATGATTGTCTATGTCGCAACAATTTCTTTGCCCAGTTCACCGGTTGCAGCCTCCCCTTCTGTTGTTTTGCATGTCGAGTTTCTTCTCACGAGTCAGTGCCTTTCCCTTCATCTTCATTCTCTTCCAAAGTTATTGGAGGTCCCTGGCAGAGGATTGTGTGCGCTCTGGGTAATGCATCAGCATCCTTTTTGAAATACCTTCCAATGCGAGCTGATTTTTCACTCACCTGGAACTTAGTTCTGGGGAGCTTATGGGATGGCACGTCGTCTGCCCGTCCGTCCCCAGATACTTGCAACTTATTCTCTGAAACTACACATACAGGCAGAATGAGTCTGGAGAGGCAAACGCCAAGTTCGTCCGGATTGGCTGTAGACACACCTCACAGCACGTCATGTGTGGGAAGGAAAACCGAAGCCCGTTCGTCCCATCGATAAAAGGTGAGGGCACCTCACTCATCTTGACCAGGCCTGAATCACCCCTATTTAGTTATTTTGTCCTCCCTGCATCTTGGACCACTTTCTCTCCTTCTGTATGTCCGAATACGTCTTGAGCGAGCCCGTTGTCAATAACGATGCGTGAAGCTAGATAAGACTGACACCTTTGTAGTTTATAAGCGTGATTTATTTTCCGATCTCGATGTCTTCTTATTCTTCTTCTTAATAGTATTTATATCTGTAACTTCTTGTTTTATGGTGGACTGGTGGATTTATTACTGGTGGACGGAGGTAATGTTTTCACCCCTGGTCTGTTTGTTTGTGAACAAGATAATTAAAAAAACGTTGTGAACGGATTCGGATGAAACTTTGTGGACAGGTTGGGAGTGTGACAAGGAAGAATTGATTCGATTTTGGTGAAGGTCTGAATCCAGATCCGTATCCGAGAATTTTAAAAAAAACTTTTAAAAGTGATTCTTCACCATTGAGAGATGAGGCCAAAAACGATATATAGCATATCTCAAAATTGTATAGGGACTGATATGGTCTACCCTACTAGATCAGGCATTGCGTGGTGGAGATATGCGCTCTACCGAGTACCCTTCTAGTTATTCTTGTGATTGATTGTGGGATCAACGATTGCTTATCGGTGTGCGAACAAATTGTCAGCAGGTACACACGAGTTAGGTCCTCAATGTGTGGAAACAAATTGATGATTGCTATATAACGTTTTCCCGAGCCACCAATTCGGCACTCTCTAATTTAAATCAAAGCCTCCGCATTCAGGTCATCCAGCGGAGTGTCAACTCTGGGTTCGAGTCCAATAGGACCTGGTGATGTCATCACGTACCATCCTCTATACAGAGCGCCAGTTCTTCTGAAGCAGTTTCTTGGCTAAAATATTGGACGGGTCTTGACTCAGATGCAGAGATACTCAACTGAGCGAGCAGGAGTTTGTTCAGTGTGTCGTCAATAGCTCGCCGACTCTTCATGGACACAGTGGGGCATGTGGGAGCAATCCTGCATTTTAGATGCCTAAATACACCTGGATGACATATCAAGTGTCGAAATTGTATATTAAAGCATTTATTTCATTAAAATTGACATGCACAATGGCAAAAACATAGTACCAGAAACTTACAAATATCTCGAATATCTACACGGGATAAAACTGTTCCATACAGTTGTTATAATGTGCTCAGTTGGTGTTGGCGAGGAGTCCTCGTTTCACCATGATGTCGATGGTGTCTTCTGTCGTTGCTAACTGTGGTCGCATTTCTGTCAAGAACATATCTTGAGCAACAACAGCAGCATTGTTCATAATTTTCTGAGCAAGGATAAATTGATCCTATGCTCTCGGTCGCTCTGTTATCGCTTGTGTCGTGTGTTTTTAGCTCACCTGGACTTCAGCCCGCTGAGCTTATGCAATCGCACAGCGTCCGTAGGTGAGTGAGTGAGTGAGTCAGTCAGTGCGTAAACAATCAGTCATTATCGCTTGAACTAAACACTAGATTTTGATGAAACTTGGCCACAAGCTTTGTATCTGATGCCTAATGAAGGTATATTGACCGTATGAAATTTGTGCTCATTAGAGGGATGCATGGGGGTGGGGGATGACCCCCCCCAACCAAAATAGGTGTTTCCTTTCTTCTCTGAAACTACACACAATTTCGATGAAACTTGACCACAGTCTTGGCAAATGTAATCAAGTTAAGTTTAATGCACTTCGAAAACTCAATTTCTCTCTCTCTCCCTCTCTCTTCCCCTCTCTCCCCTCTCCCTCCCTCTCCCTCTCTCCCTCCCTCACTCTCCCTCCCTCTCCCTCTCTCCCTCTCTCACTCCTCTCAACTCTTCAATCTCCTTTGAAAGCTCTACAATGACACTATGCGATAAACCAACTAGGTATTACACTGACATCAAATTTCTCCTGTAATCCTCACATTACGCAAATAGCTAAGTCTGCCTTGAAGAAATATTAAGAGCAGGGGGGAGGGGAATGGGGGGCAAGGTCAGAGAGGAGAGGGTAGAAGACAGAAAAAACACCAACCTGCCTCCGGTTAGAGAGAGCGAGAGACCCAAAGACTCAGCATCATCGCAGGGAAAACAATCGATCCATCCATTGGGACCATACTCTGTGCAGAGCGTTGGTGCTGCTGAAGCAGTCTCCTTGGCTATTGGACACAATCCTGGACGAGTCGCCCCTCCGACACAGTATATCAGCATGCTGGCACTCATTTTTCCGACCTCGGAAGGATGACAGGCTGAGTTAACCCCACCTAATATTAATTCAACAGCTGAGCAGGATTTGAACTCAGGACCCTAGGATCCCAAGCCCACCACTCTAATCATTAAGCCAACAGCAGGGAATACCAATGATCCTAAAAGCCTTGGTTTCCACAGCGTGAAGTAGAGCTAGGTGTGAAGCAGGAGCACCACCCCAGAGTGGGGAGCAGTACTCCATCAGACTGCGGATGAAAACTTTGTCCATGGTTAAAAGCTCATGTGTGCCAAGGAAGGACTTTGCATGATGGAGGATGCACAGTCGTTGACTGGCTTTGGAGGCCAGTTTGGAGATGTGGGTTTCCCAGGAAAGACCATGGTAGAAAGTGAGACCCAAAAGCTTGAATGAAAGGACTTCAAGGGAATTGTTGAGAAAGTACAAGCGGGTTTTTTCCAGATGGTCCTTTGGCGAGACATAGTGAGAGTGTGAGATTTGGTAACATTGAAATACATGTTCCATGTGTTGGGCAGCTTGTGATTTTATCCAGGTCTGCAGAGAGTGAAGAGGCTGCTGCTGCTTGCTGATCTGAGGGATGAGAGATGGCACAGCAGAAAGTGGAGTCATCAGCAAAGAGATAAAGAGGATTTTCCAGAGAGTCGGAGAGATCAGTGATGAAAACCAGAAAAAGCACAGGGCCCAGAACACTGTCTTGAGGAACTCCAGCCTGGGTGGGAAGAGGAGATGAGAGAACTCCATTAAGGGTCACACGTTGGCTGCAACAGGAGGAGGAAGTCTGCGAGCCATGAGTGGAGATGTCCTTGGATACCATAATAACAGAGTTTGGTGAGCAGGGCAGGGTGCGAGACAATATCAAAAGCTCGCGATATGTCTGGGGAGAAGGCTCTGATCTCATGTTTGGCATTTAGTACTTCCATCCATTGTTGGGAAAGCAGAAGCAACATGTCCAGGGTAGACTGACCTGGTCTGAATCCAAATTGATGGTCAGAAATCAAGCCATTGGAGAAGAGGAAGGGTTTGATATTAGAAGTGATGATGGATTCCATAACCTTGCTGATGATTGGGAGCAGGCTGATTGGTCTGTAGTTGCAGGGATCAATTTTAGCACCATTTTTATGCAGCGCAGCAATGTTTGCTGATTTCCAAGCAGATGGCAGATGACGTTGAGAAAATGAGAGGGAGAATAGAACAGAGAGAGGGGGTGAGCAAGAGCAGCAGAGCAGGTTTTTAAGACACGTGGGCTGATGCCGTCTGGACCGGTTGCAGAATCTGACTCGAGGTTTCACAGCAAGCTCTCCACCTTTTCAGGAGAAACGGACACAGAGTCCAGGGACAGTTAGGCAGGGATGCATACAACCGAAATGGCTTTATTTTTTGATTTTTGTGACCACCACCTGGCAACTACCTGAAATTTGGAACAAAGGTAGAGAAAAATATGGATAACCACCATCCAAAATCGTCAAGCCTGAAAATTGCACATTAATGTGTTATTATGCTTTTAATATTTCATAATTCTGTATGTCGCCCTCTTGAGTCTAATCTTGGAAACAATGCTTAAGTCTATGTGTATTCAGACTGCTCATTCATTATGAAGGAAGGAATTTGATTTACAGAATGATGAAACTAATCTTAATTGAAAATAACAAGACAGTGAACTTAAATTTACACCTCTTAAGAGCGTTTTCTTTGTTTTACTTGAAATATTTCCACTTACACAAACACTTTTGCAAACTACATAGGGAACGGTGGTGTGGCGTTATGAAGAATAGATGTTGCCTGAACTTGAAGCATGTTAAATGATAGGAAAGGGTATATGTATGGCATTTGTGATACTTTAATGATTAATATAATATAAATTATATAGATTATATAGATTATCATATCTGTATTTTTATTATTAAACTTTAATTTATACGACCAAAGAGACTTTATTTTTCATATCTCCCTCATCTTAGCTGTATTCATCTGCCCCTCCACATTCCTCTCTCGTGCCCATCATACCTCACAGGCACAGACACAGACACACATGCACACACACACACACACACACACACACACACACACACACACACACACACACACACACACACACACACACACACACGCACACACAGACACACACATACACATACAAACACACATACAGACACCATTCCACACTTCAGTAGGATTACAGTACATCCATTTTGACAAAATAATAATATGTATCCACACATGTAAATAAGGTTGTGATCATGGTATTTTATTTGTATGACATAACACAAATCTTTATATGTAACTTCTACACATGATCTACAAGTGACTTCATAAATGGTTCAAAATCCATTTGCAGCTTGTCTTAAGTTATTCTTGTTAATGACTGCATAAATTGAATCGTGTCGGAGCTTAAAAAGAAAATGAACTCACATACAATGGCAAGACAGCTGCATATCATCAAGTTAAATTGAATAAAAGTGACATTAATGGTTATTCAGATAAAGCCATAAAGTATAGATCGAAACATACAAGCAGACTATATAATACCATGCCACAGGAATGACAAAGAAATCATACTAATACAATAACACGTCACATCAAGACCCTAAATATTAAAAACATTCATTGGTACTAATTATTCAAGATATAACCATGCTTCTTTTGCTGAACAATATATGCAAGTTCACTCGTATACATGACCCACACAACATGCTTAACATACATGTAATGATTACATTATCAAAAAACAACCAAACATAATAATGTACAAAAAAAATATGTCAATATGACCACTAGCTGATGTTGAACTATCACTGCAACAAATAATGTACAGTACATTTATAATTTATTATTGTGAATATTTCTCTAGTTTGAAAGACATTAAAAAATCAGTATCTGTTAAAGCCCAAGTAGAGTTTTAGTCGATCAGAAAGTATTCTATTGTCACCTCAGACATCATAAACAACATTAGACCCAGTGAATATTGTTTACAGGGACGCATTGTGACATTTAATTGAGAGAACATGTTGCGGTATGTACATTACCTGCATGGAAAATGTTGGCGTTCCTCAACATTTTACATCTTGAGTAGTTTCTAAAAAATGGAAGAGTTTTAGTGCGAACAATTTTCAGCGCATTGGTAGATCAAATAGGGCTACCTAAAAACAATATTAGAGAATTTCATTTTTTACACCATTTACCAACACTATACTGTGGTTTTAATGTTTGATATGATAGTCAGATGTGATGAGTTACATATGGAATATAAAGAGGGCTCTTCTCGAAATTCCTTGATTAGATGCACATTCCTATCGCTCCCACTATGACTCTCCTCACTGGAAGCTTCAACTACCGCTGATTCAATGACATCCTCCACTCCAACGTTTTCTACGAACACAATTTCACTTTCATACTTTCGGGATGGTCTGATGAAACACAAGACTGGATAGGACTGCTTCAGTCTTCGCTTAAGGCTGGAACTTTTGTAGCTGGCTGCTTCCAATCCTTCAACATCTTTCACTGTCTTGACAAAAAGCTTCAAAAGCTTAGTTAGGCGAATGATTTCCTGCCCCTGTATTATCCTTCTTTCTATTATACTTTTGCAGAATGTAGCATATCCAGCTTCATACTGCTTCCAGCCTTCCTCAGCCTGTTCTTTGGGTCTCACAACTCTACAGTAGGATAAGTAACACGAACGGTGATACCTAACTTCAAGGGCTACAAGATCTTTGCCTCTAATATCTAGGAGCAAACGCTCATCACTACGGACTTCGGCTGCCTTAACTAGTTGTCCCCCGTAAGTGTTTCACACCTTATTAGCTTTTCTACTTTTCGTTTCCTAGAATAACTTTCCCTTACATATTTACTAGTTTTACAAATTATACATGTAACAGGTAGGACATGTGGTCTGTCTGGACATGAGATGCTGCTGACGTCTGACCGCAAAAGACGCTTTGGCTCCTGGGCCTCAGTCACCTCTCCAGTCTTGGATGTCTCCTGCAGGTTTTTTGCTGCTGCTGCTGCTGCTGCTGCAAGTTCTGCACAATTAGAAAAAACGTACGAAATTGTGCGTCAACACTTGATATACATATAATTACATTATGTTACTCAATATGTACTGTATAAGTTATACCCTTTAATGATAATTACATGATGGGCAGCTGTCACAAACAAAATGCTGTAAAACATATAGTATACAATTCAAAAATGGAAACCAGCTATGCTGATTAGGGTGAGGAAATAAATAAATAAAAAATAAAATATCAAGGCTGGAGGGATTTGAATTGAATTTGTTCACTTAAGGAGAAAGGAGTATCAGTTTGGAATGAATGTACATGTGTATGAGATATCAATACTTGAAGTTGAGACACAAGAAAGCTTACAACACAAGGTAAATTTGACTGTGACAGTGATTTCAGATATCAATAAGTGTAATGACAAGTAAGAAACATTTGACATTTTCATAGCAGATACCATGAACAGTGTACTTGATTCTAGAATTATTGCATCCAACTGCAGACCACTTCAAATCTTATTTTTCCTGTTATTTTCAAATTGTTAACTGGCACAAACTGCATCACATGACCATGAGATAACTGTTGTAGCTATGGTTTATGCTGTAATGTTTGTATTAAAAATCACTGATTGATATTAAATGTACTTGAAAACATATTATTTTGATACATTTAAATCATGCTATACCTACAAGTATGTGATATAATAAACTGTACATAAACAAACCTGTTGAAATCTCTGCTTTCTTTGCCTTGTCCTGTGCCCCGCCGGATAGCAGTCAGATTGCAGAAATGCCGGTAGCATTCTGTATGGTAGCCTGCCCTCCCTTGTCGTTTTCTACAAGCAGACAAAAGAAATTATTTACAATTTATTATCTAGAAATCTATACATGCATTATAAAAATATGCATAAAAAGTTATAACCGATAAGACTACACATAGTACCATTACGGTACTAGCTTTTTGACACTTGAGCCCCATGCATTACGGCACCAATTAACCCCAGAATTTTCACATAAAGTTTAACAACAGTGTCAAGTTATTTGTATTTTTGTAAGACTGGACATGTATAGTAGTGTATCCACAGTAAGCCAATGGCCTGCCATGAGCCACCCCACATAAAAATCTAAGTGCACACTGGGAGCTTTATATGGTTACCAAAACTAAGAAAAAAAATAGAACAGGCATGTTTGGATCGTTAAATCATAAAATATAAATCAGAAACGTGTGTTACCTATCAGTTAATCTTATACATTAAATGACCAATACACAAGTTAAATTCAGGTCAAATGAATGTGTTCATTAGAAATATAAGTGAAAATATTTAAAGAAGGGAAACCGATAACCAACCTGTTTTTGAGGTAGGTTAAGCGGTTTTGGAAATAACTGGAATACTACATCCCTAGTTCAAAGTTAGCGCACAATTGAAATGACGTTTGTATTTCGATGAAGGCACCCAGCAAAATACGGTATCGATCATTGAATTTCCTATTCATGTTCAATCAATCTTCAGCACGCTTCCTAACTGTAAGTAGAATTACGTACATAATGAGTGCTGCATTTAAAAAAAAAACAAATTAAGCTCCTGTTAAAAAAATGGTTCTCTAACGGCACATAATTTGGCACTACAGACTACAGTAGTGTAGTTTTGCACCGGACGGAAATCTGACAAAATAAACTGCTCACTCACACTCACTGTGCACACAAAGCAGGTGATAATTATTCACAGACACAGGGCAGCGGTTGATTTTTTTTGTCAGGCCCAAGCCGGTGCGAAACAGCTGCCACTAGTGCCCGTAAATCTGTAAATCTAGACTCCGCTCAGTCAGCCAAAAAAATTCAATAAAATGAATCAGTCACTCAGAGTCAGAGTCAGAAGAGTTCTGTGAGACGGTGTTTATCATAATATCAGGTGACATTCACACTCACACTCACAAAAGTCACAGTCACTCACAGGTTGAACTTCATTCAACATCAAGACCATTTTTTTCCCTCAGTTTCGCACCAGCGCCAAAAATTCAAGGAATTAATCTTAATAGATTTATAAAAGATTTGGGTCTATACCGACCAAATGTAAGATTGAATTCCGATGACACTCACCTTCTACTGACGTTGGTAGTACGATCACTACCGCCTTCCAGTTCCACGTTTGTTTTGCACACATCATTGAATTCAAGCCCATCTGCTTGTACCGCGATGCCACTTTCTGGACGATCTTTTAACTCTTTCCACAATTCAGCGCACTCTTTGAACTTATTGAAACTTTTCTCTGAAAATGGGAGAACTCTTCCGTGGGTATTGGCAGTATGCATGTAACAAAATGCCGATGATTTTCCCTCAGAATCGTCCGCATCAGAGGACAACGGCGAAGACATGTACGCCGCCATGATGTGGTGTGAGCGATGAATACGAGGTGCATGATTGGTCAATAGAGGAATCGTCTTCCAAAACGCGAATCGAACGAAGAAGCTGATTGGTTTACGATCATTACAGAAAGTGTATCATTTTTCGCACATTTTCTCACTTTTCTAAAAAATGCGCAACTTTTAAGCTTGTCGAGTTTAAGGTATAAGCTTTATTATATTTTCAAACAATATGTGAGAATTTCAGGTAGTTGCCAAATGGTGGTCACAAAAAGTTGACGTATGGGGTTTTGCATGTCGACCTAAGTTGGGTGTGACTGCGTAAGGTGGGTACAGAAAGTGATGGGTTTGAGATGCAAGATTTCAAAGCAAAGACGGAGTTTAGGCATTCAGCCTTTTCACATGCAATGTCAGCTGTGTGGCTATTTGAGGTAAGGGAGGGGATGGAGGGGATGGAGGGGAACATACACCAGAAACAGACTTAACTAGATGCCAGCAAAATTTGGAGGATGGAAACACGTTTGAGAGTTTAGACTTGAGATTAGAAAGATGTTGGTTCCAGGCTCTCCTGAGGGTAGACACACACTTGTTCCAAGCTTTGTGGAAGGAACTAAGATTAACTTTGGTAAGATTTGCCTTCCATGTGGCGAAGGCAGATTGTTTTGGACTGCCTCACCACAAGCTTCAGTGTACCATGGGTGGGAGGAAGGGGAGGATAGCTGAAGACAAGATGGGATAAGAGAGAAAGAGAAAGAGAAAGAGAAAGAGAGAGAGAAAAGAATATTCTTTGAAAGAATTCCCAGGACAAGTTGATGTCGGAGAAAGTAGAAATGAGAGACGAGTCTAGAAGTTTGACGGCTGCTTGGAGACCCTGCCAGTCGGGGTGAGTGTAGTGCCAGACTCGTCGGTCTTGGATACCTGGGATAGCAGAATAGCGGAGAGGTACACACACTTGTCCCGAGCTGTCTGACCGGGGTCTAAATCTCAGCCCAACTATAAACTGCCATCGTGGTGTTTGGCATAGTGCGATGCGTTCATGTGTGCGCTGACCGTCGGATGGATGGTGTTCAACTGGACGTCCCATCTATTTCATATATTTTAGGTATATTTTCGGTGCATATGTTGTTTCCGGTATTTCCACGTGTACAAACTGGAAGGGCGCTTCGAAGAGCGCGTACTTTCCCCAGGCTGAAGAGTTTACCCTTTGTATCCCACTGATAGGTGGGATCTCAATCCGAACCTGAAGCAAAATCTCATCGGTTTGTTCTTGTCACCGAAACAACTGATCCACAAAGTTAAATCTGAATCCGTCCACAACTTTTTGAGATATCCTGTTCACAGACAAACAGACAGACTGCAAGGGTGCAAACATGACCTGCAGCCACATTTGGTGCTGAGGTAAACAAAGGAGCACGTGTCCTGAAGTGGTGCTGAGGTAAACAAAGGAGGGCACGTCCTGAAGTGGTGCTGAGGTAAACAAAGGAGGGCACGTCCTGAAGTGGTGATGAGGTAAACAAAGGAGGGCACGTCCTGAAGTGGTGCTGAGGTAAACAAAGGAGGGCACATCCTGAAGTGGTGCTGAGGTAAACAAAGGAGGGCACATCCTGAAGTGGTGCTGAGGTAAACAAAGGAGGGCACGTCCTGAAGTGGTGCTGAGGTAAACAAAGGACGGCACGTCCTGAAGTGGTGCTGAGGTAAACAAAGGAGGGCACGTCCTGAAGTGGTGCTGAGGTAAACAAAGGAGGGCACGTCCTGAAGTGGTGCTGAGGTAAACAAAGGAGGGCACGTCCTGAAGTGGTGCTGAGGTAAACAAAGGAGGGCACGTCCTGAAGTGGTGCTGAGGTAAACAAAGGAGCGCGCGTCCTGAAGTGGTGCTGAGGATAAAAAAGGAGGGCACGTCCTGAAGTGGTGCTGAGGTAAACAAAGGAGGGCACGTCCTGAAGTGGTGCTGAGGTAAACAAAGGAGGGCACGTCCTGAAGTGGTGCTGAGGTAAAAAAAAAAAAGGAGCGCGCGTCCTGAAGCTCACCTGGATCAGGAGCAACAGTCACTGAAACCCCCCCCCCCCAGACCCTGATTTTTTTCTCTGTGTCGTGAACAAACTTTGGTACGTCACTGACGATGAAGGTTGTGGTGAAGTTTCAGAGAAGAGAAACACCATGATGGCAGTTTATAGTTAGGCCGAGATTCAAACCCCGGTCAGACAGCTCCCCGTTATCCTGCCAGCCCATGCTGACTGTTCTTATTAATAATATCAGGAAGAAAGAAAGAAAGAAAAAAAAAGAAGACATTTTTGACATCAATCACAATAACAACGATCTTGGTTAATGTGTGCGGTGCATTGTGGGATGCCTTAGGTGTGTTGTTGTTGCGGTTGTGTGGTGTAAGTCTTGATTTTTTGTTTTTTTTGCCATTGTGCCCAGGACGGGCTTCTTGATACGGAGCTGGACTTGCCATGACGCCAGGTAGGCACGAAATACCGGGGGGGGGGGGTAATCCTGTGGTGATTTTGAAGGATAGATGTTTGTTTGGAGCCTGATCTCGGCTAGTGACGCTGCGGACCTCGGCGACGCATTTCCCTTCAGGATTTTTTATGAAACACCGTAGGCTCTCCGGCCTAGTTTAGGCCGCACCTTCGGACCGATATTTGATGAGACAAAGACGATGAATTATGTGCTGCTCTTTCTCTCTCGGTGCGGGTGTAGAAACGCACAACTTACCTGAGTTTGCGTTGATTTAATATTCACTTGTATGACATGTTATCGTTTCGTCAGTCTTCCTTCGAACGCTTCATTTTAAAGCTGTCGTTTGTGTTAGTTCGGGTTATCGTCCTCCGTGCCTCTACCTCCCGTACTCGTGTTTGTGAACGCAATACTCCCGTTCAACCGTCGTCCCCGTTTCTTACTGGCAGTGGCGGTTGTCAACGGTGAGTTTTGAAGCAGTGACTGAGCAACGTAACGTAATTTGAATGCAAATACATGCGGAAACATCCATCAACCTCAAGGCAACGATGTAAACTGAGCGATGATGACGAGCAAACTTTTGGTTCATTCATTTCGTCGGCAGCCTGTGGCTGCCGGTCACATCATCGTTGCTGGCTGTGCCTCTGATGCATCGCAGCGGTGTTTGTAATTTGTTCAGGGTGCCGGCGATAGCTCTCCTACTCTTCGCGAAGAACACCGTGGGAACTTTAACGTCCGTTCAACGGGAATCCGAGGGACTGCACACACGTCGATGCGTCTCGCCCTTCCTGCGAAACACCAGGATGACAGTTTATAGCTGGGCTGTCATTCAAACTCGGGCTGGATGATGGTTCGGAGGGGAGCGTGCGTACCTCCAGGCAAGCTATCCTGTCGTCTCAAACGTGAAGCATTCAGCCTGCTCGTCAGCCACGTCGTCTCGATGTGAAACGTGTAGAACTGATGTTTAGTGAATGATCAGAATGGTCATGAGGAATATAAATGGTAACACATGTATCCAGTGACATTTTCTTCGATATTCAGAAGAGATGCATGAACCGTAATGAAATTTTTTTTTCAAAGTGCATGTTACAGGAGGCTTGATTGAGTCAACTATGCCAACGATATAAAGCTCTCCGTGGTGGTGGTATGGCAGCCCAGCTGCCAGGGTAGCTATCATTTCTTGAAGCGCGGCTGTCGCTGATGCAGTGCCCCTCTACCAGTACGCACACTGGAACTGGTACTCATTTCGCCGACCTCGGAAGGATGACAGGCTGAGTCAACCCCCTGGTGCATTAATTCAGCGGCCGACGGGGCTTGAACTGAGGACCCGAGGATCCCAAGCCGCCACCCTAACCACTGAGCCAACACCAGGCTTTAGCTCTCCATTTTAAAAGTCTTCGTGGTTGTGATTGCCATACCAAGTGTTCTTTGTCAAGGGAGGGGGTTTTTTTTTTGTATACCTTGTCGAGGCTCGTATGAGAGCTAACACACAACTCACAGCAGGGGGGCATGAGACGAGGGGTGGGAGTGGGAGGGACAAAACAGTGGGGAACAGACACATTCGGTGAACTGTGGAAGGGAGAGGGATGGGGATGGGACGGGGAACATGGCGAAGAGAAGATGGACATTACAGGGACTTTCAGGAAGGAAAGCAGGGGAATTGAAGGAAGTGGGCTTGGGTGGATTATCGGGGGTAGAAAAGATCGAGGATTTGGATGGGGGGGGGTGATACGAGGTGGTGGTGAACAGCTGTTTTGAAAGCCTGGAAGGAAGAATGGGAATGAATAGAGTGAGGAAGTTTATTCCAAAGGCGGGAAAAAAGAGGAATGAAAGAGTGAAGATGAGCAGTGATTCGTGATTTTGGTAGTTTTACCAGAAGGGAGTTGTTGGCGGATCTTGAGCGCCCTGTGGAAATGTGGTGGGGACAAATCGCAGAGAGAGAGCAGAGGGGGGGCAAGGCTGGAGAGGAGACTGTAGAAGACAGAAAGACCACCGACCAACCTGCGGTGATTGAGTGAGAGGCCCAAAGACTCAGCCTCATTGCGGGAGATGCCAATGATCCGAAATGCCTTGGTTTCTACAGCGTGAAGCCGAGAAAGGTGGGAGGCAGGAGCACCAGCCCAGAGGGGAGAGCAGTACTCCATCAGGCTGCGGACAAAAGCTTTGTAAGTGGTCAGGAGCTCAGGTGGGCCGAGGAAGGACTTTGCACGATGGAGGATTCCCAGTCGGCGACTGGCTTTGGAGGCGAGGTTTGAAATGTGGCTTTCCGAGGAAAGGTCATGGCAGATAGTGAGACCCAGAAGCTTGAAAGAAAGGATATCTTCCAGAGGATTGTTGAGAAAGTGGATGGGGGGGTTTTCTAAATGGTCCTTTCGAAGAGACACAGTGAGGGTGTGAGATTTGTTCGGATTGAAAGACATGTTCCACGTGTTGGACCAGTTTGTGATTTTATCCAGATCTGCAGTGAGCGAAGAAGCTGCTGCTTGCCGGTCTGAGGGATGACAGATGGTACGGCAGAGGGTGGAGTCGTCGGCAAAGAGAAATAGAGGATTTTCCAGAGAGTCGGAGAGATCATTGATGAAAACCAGAAAAAGAACAGGGCCCAGAACGCTACCTTGAGGAACTCCAGCCTGCACAGGAAGAGGGGATGAAGGAACTCCATTTAGGGCCACACGTTGACTGCGACAGGAGAGGAAGTCTGCGAGCCATGAGTGGAGATGGCCTTGAATACCATGGGAAGAGAGTTTGGTGAGTAGTGCAAGATGCCAGACTGTCAAAAGCACGTGATATGTCCAGGGATACGGCTCGGATTTCCTGTCTGGCATTGAGGACCTCCATCCATTGATGGGAGAGCAGAAGCAGCATATCCAGGGTAGAGTGACCTGGTCTGAAACCAAATTGATGATCGGAAATCAAGCCATTGGAGAAGAGGAAGTATTTCATGTCTGAAGCGATGATGGATTCCATAACCTTGCTGATGATTGGGAGAAGACTGATTGGTCTGTAGTTACAGGGATCTGTTTTTGCACCTTTTTATGCAGGGCAGTGGTGTTAGCAGATTTCCACGCAGATGGCAGATGACCTTGGGCAAATGAGAGGGTGAATAGAACAGAGAGAGGGTGAGCAAGAGCAGAAGAGCAGGCTTTGAGGACATGTGGGCTGATGCCGTCTGGACCGGTTGCAGAATCTGAGTCGAGGTTTGAAAGCAAGTTCTCCACCTTGTCAGGAGAAAAGGACACAGAGTCCAGGGACAGTTGGGTGCAACTGGGTAAGGTGGGTAGAGAAAGTGATGGGTTTAGGACAGAAAATTTTGCTGCAAACACCGAGTTTTGACATTCAGCTTTATCACGTGCGGTATCAGCAGTGTGGCCATTTGAGGTAAGGGAGGGGATGGAGGGGGAACATACACCAGAAACAGATTTGATTAAACGCCACCAGGGTTTGGAGGAGGGAGAGAGGTTTGAAAGTTCAGACTTGAGATGAGAAAGATGTTGTTTTCTGGCTCTCCTAAGGGTAGATACACACTTGTTCCGAGCTTTGTGGAAGGAACTGAGATTGCCCTCAGTTGGGTTTGCTTTCCATGAGGCAAAGGCAAGTTGTTTCAGGACAACTGCCTCGCCACAAGCTTAGATGCCCAACAAGGGAGGGGTTGGGAAGGCTGTAGTTGATTGTTTGCAAACACCTTTGATCTCAGAATTGATGAAAACCCGATTATTGTTATAATGAGAGTTGAAATGTTGTGCTTCAACCTTCAACTTTGTTCTTTATTGTATCACATGCTGCAGTGAGCCCTTTGCACAACAATTACTCATGAGAGCCTGTGGCCGTTGATTGTTGGCAATTCCTTGAAGAAACATTTCTTCTTTTTATCTTGCCAAAACGAAGTTTTTGCAAGATATGTTGGTCAGCTTGTATGTTTTTTTTTGTTTCTTTGTTTGTCTGTAATCACGTATAAAAAATTCTGCAGAGCACAGTTATCATTGGAAATTTTTGTAACTTCGCATATCAGAGGCGCATAGAGGTCCCTTTCAGCGCATAAAATTTTGAAGGTCAAGGTCAAAGGTCAAGGTCAAAGGTCAAGGTCACTTTGTCGCAAATCAGGGGAGTCGACGAAACCCTTATTTTTGAGTAATTTTGATCGGATCGTCTTCAAACTTCATGGGAATATAGTTCATGGTCTGGCGCTCAGTTGATTAATTTTTGGTGGCGATTGGCCTTGACCTTCATGGTTAGCGCCTCAGGTCAAACATTTTTGACCCCAAGGTCAAATTTTCAAGTTTTAGGAACCATATCGTGTAGTACCTCAAATTGAACACCTCGATGAGTGCTTTCTAGATATGTCAAGCTTGAGACATTATGACGTCATTTGGTGACGTTATGAGGCAAAAGCATATTTTTCATGGTCACTCTGTAAAACAATTCTCATCGGAATCTCTCGTAGGCAGATATTCCTCAAGGAGTCGCTCCTGGTGGATAGCAGCTCTGTTCACGTCAGTGTGACCTTTTGGCAAGATACGGGTCATCCTGCGGGTGACATTGGTTTATTTTTTTGTTTGTTTGTGTGGTGGAAGCTCAAATGTTTGCTCGACTTTCCTCACCGATGTGGAATGGCCCAGAGTTGACGCAGGCGTGAGCATAGAAATCTGCAGACATCATCACCTTGTAACATGAACTGGAGTGAAGTCAATGACACGCCATCGCAAATCCCCACGCTTCCTACCGAAAGCAAAGTTGAAAGATGGCAAAAAGTTACACCAGGAATGACCAAATATCAAATTTGAGTTAAAAATTTTTTTCTTGTTTTGATCCCTGTTACCCTAAAGTCCATCCCCTTCTCCCCCCCTCCCCCTAAAGGGGCATGAACCAGGGGTCAAATTCAAATGAATCATTACATATTTCATACATCTCCCAATGTTGATCGCATATACAAAGCTTCATTTAAAAATGTGCCTGTCGTTGCATATTTCGATGCTTGACCTTTTGACCCCACCCCAGGGGGGCAGGGCAAGAAATGACTGCTCTTGCACCTTCTTGCTACCTGATTATAATGACCAACTTTGGTGAACAGACAGACAGATGGAGCTGATTTACAATAACCCCCTGCCCCCTCTCCCCGTTTATTATTTTTTTTTCTTTTCAAAAAGCAGAGGGATAATTATGGACCTCTTGTTTCCAATAATGAACATGATGGATATAGAAGTCATTTTCACAGACACTCGTAATAATCGCAGCCTTTCTCCGTATTGTTGTGATGCACCCTAAGGATCAAGAGGAGAAAACATTTGATAAATAAATAAATCTGTTTATTCCCCCACCCAACCTCACCTCCTCCTTACAGGTAACGGAGGTTAGGGCGAGACGCAACAAGGACCCATGATGGACCAACTTTTCCTCGCAGCTGCTTCAGATCTCGATAAAGTTTTGGATGAGTTTGAGCAAAATGAAGGTGACGTAATTAAATCTTGTTTCAATGCACCACTCATCCCAGGTTAATGTCTGTGCTGCCCTGACCTGGGTTGTCTTGCAGCCCGCATGTGATCGTCTATCCAACAACAATAATAACTATTCCTTTCATTCCATGAGATGTATAGGGCTGCTGAGGCAGTTTTATTTGGCTAAGGAGTACAGTCCTGCACGGGTCACCACTCCGACGCAGGATACTCCAATGGCTTATAACCCCATTTAAGCTAGTACTCATTTTGCTGAGCTTGGAAGTATGACAGGCTGAGTCGACCCACCTGGTGTTATTTCAACAGTACAACGAGCTCAAACTCAGGACCCTAAGATCTTAAGCCAGCCACTTTAACCATTAAGCCAACACCAAGCTTAAATCGTCTATCCAAGCTGAGTGAAAAAGCTCATGTTTCCAATCATCGGGCGTTTTTGATGAACATTGGCGGTTACGGTAGCCACATCCCATTCTGCATTTGAAAGGCTCAGCATTCACTTTTGAAATGACGGGAGAACAGGCATGAATAATGTTGATGTCAAGTTTTATTTTGCAAGCAGGATATTCCCCACTTTTTTTTTTTTTTGGACAAATCCAACTGCTGCAACCTGATATTGCACCACCATTTAACAGTGGGTGGTATAAGTAGCTCAGAGCTTTGGATCTCAGTGAAACCATGAGTGCAACCCAATTAACCTTTTTCACAGAGGTCATGATTCAGATTCTATCGGCCTTTCCTGAAAGTCCCGTTAAGTTCATGAGATGATTTCAATTGATAGATTTAACTTAAACCGTTGCCGTTGCAGTACAGGGGACACAGGTAGGTACTTTTGCTCGTATTTGATTTTTATTTTATTATTATTTTTGGAAACAAAGATGAACTTTGTGAGAACTTGTACTTTTGCAATTTTATATGGAACTAGCAGGGACTACACTGAGCTACCTGGACGGGGGGGGGGGGGGGAGGAGGAGGAGGAGGAGAGGAGGAGGAGGGGGGAGGGGATGCCCTGCTGGGTAAGCTTTTACCGGCGGTGATTTCAGGAGGTGTTGGACGTTGCAAAGCTATGGAGTTATTGGCCCCATGGTGGTTACCTTTCACCTGGGGGCTGGTGGCAGTATTGCTATATACACTTTATTGTGTCACACCCCAATATACACTTTTGGCAGCCTTTGTTGGCCTAAAAACAGGTGTCAAGGTCAACAGGTGGTAGCTCAAAACCTTGCTTAGTCTCTGAAGTACTTTCCCCCAAAATTTGGGGCCTCTCGGTGCTAAAGTTCGACTGTGAAAGAATAACGTACCCACAAACACTTGATAGTATGTATATGAAATGACCCTTCATATTTTGCATCATTAATGCTGATTAAGCAGTGGCCGTATTCACAGTGACTAGTAAATCATGGTCATGTAGCACGATTTATGTCTGTGCTTTATTGTCATTGTTCAGTCGATTTGTACATGGGAACTTCATGTTAGTTCAGTGTAGGATTGTAGTACAGACTGCATGTTGGATTTCTATATTGCACCAGTTGATCTTAGGAGGGGCTGGCAAGGATGGCTTAACGGTATGCATACCTGCCTCTGAGCTGTCTATCACGTGTTCTAATCCAGACCCAGCTACAAACTGTCATCCTGGTGTTTTTTCAGGCATAGCGGTTCACCATTTTAAATGGCAGAGTTTCTCCCTTTGTGGAAGTCATCGTTTCTATTGTACATTCATGTATTGTATGAAAAAAAGCTTTTTTTGTATACATGGTGAATGCCCGTGGAAGAGCTAGAACACACAACGGATCAGGACACAACATGATAAAAGGAGCAGTAGAAGGAGGAGAAAGGGGGGGGGGATAGACTGAGACGGACAAATGAGGGATAAGTGGTGGACAAGATGGATTTGTGGCAGGAGAGAGAGGGAAGGAGGAGGGTGTGTTTGCTTTAAAGGGGAAGCCAAACACAATTTTGTTTTTTTCTGAAAAACATTGAAAATGCTGAAAAAAAAAGCCTTGGAATGTTGATTTTCTATTTCTGCCAGTGACATCACACTCGGAACACACCTTGAACCAAATGGTGGATTCACATCGAGAAACGGTCCATGTCGAGCTCTGATTCCCATCCTAATTCCACCGTCATTCGCAACTCTGAATGTTCTCATAATGTTGAAACTAATTTGTGATGGAAACTCTTTTGGGAGAATTATGGAGCCGTATCACTTTGAGCCTAATGCCAGCGATTCAGATGAAATTGTGACAATGGAGGTGTTGGTAAAGATGAAAACACCGGTCGTATGTTTACTACAGATTGGTCAGTTTTGTCTTTCCGTTCAATTGATGGCTTGTATGAGATTTTGTATTAATTGATAAATCAGTTTTATTACTCCAGCAGAAACACGCTATGACACAGACATGGGCATACACAGACACGGCCATACTCAGACACTGATACTACAATGGGACATGGCAGGGACACGACGGTGGGACACGACGGTGGGACACAACACGGACACGGATATACTTGACACTGCACGGACATGGCACGGCATGGATACAACACGACACAGCACAGACACACCACCTAGGCACACTCGGCCTCAGACACCACTGACAAAATGGTTGATGAATGCTTTGTCTCACCATCACAGGCTGGCAAGGTGTCCTGTATGTTACGGCATCATCCCATTTCGTACTTTCCTGAGACGCCATTTGTGTTTGTGCTCGTCTCCGTGCCATGTCATGCCGTTTCATGTCTTTGGTTGTGCCGTGTCCTACTGTCATGCGCAGTGTCCGTACCATTCCCGTGCTGTGCTGTGTCATGTCTGTACCATGTCCCACCGCCGAGGTGGGTGGTGACTTGGTGAGATCGGTCACCGGCAGGGCAACACAGGTGTTGGATTTACTGCTTAAATTGTCCATATACATGTGCTGTTAGCTTGGTTGAGATGGTATTACCGTTTTGAGTGATTGCTTTTTCTTCTGCTTAATTTTGGGTGTGGCATCCTCTCTCAATCATGGAGGATAACCACAATATCTAGCCATCTCTGTTGTTTCATAACAATCCTCTGTAACATGTTCCGAGTACAAAAGTGAGCATTTTCTCAGCCTGATCCGTACTCGGGTATTTCAAACAAACCTTGTCCAATTTCTGGAAAACTTTGGGTCTTTCGGCCATTGATGGAGCATTAAACCATCTTGGTGTGTATTACTACAACCACAAAGGACACCGACTTGGCGTATTTGTGACAAATCAAAAAATATTCGCCGTTTGAGTTAAATCGTACCGTGATGAAACCCGCAGACAATACGGATATGGTAGTCCATTCCCGGGTGTGATGTCATGGTGAATCGTGAAGAAGAAGAAGAAGAAGATTTTGACCTTTCATCGCAAAATTACCTATTTATAAATTGGAAAAAGACATATCATGTCTATTTTGTCTGGTATCAAGGGATATGCTAGCTTTGAGGTGGTCTGAGCATTTTGGTTCCTCTTTAATGAGTACGGAGAATTGAGCCATTAATGCTTCAAAACTGTTTTTTTAAAGCTACTTATTTATTTATTTATTTATTTATTTATTTATTTCTGTGAACGAGTCTGTTTGATAAACTCTAATGAAAGTTGTGGTAGCTTGGGCCCATTGACACATCATATGAATGGAAGTCAATGCATTCTATATTTTCACTCTTTCATGAACTCTGTGACTAATGATGTGTTTTTCTTTTGTAGATGAGGTTCAGTGCATCGACTCCTTGAGGACTGCCTCCATGCAACATAGCTGTGATGGTGTTGCGACGCATGCTGTTCAACCGTGGCTGCCTTCAACTGACTGGTCATCTGTACGAGACGCTTCGCTTCCTGATGGAAACGTGGCCACAGCAGTCTTTTGTGTCCAGCCTGTATGTGAAATTTCACCGAGCCCTCAATCCTTTATCACAGCTCCTCATCATTCTGCTCCCTCTCCACCACCCACTCTTGCAAGTCCTGATCTGTTGCAACCCTCAACGAATGGTGGAAGTGGTATTTGTGCCTTACCACTACATCAACCAGCTTTGGATCTTTTACCTGCCTGCTCTCTTTTACCATCTAGGTCTGTCCCCATTGACCCCGCAACAAATGATATTATGCTTTCCACTGCACCATGTGACCTCCTCACTGGAACTCCAGAGCCAGGAAGTCGAGAAGATGGGGATGGTGTGGGAGAGGTGCATGAAGATGGCATTTGGTTTATGAACAGTGCTCAAGAGATGATGCACAATCTTGCCTTGAGGACAAATGTAGAGGAAGCTCCAAGGCCAGATATCTGGCCTGGTGGGCAGCAAGAAATCCAGCAAAATGGGTCTTCAATGGCCTGCAGATCCTCTGATGCAAAGGAAGTTGTTGGAGAAGCAAAGGGAGAGATTTGTACTGATTTTGAGATTGAGGTGCAAATAACAGAGAGTGAATTATCTTCAGCTGTTTCTGAGCAGAAGATTGTAGCAGATGGTGGACCTGCTGATGAACATGAAACGTTCCCATCAGACTTTCAGGAGAGGTTGATGGAATCTGAATCAATAACGGACTCTGTGAATGTGCCCACTGTGGTTGAGATACAGCCTTCTGTCGAGGGAGGTCTTGAGATGGAGAATTCTGATGGGGAAAGTCAAGAATTTGATGAAGGTATTGGACTTTGTATGGAAGAAATGGAGGCTTTCCACAGCGAAGAGCCTTCTGATTTCGTCCAGATTTCTCAGATCACTGAAGAGCCTTCTGAGATCAACAGCAATTTGGAATTGTCAAAAAGCGAAGATGTAGATTTTGTAACTTTACATATGGCAGAAAGCTCTGAACCTTCTACTGATGAGCGGTCGCATTGCAATCCTACAATAACTTTGTGCACAACATTCACTTCGGCACAGTTGACTGATATGCCAGGTGAGCCTAGTGCTGAAAAGGGAGATGATGGTGTGGCCACGCATTTGTCCACAGATGATCAAAAACTTAGCACGTCGCATGCGAAACGAGGCCAAAGTGTTACGGTGTCATCCCAAAATATATCGCCATCTTCTGAAGTCGTATCATCCTCTTTGGAATCAAGGTCTCTCACAGACACCTGTCAAGTCCATTCTCCTTCGGTCGAACCAGTTATAGATGAGCTAAATTTGGTATCTGATGAGGAATTGGACAAATTCTTGAGAGAGCAAGATTTACAGGATGAAGAGGGACATGATTCTGTGAAACAATTCAATGACATTGTTGAAGGTGGTGGTCATGACAAAGACTGTGGTCATGACAAAGGGCCAACAAGAGAAGGTAGTTTGAAAGAGGATTCAGTGTTGGAGGAGAAGGAGGTGGAAGATAGCAAGTCTGATACAAGTACAGACAGCTTGTCTCCCCTTAAAGGTAATGTCGAATGCATACTGTTTTCTGGTAATTGCTTGATCTCATAACTTTAGTATTCTCGGTTTGTTTGTTCTATGTGAACACAAGATCTTTCAGTTTGGTATGACATCTACTTCTGCAACAAAGACGAGATGAACTCCCATGCGTCAAGGTCCACTTTATTTTTAATTTTTATTTTTAGCCAAACTTTTATGTTGAAGCATTGATTTATTTTTTCTGAAAGTGGAATGGTTGTGCTGGCGGTAGGTAGGTGAGGCATTTCTGAAAAATGTTGGGGTATTTTCATTTTCATTTTATTTTTTATTTTTATTTTTTGTATACCTTGTCGAGGCTCGTGTGAGAGCCAACACACAACGCACAGCAAGGGGAGCATGAGACAAGAGGGGCGGGAGTGGGAAGGACAAAACAGTGGGGAACAGAGACATTAGTAGATCTGTGGAAGGGAGAGGGATGGGGTGGGGAACATGGGGAATACAAGATGGACATTACAGGGACTTTCAGGAAGGAAAGCAGGGAATTTGAAAGAGGTGGGCTTGGATGGATTATCGGGGGTAGAAAAGATCGACGATTTGGATGGGGAAAGATAAGAGATGGTGGTGAACAGCTGTTTTGAAGGCCTGGAGGGAAGAATGGCATTGAATAGTGAGGGAGTTTATTCCAAAGGTGGGAAAAAAGAGGAATGAAAGAGTGAAGGTGAGCAGTGATTCATGATTTTGGTAGTTTTACCAGAAGGGGGTTGTTGGCGGACCTTGACCGCCCTGCGGAAATGTGGTGGGGACAAATCGCAGAGAGAGCAGGGGGGGGGCGAGGCTGGAGAGGAGACAGTAGAAGACAGACCACTGACCAGCCTGCGGTGAGAGAGTGAGAGGCCCAAAGACTCAGCCTCATTGTGGGAGATGCCAATGATCCGAAATGCCTGGTTTCCACAGCGTGCAGCCGAGAAAGGTGGGTGGCAGGAGCACCAGCCCAGAGGGGAGAGCAGTACTCCGTCAGGCTGTGGACGAAATCTTTGTAAGTGGTCAGGAGCTCAGGTGGGCCAAGGAAGGACTTTGCACGACGGAGGATTCCCAGTCGGCGACTGGCTTTAGAGGTGAGGTTTGAAATGTGGCTTTCCCAGGAAAGGTTATGGCAGATAGTGAGACCCAGAAGCTTGAAAGAAAGGACTTCTTCCAGAGGATTGTTGAGAAAGTGGATGGGGGGGGGTGTTCTAAACGGTACTTTCGAAGAGACATAGTGAGAGAGTTATATTTGTCCGGATTGAAAGACATGTTCCACGTGTTGGACCAGTTTGTGATTTTATCCAGATCTGCAGTGAGCGAAGAAGCTGCTGCTTGCCGGTCTGAGGGATGACCGATGGTACGGCAGAGGGTGGAGTCATCAGCAAAGAGATATAGAGGATTTTCCAGAGTCAGAGAGATCATTAATGACAACCAGAAAACAGAACAGTGCCTAGAATGCTACCTTGAGGAACTCCAGCCTGGACATATTGTTTTTATTGATAATATATAGAATCAGATCTGATGAATGCATCCACACATCCAGGTCCTCAGACAGTTATTTCCTTAAATGCATGTTCAGATTAGCCCCATCCCCATGTCTAATGGTATCGTAAATGTGATGCGTTGAGAAGGGTAACTTGGATAGATCCCCTCTCTTATGGGAAGCTTTTTTTTTCTTTATGACAGACACGTTCACACACATTTCTTTCACGAGCTCTGAAGCCCACCCTCATTTTTTCTCAACAACATTCTTTCACGAGCTCTGAAGCCCGCCCTCGTTTTTCCTCAGCAACATTCTTTCACGAGCTCCGACGCCCGCCTTTTTGAGAGCGCATGGGTCGTCATGGTAACCGTGTCCCAGTGGGGTGAGCTTGGGGCGGACGGCACCCCGCGGAGAGGGCCCGTCCTCGTTTTTCCTCGGAAACATTCCTTCGTGAGGTCCGATGCCCGCCTTTTTTGAGAGCGCATGGCACGGGTCATCATGGTAACCATGCCCCAGTGGGGTGGGGTGAGCTTGGGGCGGACGGCACCCCATGGAGATGCCCTGAGGATATAAAAAGACATTCTGTGAGGAGAAAAAGTGAGGAAACAGCGAAAGAGGGACGTTCTGAGTGGAGAGAGACGTTCCAGTGAGGAAACGGAAAAAGAGGGACGTTCTGAGTGGAGAGAAACGTTCCAGTGAGGAAACAGTGAAAGAGGGACGTTCTGAGTGGAGAGAGACGTTCCAGTGAGGAAACGGCAAAAGAGGGACGTTCTGAGTGGAGAGAAACGTTCCGGTGAGGAAACAGCGAAAGAGGGACGTTCTGAGTGGAGAGACGTTCGGAGAGGAAAAGAGATACGTTCTGAGATAGTAAAAAAGCGTGCACGAAAGAGGTACGAGAGAGAAGCGAGCAAGAAGCGGGTCTAGGCGTGCAAAAGAGGAGAATGAAGCACGCGTGTGGGTGTCTGGCCAGTGCCAACAGTGAGACTGTTCGTCCTGCCCAGAGCTTCGGCAAGCGAGCGTGTGGAATGGCATTCAAGACTGCCCGCGAGAGGCTGTACGACAAAGCTGGGTGCTGGCGACGGACGTGACACGCACGCACGCATTTCAGAACGTTTTTGCTTCACGGTGGACTTTTTGGTGAGCGAGACGATTTTCTCCCTCTCCCTTCCCCCTGAATGAGCCGTTGGGTACCCTTGTCTGTGTTTAGCTCTAAGTAAGTCAACCCCCGTTAAGCTTCTGCTCTTTGTCTCTTTCCTGGTATTTTGATTGATTTTGCTTCGAAATTCATTCTTTATTTACCTCAGCAAATAAAAAGCTCTCTTTATTTATTTATTTATTTATTTATTTTATTATTAATAAATTATTTGTTGATTTCCACCCTGTCCGTGTTTGTCCTTTCCTTCCATTGGTTTGGCATTGTTCGAACCGAGATGGACTGGGAGATAATTACCACAGATTTGACCAAAAAAATTGTCGGCATGCACCAGCGGTTAAAACACTCGGCCGCCCTAATTAAAATCTAATCGAGATAACATTGGTGCTTTGCCGAGGGCGCGCTCCCCGCTCAGGTAACCACGTGACCTCCAGTTAAACGGAATAATTAGACGGCGGACACTGGAACTCGTGGTTAACTGAGTGGCGTTCGTGGTTTTAAAACAACCCACCATACCACAACGTTAATTGTGAGCGGTGGCCCCAGGTCCGGCTCTACTGAGGACAACCGGGGATTAATCCCCCTGAGTGACAAGCTGGTGTCTCGGTACCCGTCACCGCAACTATATATATATATATATATATATATATATATATATATATATATATATATATATATATATATATATATATATATATATATATATATATATATATATATATATATATATATATATATATATATTACATACACAGAACAAATCGGGACACAATATAACAAAGGGAACAGCAGGAGAAAGGGGAAACATCAGCAGCACGGTGGATGTAGAAATTAGATTGAGATGGACAAACAAGGGATGCAGGTAATGATGAGGGGTAAGGGAGAATGCAAAGGGTGGACAATATGGATACATAAGCAAAATTGTGTTTGACCAGTTTGTAATTTTTGTCAAGGTCTGAGGAGAGGGGAGAGGTTGCTTCCTGTCTGTCAGAAGGATGAGCGATGTCATGGCAGAGAGTACAGTTATCAGCAAAGAGATAAAGAGGATTTTCCAGAGTCAGTGAGATCATTGATGAAGATTAGGAATAACATGGGGCCTAGAACGCTCACTTGTGGTCCTCCAGCCTTGACAGGGAGAGGAGATGAAAGGATTCTGTTGAGAGCCACATGTTGTTTATGAGAGTGGAGGAAGTCAGTCATCCAAGAGTAGAGTTGGTCTTGGATTCCACAGGCAGACAGTTTGGAGAACAAGGTAGGATGCCAGATTGTATCAAAAGCTCGAGATATGTCCAGAGAGATGGCCCTGATCTCATGTCTGATATTGAGGACCTACACCATTGTTGGGAGAGTAGAAGCAGCATGTCTATGGTGGAGGGACCAGGTTCAAGCCAAATTGATGATCTGAGATGAGGCTGTTGGAGAAAAGGAATGATTTTATGTCAACTGCGATGATGGACTCCATGACCTTACTGAAAATTGGGCTGTAGTTATGGGGATCTGTTTTTTGCACCTTTTTATGTAATGATGTGATGTTGGCTGATTTCCAATTTCCCAGGTGGATATAGGAGACCAGAAGCATTAAAAAAAAGCTGCGAACGAGTGAATGTAGAAGCAGGTCACACTTTATGACCCACAAATAGCGAATCCGTATATCACGGGGTCCAACAGTATATGATAGATAGCCTCTCCAGCGATGTATTTGGTATTTTCAGTTGCAGGTCTAATTTAAATATTTCTGGTCTAGGGTCTTACCACTGCAGGCTGGAGTTCTGGGGACTGTGATAGGCCACAGATGCTTTAGGTTTCTAGAGGGTCTGTCCTGCATTCTCAGCCATAAAATGACTTTTAATCATGCCAAAGTTTTTGTACTTTTTAAGCATAACCTAATTTCAAGAAATCTAAATTTGTTTGACCAACACTCTCCAGGCAGAAGTACCCATGTTGGCCCACCAAACACTGATCACCGCTTTGTGTCCGGGGAGTCAAAGAAACGTAAAATTGTCAAGGATTGCACCACGATCAATGTAGTAATCACCAGGGTTAGCCATGAGGTGAGGAACGCGTGGGTAAAGACACCGTACTGTAATCACCAATATTGTAATCACCGCTGTGACAAGTGAGGTAACACGAGATGAGGAAAGTGTGTGATAAAGTCTCCGCACTGTAATCACCAATATTGTAATCCCTTCAGTGGCACGACTTATCGACGAGTGAAGGGAAAAACGGGTACATCCGATTGGTCAGTGCCGTGACCAATCGACAAGTGAATATTACTGACATAGCTTCAGCCACACAAGCTCTATTTATTATAGTAGATAGATGTCTTTGAATATGCTGTGAAAACAGAAGACAATAAAAAATAGAGTGGCATTCCAGAAACTGCAGTTTATTTGTTTATGTGTAACTTTGTTTTTCTCTACGCCTTTGAACGTAACATACACTACAGAGTTCATAACTGAAATAAACCACTGCTTTTATCATTCAATAACTTAGCGATCCATTACTCCTGATGACATTACTCCTTGGCTAGCTTTGGTGTACTCCTGATAATTTAAACTGTTTTGTCAGCCCATGCGTCCAAATGGTGCATTACGTGGCCGAGTTCCAAACACCGTCTAAAACCACGCCGGCCATAAAGAAAATATTTACTCAAAGAACGTGCTGGAAATCTAACAGGCAGATGGAGAGGCTCGCCTTCAGGGGTAATTGTTTAATAAATAAAGGACAGACGGGATGAGAAAACGAGAAAGGAATAGATCCTCCGGATAGTGGCACTGAAATCTTGGAGTATGTATTGTATGTAAAGAAAATGGTAAAAACATACATCTTGTTTTTAATCACGGTTCCCTTGGAAGCCAAAAGCCTCCATGAGACCGACTTAACTGGATCGCTCCATTTGGCGTATCCTTCACTTGAAGGCAGCATGGGAATTTCCAGCAATTCCCGGAACATCCGGGCTGTCTTGGCGAAGGCTTCTGATTGGATAAATTGACCTTCGGGACTCTTCACAATAGTAATGGAAGAGGGCGTCGGACTCTTGGGAAAAGGGAAGTTATGGATTAATTATCGTTGACTACGTTTGGATGGGGCTTTGAAGTAAATCGTATAACAGGATCATTTCTGCATACATAGTTCAGTCTTTTATTTTTCATCAAAATTTTTTTCCATGAATTTAAAGTTTCTGACCGATCTAAATACATCCTGGTCTCTCTGATTTTTGCCACCATTTAATTGTTTTTCGAAGTGGGGACCATTTCTGTGTTGTTTTGTCCATTGTGTCCTAATGGCCTTGTTACTTGTGTTATGTCAAAGTGCAGTAATGTCCATCGCTATCTTGTATGTGATGCATCTACAAGTTGCTTTAACAACCTCGTACACAAGGAAAAATACAAACACTCAGGGTGGGGGTATCTGGCAGTGAGTTGAACGTCATGAGAAATGTGGAGCTAAACTAGTGGTAAAAGAACATTGCAATTTTACATTGTTTTGGAAGTGTTTTAAAAGACCATTTTCCTCCTTCATACCCAGTGTCTCCAATGATCAACCCAGTCTGCAATCTGGAGGGAGAAGCTGGCGTTGATATTGTGACAACACCTCTCTCTCCTGAAGGGGGTGCTCGACCAAAATGCCTGCAGAACTTGGCGCCTTCGCCCTTTAGTACGGAAGACTGGTCTGCAGCAGGTCTTGGGGTTGAGGACAATCGCAGGGAAACCAACCTGGTTACTGAATTTTCAACGCTTGATGTTGTTAGCGAGTTGGAAGAATGTACGTTGAGAGGTGCCCACCCCGGAAGTTCTGCTCCAACCTGGGTACCGGATGGCAAGGCACGGCACTGCATGCGATGTGAAAGCCGCTTCACCTTCACCCGGAGGAGGCATCACTGTCGTGCCTGTGGGAAGGTAATTTGCCCATAGTTGTCCTTTTGTTTGTTTGTTTATTTTTTAACAGAGCGTCACCCTGTCATTTATAATTATCGTGTGGGAAAACGTGTGAATCATTCATCAATTATTTTTCTGGAAACTTTCAACTCTTTCCCCCCCCCCAACCTCCACCTCCAAATGACAGGTATTTTGCGCGACTTGCTGTAGTCGGCGAGCAAGTCTTGCATACATGGACAGCCGTGAAGCACGCGTCTGCCTCGACTGTTATGCAGACATTATTCGGGGTACTTTTTGTTTTAATTCCCCCCTCTCCCCCTGTAATTCCACACTCCCTCAGCTGCAACACCTCAATGAATACATTTGTTTGAAATGGGACTGGAACAGGATTGGGAACTGAACAAATATATCTTAAAACCTTCGTGTGTGTGTGTGTGTGTGTGTGTGTGTGTGTGTGTGTGTGTGTGTGTGTGTGTGTGTGTGTGTGTGTGTGTGTGTGTGTGTGTGTGTGTGTGTGTGTGTGTGTGTGTGATATTCCAGCAAAGTCCACACAGGAAGCTCCCATCTCTGGCACCACTGTACCTCCCGCATGCTTTCCAAGTCCCAATCCCAGCAACCCAGCTGAGTACTGCTCTACAGTACCACCGTTGCAGCAGGCACAAGCTGATGGCACGCTGGCATCGCCGCCACCAACTGTCATGGTGCCAGTGTCTGTGCTGAAACATCCAGGAACTGACGGTGTGTGTGTGTGTGTTTTTTTTTTTCATTTTATTGTGTGTGTGTGTGTGTGTGTGTGTGTGTGTGTGTGTGTGTGTGTGTGTGTGTGTGTGTGTGTGTGTGTGTGTGTGTGTGTGTGTGTGTGTGTGTGAGATAACATAATACAATAATTACCAACTTCTGCTGGCCTGGTGTTGGCTTAATGGTTGAGGTGGCTGGCTTAAAACCTTAGAGTCCTGTATTAGAGCCCCTGTCACACCGTTAAAATAACACCAGGTGGGTTCATTCAGCCCCTTGCCAAAGGAGAGGGTATTGCATTAGCATCCATTTGTCTGTCTGTTTTTCTGCACAGAACTTTCGTGTTTTTCTCCACAATCACTTGTCGGATTGAAACGAAATTTTCACCATAAGAGTGAATACTCGTGTAGAATGTTTTAATGATGATTATGATTTCACAGGTCACGTAGTGTGGCAGCGATGTTGGAAAATCCCAAAGAACTCTGGACCTCTTTATCTCAAACTGCACCGTCAAAAATTTAAACTTGTTCATATAGCAAGTACCCCTCATGGGGAATGTGATTAAAAAATTTTTTTTTTATGATTTCACAGGTGCCTTCGTTATTACATCATTGCATATGTAGAACGCTACATCTGATCAGTATGAAAAATTTTGAGGATTATCTCGGGATGAAATGGTCCACAGAAATTTTTTTTGATGAATTCATCAGTCATGTGATTCTGCAGCCAAATTGTTTTTGTTTTTTTTAAACCTTCAAAAATCTTCTTCTCTGAGTGGCTGAACAGATCGAGGTGACACTTTACACGTATGACTGCCTATCCATGAGCAACAAAAGGTTCACACACATGATGTCGTAGGCCACATGGTTTGGCAGCCATATTGGATTTACCCTAAAACGTATAAAAAAATCTTCTTCTCCAGAAAGGTTGGACAGATCAAGATCCAGAAAGGCTGGACTTCACACGAAAATTTCCCAAGCCTTGAGTCTACAAATTTATGAAGGAATAATTGATAGGTCACATGGAAGAAGTAGCCATATTTGATGGAAGAAAAATATTAATGTTTTCTCTGGAACTGCTTGATCAATTGATGTGAAACTTCACAATCATGATCTAGTAGTGATGGGGAATATGTGCTGCAAATTTCAACTTGATTGGACACATAGTCTGGTAACCAGAATTTGTTTTTGTTTTTTGAAATGGGTTCCTTTTTTTTTAATTTGTTAAAAAAAAAAATAAGGCTCACTTGGCTGTGCCTGGATGGGTTTGAGGGTAGAGGAGTAGCAGCTGAAAGGTGAATCCTATCCAGGTTATTCCTGATGACTTCATCTTTGCTTTTTGCTTGTTTGGGATCCTTCTGATTACTCCAATGCAGGACTGTACTTATTTGGTCTTCAATTTGATTTTAATCGAATTTACTTTAAGCCCATTCTAAATTCAATTGAATAATAATAAAAAAAATATCATGGGTCATGGTCAGGTGTTTCATCAAAGCAGGAAGTCTTGGTACCTGGTCATCACTGCCAGTGGTTTTTAAGTGGCAGTTGTAGTTATGTCTCTTATTCATTATGTAACATACCAGTACACAAAATACACCACACAAAAGTACACAAACCACACAAAACATGTCCTGGTGAGGGTCTGCAATCTCTGATTGTTCTTTTTCTTGTTAAGTTATGTTCCTGCCCTCATGGTGACTACTTAGTGTTGCAAAATTTCCAGGTGTGGATGTTTTGGAGCTTATGAACCCATTTGGCAAAATCGGTAATTTCTGAACCTGCACTCATTTTCTCTGCTTTCCTTTTTGTTTTTTTGTTACCTCTGCCACCGAAGGTGAACAGAAAGGTTATGTTTCCACCCTTGTCTGTTGATTTGTTTGTTTGTGAGCCCGATATCTCAAAAAGTTGGTGACGGATTCAGACGAAATTAGGTGTACAATGTTGGGTGTGTGACGAGGACGAATTGATTATTTTTGGTAAAGATTCAGATCCAGATCCGGATACTCGAGTTTTTAAGTGATTCTTCACCATTGAGAGATGGAGCCAAAAATGACGACATCTAGCATGATATTTCAAAACGTTAAGTTGGATTATGACAAAACATGGTGGATGAGTTGGGTCGGTGACAAGAACAAACCGATTACATTTTGGTTCACGTCCGGATGCAGATCCGGCCTCTCAGTAGCATATAAAACGTAAACTGTTCGGCCTGGTGGAGGTACACTACCGGTCAAAAGTTTTAGAACACCCCCATTTTTCAGTTTTACTGAAATTTAAGCAGTTCAAGTCCAGTGAATAACCTGAAATGGTACAAAGCTAAGCGGTAAATTGCCAGAGGTTAAAAAAAAGTTTAGGTTACCAAAAACTGAAAAATAATGTAAATTTCAGAGTTGCTAAAAAAGGCCCTTTTTCAGGGAACAAGTAATGGGTTAGCAACTGCAGCAATGGAATTAAATGAAGCCTTGAAAGATAATGCAAACAATTCCTCCAGGTGTCCCAACTTTTGTTGATTAGTTACAAACCCTCTGTCTGTATAAAAGCAGTGTTGGAACAGACTGTGTTGCTACACCCTCTGAAGCATTATTTGGACAATATTGCATTGCAAGAAGTAGTATATTCTATCATAATGGTGAGAAAATGACAATTAACAAAGGAAGACAGACAGACCATTATAACCCTTAGAAATGTCTGTCTTTCCTTTCGAGAAATTGCAAAGGAAGCCAAGGTGTCAGTGAGTACATTTTTCTACACCATCAAAAGGCACTTGGAAACTGGAGGAAGCTCTGACAGGATGAGGCCTGGCAGACCCAAAGCCATAACACAATCGGAAGACAAGTTTCTGAGAGTCAACAGCTTGCGTGATAAGCAGCTCACAGGACAGCAGCTTCAGGCACAGCTTAACGCTGGTCGAAGTATGGAAGTCTCAATTTCAACTGTGAAGAGAAGACTTCGAGCTGCAGGTTTGACAGGTCAAGTGGCAGTAAGAAAGCCATTGCTAAGATGGCAAAATAAGAAAAAAGAGGCTTGCCTGGGCTATGAAGCACTGCCAGTGGACTACTGAAAGCTGGAAGAAAGTCTTATGGATCGATGAATCAAAATTTGAAATCTTCGGTTCATCACGCAGGGTTTTTGTATGCCATCGAGTAGGCGAAAGGATGGTTCCTCAGTGTGTGACCCCAACTGTCAAGCATGGAGGAGGAAGCGTGATGATCTGGGGCTCTTTTGCTGGATCCAGAGTTGGCGACTTGCACAGAGTGACTGGCACCCTGAACCAAAAAGGCCACCACAGCATTTTGCAGTGCCAGGCAATACCCTCTGGTCTACGCCAAGTTGGTCAGGGGTTAATCCTACAGCAAGGTAATGACTCAAACCTTACCTCCAGGCTATGTCAGAACTACTTCAGAAGAAAAGAATAAGACTGTGGGCTTCAAATCATGGAATGGCCAGCACAGTCTCCATACTTAAACCCCATCGAGCTGGTTTGAGATGAACTGCACAGAAGGGTGAAAGCAAAGCAACCTGCACGTGCAACACATTTGTGGGAACTTCTGCAACAGTGTTGGGAAGATTTTTCCGAACAATATTTGATTTCCATTGTAGAAAGAATGCCACGAGTATGTTCGGCTGTTATATCTGCAAAAGGTGGCTACTTTGATGAGTCAAAAATTTCGATTAAATTTTGTTCAACAAAACGATTCCATGATTTTTTTTTTTATCTGCAATTGTTTATTTGTTCTGTGCTTTAATTTCAGAGTACATTGAAACATGAAACTGCTTAAATTTCAGTAAAAACTGGAAAAATGGGTGTGTTCTAAAACTTTTGACCGGTAGTGTATGTGCTCTACCAAGTGCTGTTCTAGGTTCCATCTGTTTTTCTACTCCCTGTTTGCAAGTGGGAAATTTTTGAGGCTTATTCTTCATTTGGTGAAAAGTAAAGTTTTATAATACCAATTAAGCTGTTGTTCGTTAGATGATTTGCAAGTGACCTTTAAAATGTACTTTGGGACCAGAATATACTTCCTGCTTGGCAGTTGGTGAATTTTTCTTTTCCATTTACTGGTTTGGCAAGAGCTTGGGAGGTTTCCAGTGTGTGGCTAATGCAGTTAGCAGAAGGTTGTTCATACCTTGGGTATCATTTGTTACCTGAAGGTCATCCAAACTTGTGTCAACATTGGTGACACTTTTTTGGAATGTGAGTCATGTTCTGTTTGTCATTGCGGATTAACTTGTGTACTATTTCAGTAATTTGAAGTTTTCCAAGCTCAAATGATTTCTTATTTTCGTAAAAACATTTTGGATTTCTTATCACTGTAAATGATTACTTTTATAAACTTATTAAAACTGAAAATCATGATCATAAAGTACTGAATTTGTAATTGTGGAATAACAAAGGATGGCACCCTCCATAGGATTGCGATTTTCGTGAATCTCGATTATTTGTTTAAAATAAATAAGTAAGTCTCTTCAATCGTGACATGGCGAGGTAGTGTGAGGATATCATTATTTTTGGCAGAATGGAATGTTGCTGGATTTGTGTAGGTTGTTGATTGACAGTTGTCTGACATGTGCGTTAGTGCAGGTTCCCAAGCACGTGAGTCACGGCGCGTTTGGTTCGCAGACGGCTTGCTGCCTAACGGGGAAGTTGCTGACACAACACGACTGGTTAGTCACCCGTCTCTACCTCCAAGGCAGCCACACGACCCTGGAGACAACAGTGTAGGCGAGGAGACGAGAGGAACACCTGATGGCCGAGGCACTGAGGTGATGGCTTTTGTTTTGGTTTCTGTTTCATCTCCATGTTGATGATATCTACAAATTGCACCCGAAAAAATAACATACAATTTTAGTCTCTGATTAACCATTCACATATATGCCTTGCATTCCATTTTCCTCATTTCCTACTCATTGCCTCCCGATCTCTTTCTCCTACTCTTCTTTTACCTCCACATTGTGCAAGCACTTTTCATGCATACAGTATTGCAAAAACATTGTGCCTTCATGAGTTTTCATGCATACCTGCTGAAACAGTTAAAAAATTGCCATTGGCCCATTTCTACAGGTCATCTTACTGTCGCTGTCCAGATCCTCAAGGCAATTTCGTCGGTGGTGTAACTTTGATGTCTCATCTTTTTTTCAGAAATCAAAAGCCAGATCACAAAGCCATTGTTTGCACAGAAGCGTTAGCTACACAAACTAATTTTAATTATGAGCTATGTGTTCATCTACATTTGTGAAAAATTTGCTTTCCTTATTTTTGCATTGCCCAAATGTTGAATTGGATTGTCAGGTCAATAATAAAAATAAATTTGTTCTCATGAATCCACTTTTGCTTGGAAGCATGAGTGACCACATAATATATGCCCCTCTTTCATACATCATTCTCTTTTTTGTTGTTATTGGTTGTGTGGTATTATGTACCATGTATTGGTACAATGGGCAGGAATGATGGCAATCTGCTTTGACTGATGCCATCTGTCACCTTTCCAACTTTGTTTCAATGCTTGCCACTTCAGTCTTCTTCTGTTGGGCATCCAGCACTGACGGTATTGACTGGCAGCCATCCTGCAGTGGTGGGGAGCCCAGTCGGGAAGGGGATTAATCTTATTCCAGAAGATGAAGAAGGTCTTCCTCCCATCCTCATCTCTACAGGAGTTAAAGGAGGTAGGTGATAATTCTACAGGCGTTTGTTGTATACAAAAGTCGAGGCTCAGAGAATTGTGAGGTGACAGAGTAAAAAGCCAATGTACTGACAGTGGGGCCACAGTTTGACACAACAAGCATGGGAAAAGAGGAAACAAAGGGTGGGAGGAAACCCAATAGCCTGTGAGTAAGAGGGTTTGCTTAGGTATGGTTAATGGAGATAGACAGATTGCGGGTAGAGATGGAGGATGACACGATATGGTGATTCACATGCTTGAAGCCTTGGAGAGGAAGAGTGTGATTGAACCACCTCTGGATGGCAGTTCAACAAATGGGAGAAAAGAGTGGTGGTGGGAGGAAAGCCTTGATTTTGGGGAACTTAACCCAGAAGGGGTGTGCTGGAAGGAATGCGTGTGCCTCAGAGGAGCTGGGTGTATGGAAGGGTCGGATGTAAAGTTAAGAGGGCAAAGGAAGCCAGGTGGGAGGAAAGGCAGTAAAAAAAAAACAAACAACAACAAAAAAAAAAACAGAGGCCACCAACCTGTCTGCAAGGAGAGAGCAGCTGGCCCTGTGCTTAAGCCTCATTGCAGGAGATGCCAATAATGCCGAGAGCCACATATTCCACAGAATCCAGGAGAGACTGACACAATGTCCCAACCCTAATTCAGAGGGGAGAGCAATATTCTACTGAACTATGGACAAAGGCTTTGTAGGTTGTGAACAGTGTCTAACCCCCAAGGAACGACAGAGGACATCCAGCACACAGGCATCCCTGCAGCCCAAACACACCACTTGATTGGCCCTGGAGAGCCTATGGCCAATGGCGAGGCCGAAAAGTTGAAGAGAGCAAGCCACTCCCAATGCTTGACTATGGACACAGGCGAGTTTCTTTGATGATCCTTGCAGAACAACAGGGTGAGACTAAGATTCGTCAGGATTGAAAGACATATTCCACCCATCAGACAGCATCCACTCAACCACAGAGCAGCAGAGTGACACAGCTGCTGTCTGCCTGTAATTGGTATGGGGTACTATATGACACAATGGAGTCATTCGTAAAAAAAATGAAGATTGTCTAGTGTATGGAAGAGGCTGCCCATGCCGAATGGGAACAAGACCCAGCCCCAGGTACCACCCAATTGTCCTGTGGGATTAGAGGAGTGGAGAGGGCCCGACTGACAGCAACATGATTATGGGCATGCCAAAAATAAGTCTGAAAGCAAGGTGTGAAGGTGGTCCTACACGTCACAGGAAGCTAGCCCATCAAGCAAGCCAGCACATCTGACTGCGTTGAATGCCCAAGACAGATTGAGGTAGATGGTCGCAACCAGCTGCCCGATATTTATGGCTTCCAATCATTTCCAAGAGAAGAGTAGAATCGTGTCCAGAACTAACCCCCACCCTCCTCCCACAGACGAGAGTGATGCCCACCGACCTCTTAGCAGATTGGAGGTGGCCAATGTAGGACAGACCAAAAATCACAGACAGGAGAGGCAAGTGCAGCAGAGCAGAACTCAAGCGCATTCGCACCAGCATCACTCAGGTCCATCACTGAAGCAGGATTGCTCGAGAGAACATTCTACATCCTTATGATTGAGGATACAAAGTCCAGTATATAGTGTGTACGGGGTAGTGTTGTAGGAGGGTAAGAGAGAGACAGAGCAGGATGAGCTTTGAGCGTGAAACCTATCAGCAAACTCCAATCCGAGGCACTCTGTCCTTTCTCGAGCTGAGCCTGTGGTGATGGTATGTTCCTGATCGATGAATGGATGGATCCATGAATTATTGTTTTGTATTTTATTTGACCCATTTAAACTTTTTAAAAATCGTATCTTTATCCTTCACAGTTTATTAAAAAAAAAAAAAAAAAAAAAAAAAAAAAATATATATATATATATATATATATATATATATATATATATATATATATATATATATATATATATATATATATATATATCTTTTTTCTATTTGTTGATATCTGAACGGACATGTTAAATCGTATAATACTATCATTGATATAAACTTTTTCAAATCTGCTTGGCCATTCCACATTCTCCCATTTGGATGGTTATTCAATAGTACTGCTTTGTGGCATTTTCTCTCTCCACTCTTCTACGCTCTGCAGACTACACAGTTGAAGAACGACCGCACCCACATGGATTAGTCAGAGTGCTTGAAGAAGAGGGTGCCGAGCCAATGGTGTTTGTCCTAAATGCCAACCTGCTTGTCAGTTTGACAATCATAAACTGTGAGTCTACCTCTTTGCTCCTCACCATCTAGTATTCTAGTGTGATGTTTTTATGCTTGCTTCTTCTTGTGCATTTACCAAATTTGTCTTGCGAGTGGGCAGATGCTAACCGGCGGTGCTGGGCATTTTGCACTCGTGGCTTGAATGCTGTGGGACAGCCGGAATTGCTGTTGCTGCTGCAAGTACTTTCAGGAGAGAGAGTGCTTCCCAAAGATGTGTTTGTTCATTTCCTGCACGTGTACCAGGATGCAGTAAAAGGTGTACTTTGGTTACATATTGTCCCACCTCACTCATGTTTTGCCCTGTTCTTGCTCGTGTCCAAACCCACCTACCTTTCATGTGATGCCCTCTAATTTTCTTCCATCTGATCTGGCTGATTTGGATCCCAGCCTATGAGCTACTTGCCAACAATCCATCATTTTACTTGTTTCTCATCTCAATTTTTTTTAATTTGGTTCTCTCATGACAGCTGTAAATCTGACTCAAGAGAAATATGTACGTCCTTAGTTCATAAACGCAATACTATAAAGTAAACCCTCAAATATTGTGGGTTTCAACCAATCATGGGCTACCTATTGTGTTCTGGTTTCGTTATCGCGGGATTTCATTTTGGCCGATCGCAGTTTTTGAGTTGAGACGAGTCAACGTTTGCATCAGCGTGTATGCTTACCTCCCATTATGAGCCTTTTGTTTCTCGTGCAGAGTTTTTAATGAGCCCAAATGTAAAATGGACAAAATTAGTTGTGCTAAAAGGTAGAGAAAGGTTGTAACATTGTGCAAAAAAATTGAGTTGTTAGATTGGTTAGCAAGAGGAGAATGTGCGGCATCTGTGGGCCACCATTATGGGATCAAATAATTCACTGTGCGGTGTATCTGTAAAAGTGAGTAAAATATCCATGCAAGTGTTGCCGCCAACACTCCACAAAGCACAAAAGTGTTGTTCCAGTCCCCTGATCCTCTTATTGAAAGGATGGTAAAAGTGCTTGATGATTGGATCGAGGCTCAGACAGAGAAAAAAGTGCTTTTGAGTGGACTCGTGATACGGGACAAATTGTTGCGGATTGACCAACGTTTCCACAAGGCACCCGGGGTTGAAGACTTCAGTTCAACCATGGTTTCCTACAAGTTCCACACCAGCAAGGGCTGGTTTGAGAAATTCAAAAGGGGATTTGACCTCTATCATGTAAAATTAGTCTGGGAAGCAGCATCGGCAGACCATGATGCTGCAAAAAAACTACCCACAACAGCTTATCGAAATAATTGAGGTGAAGGGATTTATGCCATAGCAGATCTTTAACACTGACGAGACAGGATTATTTTGGAAGAGGATGCCATCTGATACTTTCCTCTCCAAGCAGGAAAGATCTGTTCTGGGGTTCAAGGTAAGGTGGTTAAGCATTGACTTACCCTTCTCCTTTGTGGCAATGCTGTCGGCGACTTCATTGTAAAGCTAATGCTGCTATTCCGATTGCTGAATCCCACTCTCCGCTCCCCCCTTCTCCGCTCCCTACTTCCCCGACCCTCCTGCCTGCTCCAACAGGATAATCATCCCAAGCTAAGTCTTGTGGTGTCTTTATGGCAGAGTACGTAATATTCATAGCCTCACCCACCTTGCTGTTTTATAAAAATCACCTCGCTGTTTGTAAAAATCACCTCGGTGTTTGGTAAAAATCACCTCTCTGTTTTAAAAAATCACCTCTCTGTTTTATAAAAATAACCTCTCTGTTTTGTAAAAATCACCTCACTGTTTTGTAAAAATCACCTCGCTGTTTTGTAAAAATCACCTCGCTGTTTTGTAAAAATCACCTCGCTGTTTGGTAAAAATCACCTCTCTGTTTGGTAAAAATCACCTCTCTCTTTTATAAAAAATATCACCTCTTTTATAAAAAATATCACCTCTCTTTTATAAAAATATTTACCTCTGTTTTATAAAAATCACCTCTGTTTTATAAAAATCACCTCTGTTTTATAAAAATCACCTCTGTTTTATAAAAATCACCTCTGTTTTATAAAAATCACTTCTGTTTTATAAAAATCACTTCTGTTTTATAAAAATCACTTCTATTTTATAAAAATCACCTCTGTTTTGTAAAAATCACCTTGCTGTTTGGTAAAAATCACCTCGTTTTGTAAAAATCACCTCACTGTTTTGTAAAAAAAAATCACCTCTCTGTTTTGTAAAAATCACCTCGCTGTTTTGTAAAAATCACCTCGCTGTTTGGTAAAATTCACTTCTGTTTTATAAAAATCACCTTGCTGTTTGGTAAAAATCACCTTGTTGTTTGGTAAAAATCACCTCGCTGTTTGGTAAAAATCACTTCTGTTTTATAAAAATCACCTTGCTGTTTGGTAAAAATCACCTTGTTGTTTGGTAAAAATCACCTTGCTGTTTGGTAAAAATCACCTCGTTTTGTAAAAATCACCTCACTGTTTTGTAAAAAAAAAATCACCTCTCTGTTTTATTAAAACAATCACCTCGCTGTTTTGTAAAAATCACATCTCTTTTATAAAAATCACCTCGCTGTTTTGTAAAAATCACCTCGCTGTTTTGTAAAAATCACCTCGCTGTTTGGTAAAAATCACTTCTGTTTTATAAAAATCACCTCTGTTTTGTAAAAATCACCTCTGTTTTGTAAAAATCACCTTGCTGTTTGGAAAAAATCACCTCGTTTTGTAAAAATCACCTCGTTTTGTAAAAATCACCTCACTCTTTTGTAAAAAAAAAATCACCTCTCTGTTTTATAAAAATCACATCTCTATTTTGTAAAAATCACATCTCTGTTTTATAAAAATCACCTCACTGTTTTGTAAAAATGACCTCGCTGTTTGGTAAAAATCACTTCTGTTTGGTAAAAATCACCTCGTTTTGTAAAAATCACCTCACTGTTTTGTAAAAGAAAAAATCACCTCTCTGTTTTATAAAAACAATCACCTCGCTGTTTTGTAAAAATCACCTCTTTTGTAAAAATCACCTCGCTGTTTTGTAAAAATCACCTCGTTTTGTAAAAATCACCTCGTTTTGTAAAAATCACCTCACTCTTGTAAAAAAAAAAACACCTCTCTGTTTTATAAAAATCACCTCTATTTTGTAAAAATCACCTCGCTGTTTTGTAAAAATCACCTCGCTGTTTGGTAAAAATCACCTCTCTGTTTTGGTAAAAATCACCTCTCTGTTTGGTAAAAAAATCACCTCGCTGTTTTGTTAAAATCACCTCGCTGTTTTGTAAAAAATCACCTCTTTGTTTTGTAAAAATCACCTCTCTGTTTGGTAAAAGAAAATCACCTCGCTGCTTTGTAAGAATCACCTCGCTGCTTTGTAAGAATCACCTCGCTGTTTTGTAAGAATCACCTCGCTGTTTTGTTTAAAAAAAACACCTCGCTGTTTTGTTTAAAAAAAACACCTCGCTGTTTTGTTTAAAAAAAACACCTCGCTGTTTTGTTTAAAAAAAACACCTCGCTGTTTTGTTTAAAAAAAACACCTCGCTGTTTTGTTTAAAAAAAACACCTCGCTGTTTTGTTTAAAAAAAACACCTCGCTGTTTTGTTTAAAAAAAACACCTCGCTGTTTTGTTTAAAAAAAAACACCTCGCTGTTTTGTTTAAAAAAAAAACACCTCGCTGTTTTGTTTAAAAAAAACACCTCGCTGTTTTGTTAAAAAAAAAAAACACCTCGCTCTTTTGTTTCAAAAAAAACACCTCGCTGTTTTGTTTCAAAAAAATCACCTCGCTGTTTTGTTTAAAAAATCACCTCGCTGTTTTGTTTAAAAAATCACCTCGCTGTTTTGTTAAAAAAATCACCTCGCTGTTTTGTTAAAAAAATCACCTCGCTGTTTTGTTAAAAAAAATCACCTCGCTGTTTTGTTTCATAAAAACACATCGCTGTTTTGTTAAAAAATCACCTCGCTGTTCTGTTAAAAAATCACCTCACTGTTCTGTTAAAAAATCACCTCGCTGTTCTGTTAAAAAATCACCTCGCTGTTCTGTTAAAAAATCACCTCGCTGTTCTGTTAAAAAATCACCTCGCTGTTCTGTTAAAAAATCACCTCGCTGTTCTGTTAAAAAATCACCTCGCTGTTCTGTTAAAAAATCACCTCGCTGTTCTGTTAAAAAATCACCTCGCTGTTCTGTTAAAAAATCGCCTCGCTGTTTTGTTAAAAAATCACCTCGCTGTTCTGTTAAAAAAAAATCACCTCGCTGTTCTGTTAAAAAATCACCTCGCTGTTTTGATAAAAAAATCACCTCGCTGTTTTGATAAAAAAAAAATCACCTCACTGTTTTGTTTAAAAAATCACCTCACTCTTTTGATAAAAAATCACCTCGCTGTTTTGTTAAAAAAACACCTTGCTGTTTTGTAAAAATGACCTCTGTTTTCTAAAAAATCATCTCTGTTTTATAAAAATCAACTTTGTTTTATAAAAATCACCTCTGATAAAATCACCTTGCTGTTTTGTAAAAAAATCACCTTGCTATTTTGTTCAAAAATCACCTTGCTGTTTTGTAAAAAAAATCACCTCGCTGTTTTGTAAAAAAAAAAATCACCTCACTGTTTTATAAAAATCACCTCGCTGTTTTTTATATAAATGACAAAGGGTACAATGAAATCCATAGACAGTCGGGCAGGACAATTCATGTGCACAACCAGGGCATGAGCGAAGAGGGAAGGAAACAATCACCTGTGATTAGATATGGAGGGCTAGTTGGGTTAATAAGAATAACAATCATGAGAAAGAAGGAACAAATGAGCAAAAAAAAAACATCTTTAATGAAACTATAAAGCATTTTCACTTTTTGACAGCATTTTGCTTACTCTTTCCAGGGAAATCTATATCCAATCTGAAACATTCGTTTCTTGGCGGTGGCCTTCTGAACAGTCGTGAACACGCAGGCTTCCTGTATGTGGAACGCACATGCCAGCCATTGCCTGAAATGGCGCTGCCTGCACCACCTTTTCTCTTTGCCATTCTTGTGCAAAAGTGGGAAGCACCCTGGGCTAAACTCTTTCCTCTGCGCCTCATGCTGCGACTTGGAGCTGAGTTCCGATGTAAGTGCTTTGTCACACGAACTGTTCTCCCTCTTTCAGCTTTTCTTTCATTTCATACCACCTGGGTCTTTGTGTGCATCACAACATTTGATACCAAATCTCTCCACATCCAAATAACTCTTGGGAGTCCCTCTGGTTAAGATTGCTACTCTCTGTGGAGAATACTGGAGGCTTTCTTCAACATTGTGCTTTCTATTTTTATTGCTCCGTCTTATGGGTGTGATCGCAGTAATTATTCTAAATGCTGATATGATCATCTTGGAAGTTGTCAATTTGTATAGCTTTTACAGTATCTTTGTGTTGCCCACAGTTTATCCTTGTCCACTCTTCAGTGTCCGCTTTAGAAAGCCATTATTTGGAGAGACTGGCCATACCATAATGAATCTGCTCGCAGTAAGTGCCTTCACAGTTGATGTACTTTGATGATGGGATGCTTTCATTTGTTCACACTGCATTCTATTGCTGTTGTTATTAATACTGTTGTCAAACATTTGTCAATACTGTTGTCATCATAAAAAAACAACCTTTTTTTACAAGGTGCTGGTTATTCTGGCAAAATGATGCCAATAGACAGTGGGCTATAGCCGTTTTTCATGTTTTGTGTTCAAGTTCTTTAATCCCCACCTGGGAAGTACCCACAATATTTTAGCCTGCACATGAAGCGCAAAGCGAGGTTAAGCAATTAGTTCACTGTCATCTGTCTCCAGACATCAGTCTATGATAACACGCGGGTTATAAAATGTGACCTGATAATACATTCGCATATTCGTGGATTTTTTTGTCATAATTGATGTCATAATTGCATACGTCAAATGCTTTATCCCATCAGTATGATAAATTTTGAGGGTCATCTAGGA
>NC_140971.1:36126189-36161329 GCF_056783735.1 Eptatretus burgeri
CAACCCGAGCGGATGGTTGCCGAAGTCCCGTCGGTCCAAATGTACATTTGCAGCAGCAACAGCCTTTGTAATTCACCAACACACGCCATGCTAAGGCAATGGAAGAAACACAGAAACGACGTGATACATTTAACAAATGGGGAATTTATTCACAGTCATCAGAGAAACGAGGGAAGCAGGTAAGGGCAGAGTTATCACGACTAATGGAGAATGCAAATTTACACACAAGCACTCAAACAATTCCTACTTAAAGACGGGCCCACAGACAGGTCAGGTCAGGTATGGGAGCATGTGCCAGAACAGCGCGTCGCTGCGTCCACTTTCCGCCGGTACTCCAGGGGCCTCCGTCTGGCCATCCCCCAGGCAGATGCCAGGCCCATCCCCATCTCCTTGAGATGATGGTCAACCTGCTGCAACCACGAGGCACGTAGTCGGCCCACTGGCCTCCTCTACTCATGAGACTCCCTCGCTGAGAGAATCTGGTGAGCAGGATCAGCGTCAGGAAAACGAGCCACATGTCCATACAGCCGCAACTGACGCTCACGGACTATGCAGGTAACAAATCTCATCCGAGTCTCTCTCAGCAACCGCTCGTTGGACACAAAATCCGACCAGCGATAGCCAAGGATTCTCCGAAGAGACCTGGTACCAAAGGAATTAAGTCTCCGTCTCAGATCCTTGGTCAGAGTCCAAGTCTCACATCCATAGAGCAAGACTGGAAGTACCAAGGACCTGAAGACTCGGACTTTCGTCCTCCTGCACAGATACCGGCAGCGCCACACCCCATGATCCACTGAATCCATGACTCCCCAGGCCCGACCCAGACGTCTATTGACCTCTGACTCGCAGCCAGCAGAGACATGAATATCACTGCCAAGGTAAGTGAATCTCTCCACGACCTCAACATCCTCACCACAAACAGACACAGACAGGACAGCAGCATCCAAGATGTCACCGAAAGCCTGGATCTTAGTTTTGACCCAAGAATCCCGTAATCCCAGCGGCTCCGACTCCTCATTCAGCACCTCGAGGGCCCCCAAGAGGATGTCTAAAGTCTGCGCAAAGATGACTGCATCATCTACAACATCAAGGTCCGAGATCTTGACATTCCCAAACGATGCACCGCAACTTGATCTCTCTGACATCCTTCCTAAAATCCAGTCCTTACAAGTGCTGAAAAGTGTGGGGGCCAGTACACATCCCTGACGAACTCCAGTAACAACTGGAAATAAGTCAAAGATGGTACCACCACACTTCACAGAACTCTCAGTACCAGAGTCGAGTTCAGACATCAGATCGATCAGTTTTGGTGGCACCCCACGAAGACCCAGAATCCTCCAGAGGACATCCCGATTCACTAAATCTAACGCTTTACAGAGATCAACATAGGCTGCAAGCAGCCCCTGCCGAAACTCTTGTCTGCGTTCGGTGAGGACACGAAGGGCAAGGATACGGTCAATCGTTGACCTCTTTGGTGTAAAGCCTGACTGCTCTGGACGCTGGTGCTCAAGCAGATGGTGGCGAACCCGATCAAGAATTATCCGAGCAAAGACCTTGCCCGGCACTGAGAGCAGCGTCACCCCTCGGTAGTTGTTGCAGTCTTGGCGATCACCCTTCCCTTTCCAGAGAGGGACAACAAGGCCCCTCTTCCAGTCAGTTGGGATGATGCCTGTGTTCCAGGCAGAGCACAAAACTGCATGCAATGACACGAGTGCAGCATTTCCACCAGCCTTGAGAAGTTCGGCATGGATGCCACAGATCCCTGGAGCTTTGCCCCGTTTCAACTGGTTCACCGCAGCCCGTGTTTCCACAAGCGAAGGTGGACCACAGTTGATTCGAGGGTCAGCAACAGGGATTGTAACACCCTTGACGTCCAACTCGACAGCTGGGGGGATCAGCCTGGTACAACCGCTCAAAGTAACCAGCCCAGCGGGCCTTCACTTCAGACTCCTCTGTCAAGAGCCTACCACTCTCTGCTCGAACTGCAGTGCTCCGAGGGATGGGCTTGGATGAACGTAATGCGCGAATTCCCCTGTAAGCAGGACAAGAATTACCTGTCCACAGGTGATGCTCTACCCCCTCACAGATTCCTCGCACATAGGCCTCCTTGTCCACCCTCAGTGCATGTACAGTTTTACACCTCAGCTCCTTGAACAGCTCAGCTCTGCCATTCAGCCTGGCCCTGTGACTCTGGTCAATGGTATCCAGTGTCCCTTGAGACACAAAATTCTTCTTTGCCCTGCGGTGAGCTCCAAGGCATCCACCGGCAACATCAAGGACGGTGGTCTTGAAGGCGCTCCACAACTCTTCAGGACCCCCCCCCCAAAGCACCCAGACCCCCCAAGTCACTCAGCCTGTTCGCAAACTCCTCAGCTACTCTCATCCCTGAGCTTGCCAACATCCAGCCTAGGCTGGGATGGTACCATTCTCCAGGATTTAAGGTGCAGCTTTAGAGTTGCTACAACAAGCCTGTGGTCAGTATTGAGGAACTGAGTACTCCGGTAGACCCTGCAGTTCTGGATCATCCTCCAACGACCGTCAATGAGGACATGGTCAATCTCCTTTGCCACACCGCCAGCGTTGGAATACCAAGTCCAGCGATGAGCTTGTGGGCGCTGAAACCATGAACCAGCCACCCTAAGTCCATGACTTCTTGCAAAGTCAAGGAACTTAGTGCTATTCTGGTTCAGAGTTCCTGACCCATGGGGACCAACACACACCTCATAACCATCCCTATCAGTTCCAGTCGATGCATTGAAATCCCCCAAGACTAGAAGTGTATCTCGTCTGGGGCACTGATCAACCACAGACTCGAGTGTGGCGTAGAATGCATCCTTCACGGTGAGATCACTCGCCTCAGTCGGAGCATCGACAGAGACCAGGGAAATGACACCTAATGAGTGACGAATCCTTAGTCTCGTACGCTCGTTGATCGGTGTTACCTCAATTAGCATTGGGGTCAGCTTATTGGACACAGCTACAGCAACTCCTTGGGTACAGCAACAGCTTGGTAACCATCAGAGCGACCAGACCAATAGTAGGTGTAACCACCCACCATTATCTCGCCGCAATCCAGTCTCCGAACCTCAGAGAGAGCTGCAATCCCGATGTCCAAACGCTTGAGCTCAGATGATAACAGAGACAGGTGATCATCCTCTCTTAGGGATAGGAGAGATAAGACATCAAAGTCACAGACAGATGCACACCCAAAAGACACGGACCCAAAATGGTCTTTATTATCCCTTCAGCTCGGAGGGAAGTCAAGCTGAGGGACGAGAAAATCGCTGGCTGCCTGGCCGCAAGCTCGCGGCTCGACGTCCATACCTTCCTGGAGCACCAGTCAACACGAACGGACCAAGGGCAGCCAATGCTGGCCACGCCAGTGACGAGATGACCCGGGAACCAGAGCACTCCGGCGTTGGGATTGTGGAGACGGGGTGCAGATTCTTTCCTACCCACTCGACCAGATCCTCCCGATTATATTTGCTCTCCGTTCCTTTTGTCGCTCTCGGGCGCGGTCCGCTCATCGTGGCCCGCGCTCTCATTGGGTGGGACACGACACATTCCCTTATTTGGCGCGCAGCCAAGCGAACCGGTTCATGACAATATGTGTGAGTGTGTGTTCAAACCTGTGTAGAACGGCCACCGCAGGGAAACAAGAAAAAGGTGTCCTTTATAGATAGGTGGCCTTTCTGTACATGTCTTGTTGGGGCCATTTTGATTTTCATACAAAGCAAGTGTATCATATCATACATGTACTGCAACCTTATATGATGTTAACATTTAATTTTCATTCAGTAATACAGTATTGTTTTCTCTATGTGATTTTATTAATGGGCACAATAGGGCTGGGCGATATTGATATTTTTGCCAGTCGTTTATCATCCCTTCAAATATCGACAATCTAGCGATATATCGACATTGCACAATCACTTTTGCTAACACAGTGGGACCACCTGGCAGCGAAAGCTAGCACTTGGGGGAGGTGGCGGGGTACTCACTATCAATGTTTATGTAACCCTAATGATGAACTACTCCGCAACACCTCAAGTATATAACTGTTTATCACCAGATAATGTCCTAAAAATAATGTAAACACTTTTGGGTGCGCTTACTGAAGGCAGTTTTTGTCATTGTCATGCAAACACAACATCATAATGGGTAATTTTGAACATTAATTGCACTTTTGTAGAGTGGCGAAGAAGCCACTGTGGCCCAACATCGGAATTCATCGATACTGTATATAGTATTAAAGTAGCTGGATTTCTCTGTCTCTTCCTCTGCCTGTCACTCTCTTCGCTGAGACATCATTACGGCGTTACGTCAAGCATTAGGCCTCTACTTTTGTTTGCCTCCTCACTTGGCTTTTGTATGTGTGTTTCACCATCTTGATAAAAGCTGTCCTGCACAGGGTCTGAGTCGGAGTTCATATGTGGTGATTGTACCCATATGCCTGGTGTTGGCTCAATGGTTAGGGTGGTGGGCTTGGGATGCTATGATCCTGAGTTCAAACCCTATTTGGCTGTTGAATGAATACCAGGTGTGGTTGACTCTACCTGTCATCCTTCCGAGGTCGGCAAAATGAGTGCCAGCATGCTGGTATACTGTGTCAGAGTGGCGACCCGTCCAGGATTATGCCCAATAGCCAAGGAGACTGATTAGGCAGCAACAACGCTCTGCACAGAGTGTGGTCCCAATGGATGGATGGATAGTCTGTAGTCAATTTGAACACGAATAGCACCAAATGCAGCAATGTGAACATATTCTGCACAAATAACCTCGGTGGCTATGGGAACAGTTCCACATGAATAGACACTTCCTTTTTCAATCCCATCGGACTGCTGCGCACACATTTCATTTGGTTGCCTATCCATGATAGTGGTCTGTATGAGAGATTTTTCTCTTACTTTGTTGTTGGTCACATTCTTTCGAAATAGCTACTGACCACCTGCTGCTGCTTTGTAAAACATTCTACCTTTTTGAGCTTGACCCTTTTTTAATATTTCTTTTTAAATCCTAACCTTTTATCATCTCCTCAGGACTTCCGGAACTACCAATACAGTTTGCCCACTGTGGCTGGACTGACAATAAGCATGGAGGTCGGCAAAAACAGCATTGAAATTCCCAGCAATCGTTACAATGAGGTGAGATCTGTTTGACAATTTCTTAAGACATCAAAGTCACAATTTCACATGAAAATCAGATTTGTGTGATCCTAAAATCAGTGCTTCCTTCTCGAAGTGCCGGTTTCGCAGATGAAATAGTAATTTGAATTTTAGAGGACTGACTGACAATGAAATCCACAGTAGCAGCCAATTAGGGGGTGGGGGGGGGGATTTTATTTTTTTTGTGAATATAAATGGATGTTCTCCTCTGTTTTGAGACTGAACTAATGCATTAATCATTTTCAACATCCACTAGTTACAATCATTGAATTTTTCATGAAAATTACCTGGTAAGTATTTTCAGTTATGTTAGTTTTTGAACAGCAGCAAATAATTTTTTTTTATAATCTTTTTATTTTATTCAATTTTTATGGGTACATGGGCACACATTGTGAAACTGAAAACAACAACTTGTGACGCTGGTTATCCCCATGCTACGAGGAATAATTTTTCTTCTTGTCCTGTTGATTAGCCATTCACAGCAAAGATTGGTGTTTCCGTCAGCAAAGTGACAAGTCTTATATTCTAGTATATATACAGTGCCTATGGAAAGTCTACACCCTCTTTCAAAATCTTCACCTTTTGTTGCCTTATTGACTGGGATTAAGTTGCATTAAATCAGACTTTTTTTCCACCTTTATTTACACATCATAACGCACAACTTCAAAATGAAAGAAATTCTACAAATTTCAGAAAATTAATTAAAAATACAAAACTAGAATATCTTGGTTGGATAAGTCTCCACCCCTCTTGTGATAACAATTGTAAATTAGCTCAGGTGTGACCAATCTCCTTCAAAATTACACACCAAGTTAATTGGCCTCCACATCTATAAATTGCAGTGATTATGATTATTTCAGAATAAAATCAGCTGTTCCTGCAGGTTTCCTCTGCTGGGGAGTGCATTTCACAACAAAGACTCAACCATGAGAACCAAGAAGCTTTCAAAAGACCTCTGGGATAAAGTTGTGGAAAGGTACAGATCAGGGGATGGGTATAAAATATTTTAAAGGCCTTAAATATCCTTTGGAGCACATTCAAGATGATCATTAAGAAGTGGAAGGCGTATGGCACCACCAAGACCATGCCTACATCAAGCCGTCCCTCCAAACTGGATGAGCAAGCAAGGAAGAGACTGATCAGAGAGGCCACCAAGAGGTCAGTTGGCCACTTTTAAAGAGCTACATGCCTTTATGGCAAAGACTGGTCACTATGTGCATGTGACAATAGCCCAAGCACTCAAGTCTGGCGTTTATGGTAGGGTTGCAAGAAGGACGCCATTACTCAAAAAAGCCTACTTTGAGTCCGTTTGAGGTATGCAAAAAACGACTCCAGAGATTCTGAAGCCATGTGGCAAAAACGTTTGTGGTCTAATGAAACCAAGATGGAACTTTTTGGCCTAAATACATAACATTACGTTTGGCGCAAACCCAACACAGCACATCACCCAAAGAACACCGTACTTACTGTGAAGCATGGTGGTGGCAGCATCATGTTATGGGGATGTTTTCCATCAGCAGGTACCGGGGCACTTGTCAGGATAGAAGAGAAAATGGATGGAGAAAAATACAGAAAACTCCAAAAGGAAAATCTGCTGCCCTCTGCAAGAAAGCTGAAATTGGGAGGCAACTTCATCATTGAGCATGACAATGACCTGAAGCACACAGCCAAAGCTACACTGGAGTGGCAAAGGAACAAAAGGATACATGTCATTGAGTGGCCCAGTCAGAGCCCCTGACCTAAATCCAGTCGAAAATCTGTGGCATGACTTGAAGATTGCTGTCCATCAATGCTCCCCACGCAACTTGACTGAGCTTGAACAGTTTTGTACAGAAGCATGGGCAAGTATTGCCCAATCAAGGTGGGCAAAGTTGGTAGAGACCTATCCCAACAGACTCACAGCTGTAATTACTGTCAAAGGTGCTTCCACCAAGTATTAACTCAGGGGTTTGGACACTTATCCAACCAAGATATTCTAGTTTTGCATTTTTTATTAATTTTTTTGAAATTTCTTTTTCACTTGGAAGTTGTGGTTTATGATGTGAAAATCAATGTGGAAAATGTCTGATGTTATGCAATTTAATTCCAGGCTATAAGGCAACAAAAGGTGAAAATTTTGAAAGGGAGTGTCGACTTTCTCTAAGCACTGTATATAATATTGCCGTCTCATTATTTTGTCTATATTACTGTGGGAATTAACATATCTAAGTACGAGTTATTCGCTGTTTTATTTAAAACCTAAGTTTATTTCACCATATTGGAAAGTTCGTAGATAATGAAGTAAAAGGATGATAAAATGTGTTGCATTATCTAGATCAGTTTTTCATTCTACCAATTGTTGCCCCACTGTCGGTATGTTATCTTATTCCTTGTGTCACCTTGCTCTTCCATGAGTCTCAATTTTGTAGAGAAAAAAAAATCCTCAGATTCTCTGGAAAACCCACCTTCCTTTTAGCAGAAGATGTTGCATTGTGATGCAGTACTGATGGATGCAGTCTCATCCCACTGATGGGCAGATGGGAGCTGCTTCACTTTATGTTGATCTAGAATTTATTAGATGCTGATTTGATAAATGGAACATGTCATTCGAGCCTGGCACATCTCGGTGTCATCTTGTCGCTCCGCAAGGATCATAATACTACCCACCTATCTGTCCCATGGGCATCTACTGGCATGGATTCAGTCACGTGAACTTCATCATCATCCAGGACATGTTTTAGTAGAGCAAAGCAGTCCTACAAAACCAGCCACAGACTGGGCAGCATCCCTCCATCGTTCAAGTCATTCCTTGGAAAATCGCAACGACTCCCAACCTACCAGGCCAATGTCCAAACCTCAATGGCGTACAGCTCTCCTCTTTGGGCTGGTGCCCCATCATTACATCTTTATCCTATATTGCGTGTAATCTGAAGCTCTCAATATTATTGGCATCTTCCACAATGACACTGAAGCACAAGGCTTGTGGCTCTCACATTGTGAACTCTCACAGGTTATTGGCTTCATTCTTTTGGGGGGTTTTTTTACCACCTCTCCTCCACTAAAACACCTTCCACTCTCTGAGCCTTCTGAACCTCTCCAGCTCCTTCATGTGTTTTCCCAGTCACCCCCTCCTGATTTAGCTCCCAAATTCCATGCTTTCCGCACACTGCTACTCCGTTGTTCCTCTTTTCTCGTCCCATTGTTCTTCCTGTTCAGTTTGTGGAAATGCTTTACTAAGACTGTACAATTGCACTTTTCTTTCCAGGATGTCAAGCAAGTGCTGCACCATCAGATTACTGTCAACTCACCGAGTTTAGTCATAACTCATCCACAACCTTTTGAAATATCATGCTATACCGTATATCGTTTTTGTCATCTCTCAATGGTGAAGAATCACTTGAAAAATTAAGTTCTCACATCCAGATCTGGATTTTCACCAAAAATAAATCAACTTGTCCTTGTCATGCACATAACCTGTCTACTAAGTTTTGTCTGAATCAGTCCATAACTTTTCGAGATATGTTGTATATAGTTTTTAGCCCGATCATTCATTGGTGAAGCATCACTTAAAAAATTCTTGGATACAGATCCAGATCTTCACTAAAATCGAATAAATTCTTTGTCACACACTCATCCTGCTCCCTAAATTTCGTCCGAATCCATACACAACTTTTTGAAACATCCTGCTCTCAGACAAACAGACAGCGGTGAAAACACAACCTCCGTCCACCTTCGGTGGCAGAGGTAAAAATAACTTTGCCTTGAAAGTGTTGAACCATCACGGTCAATTTTCTTCTTGAACAGTAGTGTGGGCAAATATTTTCTCGGGTTTATGACTATGTTAATTGCAGTGCTATTTGTAGTTTAAAGTTTCCACATCATTTTTATTTTTTTTTTGCCCAAGTCTTTCTGTCTCTCTCCTGTCTTGCTTAGATGCTGAAAGTGCTCAACAGCTGTAATGAACATGTGTTGGCATTTGGAGCTGCATTGAATCATGCAGCAGATTCGCACCTTGTGTGCGTGCAGAGCGAGGATGATGGAACTTATCACACTCAAGCAATTAGCATCCACAGCCAACCACGAAAGGGTATAATACACCTTCGCCCTCTGTTGGCCAGTGCACTCTGTACCTCCTCCCTCTGCATATTCTCCCTTCACTGGGTCTCTCTGTGACCCCTCCACCCTCACTCATTGTTACCCTCCATTACCCCTACCCCTACACCACCTCCCATCATTGGCGTGTTCCACATTTATTATCCATCCGTCTTTTGGGACCATACTCTGCACAAAGCGTCGGTGCTTCCGAAACAGTCTCTTGGGCTATTGGGCACAATCTTGGACGGGTCAGCACTCCGACATAGGATACTCGAATGGCTCAATCATCTCAGAAAGCTGGTACTCATTTTGCCGACTTCGGAAGGATGACAGGCTGAGTCAATCCCCACCTAATATTAATTCAATGGCTTAGCGGGATTTGAACTCGGGACCCTCGGATCTCAAGCCCGCTTCCCTATCCATTAAGCGCGCGTACACACGCACACACACACACACACACACACACACACACACGCACACACACACACACACACACACACACACACACACACACACACACACACACACACACACACACACACACACACACCATCTTCACCAAAAATCAAATCAATTCAGCCTTGTCACACCCTTTTCCCAGAACTCTTTGCTATCCCATTATTAGCTTTGCTTGCTCCTAGAGAGACTCACTAGAGTGGGCAGATGCAAATAAATGGCTGGTATCCACATGGATTTGTCAACATTGTGAATGTTGGTGCCTTTCCACTTGCCTACATCAAGAATTTTCCATTGAGCCAGACAAGAACCATATAATTATGGTAAAGTTAATTTTGAGGGAAGGGCAACATAGAAGTTGCTAGAAATTGGTCCACAGTAGGATTATGATGCCCTCAAGATTCTCTTGGCTGTTTGAGAAAGAAGAATTAAAGTAAGCATAAAGTCACCATCATGTAGCCTCTCCATGAGCCAAGACCATTGTCTAACATTTTTTTTTCAAATCTGCTGAATTGATCTTCTGCCTTGTGTGCACACTTCCCACTGATATTAATGATGGTTGTTTCTTCAAGTGCTTTGAATTCTTGCTTGTGATGGTTGGGAAGAAATTGCACAAGCTTATATGTATTTTAATATACAAGAAAACAAACTCGATATATTGAACAAAGCTTTTCGTGCTGTACTTTTCAAGGTTGAATCACAGCAAGAGAACCAGGAAGTGAGAGAGCGTGCATATATAAGCTTGTCTTTGTAAGATCGACACTGATTGGTTCCTCAGTTATGACGTCAATGGTAGTCTGAGGCCCCATTGGTTAGCTCACATTCATCAGTATCTCTGGCTCTGATTGGCTGGAGTGGAGTACAGGGCGATAACTCACCATTTGCACCGACGCCTTGGAAGGAGGGGAGATGCAAAGCCCCCAAAGCTAATGACTCACCATTTGCATGCATACCTTGGACAATGGTTGGAACAACGGCTTTGATGCTTCCATGCTGAAAAAGAATGAGGGAATGTACAAATTTCTTTTGATGACGACAACACAGGGTCCATGGAGTGGATGAAGGTTGCTTCCAACATACGTAGATGTGAAACACTCAAACCTTGGCTCAATATCTTGAACATATCTGCGTTGTACTGGTCTGCACAAACGGGGTTGGCAACTAAGTGCCGTACAATAGCAGAAGAACAAGACATGGCCGAGGGTCGTTAAACGTTCACACTTGCTCACGCTGGTTGTGTCCTAACTCTCAAGTTCTTTTCTCGAATCGCCAGAGGGACATGCTGTTTGATGCGGTCAGTCAACCTTTGGGTTGTACGGCCCACGTACCCAGCTTCACATCGGCACTTAAACTCATAGATAACATTGCTGATTTGTGAGGTGGGCAGAACATCCTTGTGAACTGACATCAGCAAACGGCGAGAGGTAAAGATAACTCGAGGTTGTATTGCCAGGTACATGTTTGATTTGATATATGTTTGGTTTGATCTTGATGATCGTAGTTTCCACAGCATCCTGACATACTCGACCGGTCAAAAGTTTTAGAACACCCCCATTTTTCCAGTTTTTACTGAAATTTAAGCAATTTAATGTTTCCATGTACTCTGAAATTATGCATAGAACAAATAAACAATTGCAGATAAAAAATAAATCATGGAATCGTTTTGAACAAAATTTAATCCAAAATTTTAACTCATCAAAGTAGCCACCTTTTGCAGATATAACAGCCGAACATACTCGTGACATTCTTTCCACAATGGAAATCAAATATTGTTCGGAAAGTTCTTCCCAACTCTGTTGCAGAAGTTCCCACAAATGTGTTGCACTTGTAGGTTGCTTTGCTTTCACCCTTCTGTCCAGTTCATCCCAAACCAGCTCGATGGGGTTTAAGCCTGGAGACTGTGCTGGCCATTCCATGATTTGAAACCTACTGTCTTGTTCTTTTCTTCGAAGGTAGTTCTGACATCACGTGGAGGTATGTTTTGGGTCGTTATCTTCCTGTAGCATGAACCCCTGACCAACTAGACGTAGACCATGGTGCTGTAAAATGCTGTGGGAGCCCTTTTAGTCCATGAGCTGAGCCCAATATTTTCATGAATTGGTACCAAATTGCGGAATAAAACGAGACACTGATTTTTGGATAGGTCATGACCTATAGTTTGAGAATTTATTTGCTTGCCAGCTCAAAGGCGTAGCTTTCTTGGAGAAATCCACGAGGGGGCACTTCAAGGGGGGTAAAATACCGATTTTTTTTTTTAATTTTTTTTTTTTTTTTTTTTTTTTGCATATTTGTTAACTCGATGCCATGTAAAGTTGTTCTAACTTCAGTGTCAAGCTGAAACTGTACTGAAAAGGGTAAAGAAAGGGAAATTTATTTGAATTTTTGAGCTGAAATGAGTAGAAATTTCAAATTTTAAATGCAATTTTCTCCAGTTTTTGTTTTCTTGAAGCCAGTAACTTCATAGACCAATTCCTAAAATATTGCTGTGCAGAATATACTGATAGGTTTTGTTTGGTCTAATACTACACCTGTTAGTTAAAATTTGAGGCATGTGATAGCGTCAAAAATTAACTGGCCGGGGGGGGGGGGGGGTAGGATGTTTTAGAAGAAGTTTACACAGACTTTTACACCGTAGAAGTTTGACTTGATATCAATATTAAATTTGTACTTGTAACTGACTGTGCATTACAGACATCCTTGCCATCACTGTATAAATCACTGAAGTCCTTAATCGTCATCATCACTTTCATCGTTATCGGAAGACTCATCATCAGAAACGTCCAGAACTCAGTCACTGTCCTTCGTGTTGCTGCAATCCTTTAATCGGCATTCGTCTGTACATGGAAGGTTATTGTCTAAGCAAACTCAATCACCAGGTTCGCACGCTTTGCGGTACTCACAGAACATGAAGTCCAAAACTACCTGGGGTGCTGGCAGTCCTGTCATCCAACATATTTCAAGTCGACCATCGTCAGTTGTGCGCCAGCCATGGTTTTCTGGAGCAGGCACATAAGGCTTTGGATCAAGGGATCGTCTCCATACAGCGGCCTGGTAATTTGCTCTTAGCATGTGTTGGTTAAGGGTGTCTGCACACGGTGGTAGTTGCCCGGATTCTACAACACCCTTTTTAGCGCCATAGATTGAAGCGTAGAGCGTTCACTTCTGTATCATGGGTTCAGGACGCATACAGCTGGCATGTAAATGCCTGCAGAGTATCAACAACATCCCTATTTAATGTCCATTCACTCCCCAGCTTAGACAATGCATCCAAGAACTCCTTATTTCCTCGCATCAACTTCAGTCCCTTGATCTTGCCCATACCTGAGAATGCACTGACCGAATCGCACCCTGTGAATGCGTGTAGACCCAGCAACGAATTGCCATTAAGTCCTATTCTCACTTCAATCGTGTCAATGCTAAAGAGTCGAATCCTTCCCTTAGACGAAGGTCGCATACATAAGCGGGTGCTGATATGAGCATTGAATGCCAAGAGAAGCACAAGAATATCAGTGTCTTTGGCAACAATGACGACTGATTTGAAGCCCGATCGAGCAGCGTGTGACGCATGTAGCAAAACCCTAGTGTCCACTTCCTCATGCGACGAATCAAGTTCACGCACTTCCATCACAGTATCCTGTGTAATTCGGAGGCATTTCAAATCAGCTGTTACGTAGAGTTCTTTCTCACCGATCAATGATTGTCTCTGCTGCCAGTCATTGGCAACGAATCGCGTAAGTTGACGCTTGCTTGCTGGGCTAGAGAGTATTCCTCTCCAGTTTCTGCATCCTTGATTGATGAGTCTAAGTATATGTCAAACACCACATCTACTCTTTTACTGTCTGGGTGACTTGCAAAAGCCATCTTTAGCAGCCTCTCGGATATTTCCACAAATGTTAATTTATTTCCATCAAGTTTCTGAACAAGTCCCATACCGTCGATGATTGCTGCCGAAGGTCGAGGTGTAGTTTCCTCTGGAAGCACACCACTTTCAAGATGGTCAGCAAGTGCTGCCTTGGCGGTCTTTTTCAGAGATCCATCGTGGTTGTCCAGTGCCCAGGGTATTGTTCCCAAAGGGTGCCTCAACACTTCCTGCATGTCCAGTTGCCTACTGCAACCAATGAGGAGCATCCTTCCGAACAAGCGGTTGTCGGCCTTCAGCATGATTTCTCGATTGCCAGCAGCTGTTTTCTTCGTCACTTGCATTGAGGCAAACGTTTTAAGCTTCAGCTTTGTTAAAGGGTTGTAGAACTTTTCTCCTTTACTAAGTCTTTCATCCACAAATTGCTTTGCAGCATTTCGACCGACCTGCTCTGCTCTTATCAAATCCTTTTTAACACCATCTGGAACTATGGATTCCAGTCGAAAGGCTGGAGATTTGCGTATCTTCTCTGGCAAACGGGTGAACCCAGCTTGTTTGCAGCAATTGTGAAACTGCCTGGACATCTCTCTCATCCTTTTGCATTCTACGATTTCCAAGGTCTGGGTGGCTCACTTTTCTTTCTCCTTCATCCCCGTCTGTCAACTGTCAGATTTGCCTTAACACCACGCTACGGAACTCTGCGCTAAGGTAATATCTTGCCACTGCAGATGTATTCAAACTGAATCCCTTGGTTCCCCCTGCCATCTGAGTGTCCTTATTTATGGTCTCCTCAAGCGTCTGATCCACTGGTACGCGACCAAAAGGGTTATTGTCACTCAGCTGCACAGAGAATCCTCCATCCATCATCTGTTTGTATATCTCTGGATGGTCATACACCAGCCTCGACATCTGTACGAGATACACTGACAAATACCTCGCATAATTCACTTTATCATAAGCGAAACACCAGGGTAGCAGTGACCTTACTGAATGAAGGTGGAGGGACCAGTTGCCCTCGCGTGAAGCGCGAATCATGGCGAGCAGGATTTCAACAATGTCGACATATGTCATCCAGAATGCAGCCATTGGTCCTCTCTCGTTCTGCATTTCATCACAATACTGAGAAAACAGGTTCAGAATGCGAACTGTTGGTTGATGTGACAGCAATTTTTGCATTGTTTCACTATCTGGATTACTGGAAATGGCACCCAATTCTTGGAGTGCGACGTCAAGAACATCTCTGAGGCTTTGTGGGGATTCTGTCTCTGAGAAGAAACCCTGCCATAACAACCCGAGTAGGCCCTCATACACAATCTTATGAAGATGGACTCCTCTGTTGTAGTGTCTACCATCAAGAACTTTCGATATTGAACCTTCCGCGATAATGTTGTTTTCTACAGCTAGATCACGAAGCCCTGCATCTCCAAAGCGCTTGCTGAGTATTGAAAGCAGGTTACACATAGTATGGAATGCTCCCATCCGAAGAATGATTGGACTGAATCGAGCCTGGTCAGGTCAGGTATGGGAGCATGTGCCAGAACAGCACGTCGCTGCGTCCACTTTCCGCCGGTACTCCAGGGGCCTCCGTCTGGCCATCCCCCAGGCAGATGCCAGGCCCATCCCCATCTCCTTGAGATGATGGTCAACCTGTTGCAACCATGAAGCACGTGGTCGACCCACTGGCCTCCTCCACTCATGAGACTCCCTCGCTGAGAGAATCTGGTGAGCAGGATCAGAGTCAGGAAAACGAGCCACATGTCCATACAGCCGCAACTGACGCTCACGGACTATGCAGGTAACAAATCTCATCCTAGTCTCTCTCAGCAACCGCTCGTTGGACACAAAATCCGACCAGCGATAGCCAAGGATTCTCCGAAGAGACGTGGTACCAAAGGAATTAAGTCTCCGTCTCAGATCCTTGGTCAGAGTCCAAGTCTCGCACCCATAGAGCAAGACTGGAAGTACCAAGGACCTGAAGACTCGGACTTTCGTCCTCCCGCACAGGTACCGGCAGCGCCACACCCCATGATCCAGTGAATCCATGACTCCCCAGGCCCGACCCAGACGTCTATTGACCTCTGACTCGCAGCCAGCAGAGACATGAATATCACTGCCAAGGTAAGTGAATCTCTCCACGACCTCAACATCCTCACCACAAACAGACACAGACAGGACAGCAGCATCCAAGATGTCACCGAAAGCCTGGATCTTAGTTTTGACCCAAGAAACCCGTAATCCCAACGGCTCCGACTCCTCATTCAGCACCTCGAGGGCCCCCAAGAGGATGTCTAAAGTCTCCGCAAAGATGACTGAATCATCTGCAAAGTCAAGGTCCGAGATCTTGACATTCCCAAATGACGCACCGCAACTTGATCTCTCCGACATCATCCCTAAAATCCAGTCCATACAAGTGCTGAAAAGTGTGGGGGCAAGTACACATCCCTGACGAACTCCAGTAACAACTGGAAATAAGTCAGAGATGGTACCACCACACTTCACAGCACTCTCAGTACCAGAGTAGAGTTCAGACATCAGATCGATCAGTTTTGGTGGCACCCCACGAAGACCAAGAATGCTCCAGAGGACATCCCGATTCACTGAATCGAACGCTTTACAGAGATCAACATAGGCTGCAAGCAGCCCCTGCCGAAACTCTCGTCTGCGTTTGGTGAGGACACGAAGTGCAAGGATATGGTCAATCGTTGACCTCTTTGGTGTAAAGCCTGACTGCTCTGGACGCTGGTGCTCAAGCAGATGGTGGCGAACCCTATCGAGAATTATCCGAGCAAAGACCTTGCCCGGCACTGAGAGCAGCGTCACTCCTCGGTAGTTGTTGCAGTCTTGGCGATCACCCTTCCCTTTCCAGAGAGGGACAACAAGGCCCCTCTTCCAGTCAGTTGGGATGATGCCTGTGTTCCAGGCAGAGCACAAAACTGCATGCAACGACACGAGTGCAGCATTTCCACCAGCCTTGAGAAGTTCGGCATGGATGCCACAGATCCCTGGAGCTTTGCCCCGTTTCAACTGGTTCACCGCAGCCCGTGTTTCCACAAGCGTAGGTGGACCACAGTTGATTCGAGGGTCAGCAACAGCGATTGTAACACCCTTGACGTCCAACTCGACAGTTGGGGGATCAGCCTGGTACAACCGCTCAAAGTAACCGGCCCAGCGGGCCTTCACTTCAGACTCCTCTGTCAAGAGCCTACCACTCTCTGCTCGAACTGTAGTGCTCCGAGGGATGGGCTTGGATGAACGTAATGCGCGAATTCCCCTGTAAGCGGGACGAGAATCACCTGTCCACAGGTGATGCTCTATCTCCTCACAGATTCCTCGCACATAGGCCTCCTTGTCCACCCTCAGTGCACGTACAGTTTTACGCCTCAGCTCCCTGAACAGCTCAGCTCTGCCATTCAGCCTGGCCCTGCGACTCTGGTCAATGGTATCCAGTGTCCCTTGAGAGACAACATTCTTCTTTGCCCTGCGGTGAGCTCCAAGGCATCCACCGGCAACATCAAGGACGGTGGTCTTGAAGGCGCTCCACGACTCTTCAGGACACCCCAAAGTACCCAGACCCCCCAAGTGTCCACTCAGCCTGTTCGCAAACTCCTCAGCTACTCTCTCATCCCTGAGCTTGGCAACATCCAGCCTCGGCTGGGATGGTACCATTCTCCAGGATTTAAGGTGCAGCTTTAGAGTTGCTACAACAAGCCTGTGGTCAGTATTGAGGAACTGAGCACTCCGGTAGACCCTGCAGTTCTGGATCATCCTCCAACGACCGTCAATGAGGACATGGTCAATCTCCTTTGCCACACCGCCAGCGTTGGAATACCAAGTCCAGCGATGAGCTTGTGGGCGCTGAAACCATGAACCAGCCACCCTAAGTCCATGACTTCTTGCAAAGTCAAGGAACTTAGTGCCATTCTGGTTCATAGTTCCTGGCCCATGGGGACCAACACACACCTCATAACCGTCCCTATCAGTTCCAGTCGATGCATTGAAATCCCCCAAGACTAGAAGTGTATCTCGTCTGGGGCACTGATCAACCACAGACTCGAGTGTGGCGTAGAATGCATCCTTCACGGTGAGATCACTCGCCTCAGTCGGAGCATAAACAGAGACCAGGGAAATGACACCTAAGGAGTGACGAATCCTTAATCTCATAATACGCTCGTTGACCGGTGTTACCTCAATTATCATTGGGGTCAGCTTATTGGACACAGCTACAGCAACTCCTTGGGTATGGTAACCATCAGAGCGACCAGACCAATAGTAGGTGTAACCACCCACCATTATCTCGCCGCAATCCGGTCTCCGAACCTCAGAGAGAGCTGCAATCCCGATGTCCAAACGCTTGAGCTCAGATGATAACAGAGACAGGTGATCATCCTCTCTTAGGGATAGGACATTCCAGGCACCCACCCGAAGGGACCGCCTCAGGTTAACCCAAGGAGACCGCCGTCTGGTGGACGACACCTCAGCACCACTCCGACACACTCTCCCGCAATCTGACCCAGGGATGTTACCCCGTGGTTTCCCTCTTATCAAAGATTGGGGGTCCCGAAGGCTTTGCCCCAATCCCGTCATCCGGTGAGCTGCCCTGCGAAGGGAAGCTGCACAGGAGGTACTCCCATGGAGTGGGTTTTCAGATTTTTTAGCGTTTTTGCGTTTTGCGGAATGAAGGGTTTTACGGTGGCCGGAGTGCAAATCCTGCCACCAACCTCCTAATAAGAAGTGACCCAACTGCAGGAGGACATCCGCAGACACAGTTGGGCACTAGATATGGATGGCCGTTGGTTCACAAGGAGCTCCTCCGCCCTTTGTCATTCCACACAATCTCGGCCGCTTTGGCGTAGAGTGCCTGATCAAAAATACAAACTATCTCGGAGAGTTGCAATGAATTCATGTAACTCATGGCTTTAACCAGTACTTGATGCACCGTAGACATATTAGTAGCAGGTGCATTAATTGTTGGGAGGTACCCGATCGTATCCTTTGTGATTGAAGGGATGTCCTGGCGAGTCACAATAATGAAGCCGGTCCAGGCACTTATCGTTTAGCCTGTAGGTTGTTGTTGTCGCAAAAGCGACCAAACTAGGTTTTTTTTTTTCGCGAGCCAACACTGAAGCACTATCTTCAAGAACTGTCGGCTATCCTCGGGATACTGCTGGTGGATTCTTTCTCTGGCTCGTGTAGTAAGGTGGCATGACAACGTTCAGTGGTGGCAAATTTCTCTTTCTCTCTCTGGGAAGGTTTTCTCGTCTTGGAGGAGGTAGAGGTCCAATCACTCTAGGCTGCACAATGATACCATTTACGCGATGAGATGTTCCAGCTCCGCTTAAGGTCTCTTCCAACTGATCGATATTATCAAAAGCATGGACTGTCGGGACGTGGGGGAAAATACCGGACGGCAAGGCTGTGCCACTGTGTTCCTCCATCCATAGCTTCTCCAATCCTTCAAGTTTTGTATATGATATACCATGTCCCAGACGATTTAGCAATCAAATTGTTTCTGTATTTCCTGTAATGGACTTTACAGCCCATGGCAAGAGAATGTGTTTGGGTTGCTTGTTTCGGCCAGTGCTCACATGATAAACTATATCCTGAGCAAGGGAGTGTGTAATCCTATAGCTACGGGAACTACATTTTTGGGTGTCTGAATGCCCAGTTAGCAAGACGGTGAGGAATAGTTCAAGTGACTGGGGTATCAGAATTTAGACCTGTGTCAGTTCTTGTGGATACATGGGCCATTGCTGCGGGGTCTGTGCATCTTTGAGATGATTCCGGAGATGCGCAGCAATTCTTGAAATGTCCCCCTTGGAATCAGAAGGATCAGCTAAAAGTAACCACAACTGTTCTTTCATGGCAAAATTTTCCTTGGCAAGTGTTTCCTTGGTAAGGGCATTGGACGTCACCAGTACCCTGTTATTGTAGTTCACTATGAACTGAAGAGTAGACCCGAACTTTGTCTCAAGGACACGGCGTATGTGCTTTTTTGTCGATGGCTTGATTATGGCTATACCGAGGGTATGCATGTATTCTTCAAGTTTTAAGGTGAGTTGAGATAAGGGCACAATGGAGGGATTATCAATAAGCGATGTTCGGATATAATCAAACAATTGTTCGTAACCATCCGACTCTGCAGCCTTGTATGCTGCCTCCTCGGTATTGTCCGTCTGCTGAGTTGGTTTTTCAGGTCTCATCCTTGTGTAGTCTTTATAACAGGAATGGTGGTAGTGAGCCTCTGCAGCGACTATTTCCCTGGATGTCAAGGCCAAAATTCTATTGTCGATTTCGCAACTTTTTCCTGTTCTGCCGGGCATTGCAATATTTCGCACCGCAACTGACCGCAATGTTTCATCCACCCGCAATTCGCGGCATTTAACGAGTTTTTCACGTGACCGCCCCTTTGCAAATTTTGACTCCCGGTCGCAAAATATACATTTGATGTGGTAAACCCATTCAGAAACATCCGTAGATTGTCTTCGAGCTCGAGTTGGTTCTGTTATCGTGGACTGCGGCAAAACACTTCTACATTGACCTGCACGTTGAGCCTCAAGGTCTTTTTTTTGTAAGTAAAACGATTTCGGCAAGGTGTTTCGTATCTGATAGATTCTGGTACTTGTTCTATAGAATCGGAAAACTGCAAAACAGGTTCATAATTACGTATTTTTGCAGCATTAAGCAATGTTAACCATGAAGATAAGTCTTTTGGTCCAGTTAATTTTTCGACTACAACTTCCTTTTTACAAAGAATGCAAACACCACAATCAGGCTTGTGCCTCTGCAGGTTAGGAGCTTGTCGGGTCCATTTTTATGCTGTTCATACTCTGTGTTCACCTGAAAAATAATGCCAAATTTAGTCTTGAGAAAAAAGTAAAATGGATACATTATTTGAAAAAATTCCATACTCATCTTCGAACCCAAATTCATTGGAGACGAAACACAAAATAAGATTATCCATACCTCAATGATGTCGTTCTGGTGGCCATCTTGGACGCCATTTTGGATTTCCAACTGATTTTGATGATCAGCAACGACACCTATACAATGTCTCACGACTCTCACAGACGACCAGTATTCATAGCGTGGGTCAACATCCATCAGGTTTTGATTATGCTGGAAAAAATAGAATTTTTTAGAAAATCGCATTTGAAATTAGTAATTTCTATTCATTTAAGCTAAAGAATTGAAACAATTTGTCAAAAATTTACCTTTTACATTACATATATAGCCTCCAACTTGATTTAGGATGATTGTCCATTGCATCTAGTTGCAAAATCTGCAAAAAAAAGAAAATCAGTATTTTGTCCCCTCAAAGCGCCCCCAAGCGGATTTCCCCAAGAAAGCTACGCTTTTGAAATGGCAAGCAAGCGGATTCTTAAACGGGCGGTCATAACCTACTCAAAAAATGGTGTCTCGTTTTATCCCGCAATTTGGTACCAAATTTTGATCTGGCTCATGGACTATTTTGGATCAGGGTGCAAGTCACTCTGTGCAGGTCGCCGACTCTGGATCCAGCAAAAGAGCCCCAGATCATCACGCTTCCTCCTCGGTGTTTGACAGTTGGTGTCACACACTGAGGAACCATCCTTTCACCTACTCGACAGCGTACAAAAACCCTGCGTGATGAACCAAAGATTTCAAATTTTGATTCATCGGTCCATAAGACCTTCCAGTTTTCAGTCGTCCACTAGCAGTGTTTCATGGCCCAGGCAAGCCTCTTTTTCTTATTTTGCCATCTTAGCAATGGATTTCTTACTGCCACTCGATCTGTCAAACCTGCAGCTCGAAGTCTTCTCTTCACAGTTGAAACTGAGACTTCCTTACTTTGACCAGTGTTAAGCTGTGCCTGAAGCTGCTGTCCTGTGAACCCACCTATCACACAAGCTGTTGGCTCTCAGAAACTTGTCTTCTGATTGTGTTGTGGCTTTGGGTCTGCCAGACCTCTTCCTGTCAGAACTTCCTCCAGTTTCCAAGTGCCTTTTGATGGTGGAGGAAACTGTACTCACTGACACCTTGGCTTTGTTTGCAATTTCTCTAAAGGAAAGACTTTTACTTTTAAGGGTTATAATGGTCTGTCTGTCTTCCTTTGTTAATTGTCTTTTTCTCGCCATTATGAGACCAATATACTACTTCCTGCAGTGCAATATTGTCCAAATAATGCTTCAGAAGGTGGAGCAACACAGTCTGTTCCAACACTGCTTTTATACAGAGGGTTTGTAACTAATCAACAAAAGTTGGGACACCTGTAGGAATTGTTTGCATCAATTTTCAAGGCTTAATTTACTTCCATTGCTGCAGAAGAGCTGCAGTTGCTAACCCATTACTTGTTCCCTGAAAAGGGTTTTTTAACAACTCTGAAATTTACATTAATTTTCAGTTTTTGGTCACCTAAACTGTTTGTTTGTTTTTTTTAACCTCTGGCAGTTTACCACTTCGCTTTGTACCATTTCAGGTTATTCACTGGACTTAAACTGCTTAAATTTCAGTAAAAACTGGAAAAATGGGGGTGTTCTAAAATTTTTGACCGGTAGAGTAGACTGGACATTTGTCAGGACCAACATTGCGATCCTTTGTAGTGTTTGGAAAACTTGTGCATATATCTCTTCATTATATAATCTGGTTCATCATTCTCACCGAGTATATTCATGATTTTTCTCCATTTCGGCAGGAAGATTACAAGGTGAGCAAATCCTCTGAGCCCTGTTCACAAGGATGTTGATCAAGGAAATTTTGTATCTCGAGCTGAAGGAATCCCAACGAGTATACTGCCCAGTGAAAGTAGGCTTCCGGTAGATGGATGTCATGAAACTCTGTGCAGATATTTTGACCAAATCATCCAAAAATGGTGAAGTGTTTGAAGATTCCAGCTCGCAGCTAAACTTCAGTGCTGCATCGAGAGTATTAAGCCATGTCAAGAAGTTATCACATGCTACCTAAGATCAACATACCGATGGTATAGGATGGGAGAATCCACACCTTGCTGACCAGTAAGTTTCTGCATTCCGTGAAAGCCCGCAAAGGTATTCTCAAGAACTGGGCCTCATGGAGAACCCATGACCACACCATCAGTTTGGACATGCATAATGTTGTTGAAGCTAAATTCAACCTGCGTTGTTGCTGTGTTCAACTCCACAAACACTTGTTCAGAGATCTGCGGTTGTTCCAGATCACTGTGATATAGCAGATGGGCGCATATATCAATAGTCTCCATCAGTGGGACATTCGTGAACAAGCTTTTAATATCAAACGAGGCCATTATGTTGTCTGCCAACACCAGGTTCCTTTATATATATTTATATATATATATATATATATATATATATATATATATATATATATATATATATATATATATATATATATATATTTGCAGAGTAGTAATCCTGGTGTTGGCGCAGTGGTTAGGGCAGCGGCTTGGGATCCAAGAGGTCCTGAGTTCAAGCCCCGTTGGGCCACTGATTTAATACACCAGGGGGTTGACTCAGCCTGTCATCCTTCCGAGGTCGGCGAAATGAGTACCAGTGTACTGGGCCGGTGTATACCCCGGTTAAAATAGGTGTACCATGTCCCTGTGTCGTAAGAGGCGACCAGGGTTGCGTCAGGAAGGGCATCCGGCATAAAACATGTGCCAAATCACTATGCGGATCATACAGATGATCCGCTGTGGCGACCCCTAACGGGAGCAGCCGAAAGAAGAAGAAGATATATATATTTGCAGAGTAGATTAAAGTCTTGCTCTCTTGGAAAAAAAATGAGGCTGAAATTAATGAAAGTACAGAAGAGAAAAATGAAGTCTGACCTCTCTGCCCAACCTCTGCCCCTCCAGGTCACATGGGTTATTCCAAAAACTACCCCAGCCTCAGCTTAATGTTCACCTCCGTTATTGTCTCACCTGTGGAACTGTCTTCTTGAGTCTGTTGTGTTGTGCTCTTCCCTCCAGGCCTTAATGCCTGCTGCCCATTGCCATCTCATGGTCACTCCTAATGTTTACCTTGAGCTTTAGTACACGGGCTGAGACCCTGTACCCTTTTCACCTGCAACTCCTCTTCTCATGCTGTGGTGCACACGTACATTTTTTGTCCTCCGTTTTATCGTTGCCCCTCTTTGCATCTGATAATCCTTTCACCTTGTTGTTCCGCTCTTCCATGAGCCTCGGTATCTGCATTAAGCAAATTATGAAATGGTAACTATTTTTGTTTGTGCAGTAACGGGTGCAAGTTTTGTGGTTTTCAATGGTGCTCTCAAGCCGTCATCGGGCTTTCTCGCAAAGTCCAGCATTGTTGAAGGTAAGATCTTTGGTTTTATTATAGTATTGACACCCGAAAGCAACTTGAGTCAAGTTTTTGTTTTAACGCTGTGTTTGCCTTGTTGTGACTGTGACATTATCACCAATGCTGTAACAAACAATAGTCACTAATTGTTTACACGTGACTGTTTGACATTTGTATTGTGTTTGGTGCACGGTTAATGCTTGTACACTGAACATTCAAAATAGAACAAGTTTTTATTTGTTGAGCCAAGGTGTTGATTGTAAAAGTTGAGTCAGGTAATAATGTGACACGTATTAATATTGTAGTCAGATTTTTACAATCAACATCTCAACTGGACAAACAATTTGTTCCGCATAAAATTTCCCAAACTCTCATGGAAAGATCGCGAGAGTTCGGGAAATTTCTGACCGCTTCCGAATATTTAGCCATCTCATCATGACATTTTCCAGTGGCATCAGGATGTAGAACCATCGATGTTCTCGCGGTAGGGGCTCACCGATGTTCTTAAACGGAGTATATAGATGGTAAAGCAGAGAGAAGAAGAGTCAATCAACTTTTGCTTTGCTGTGTACAGTGCCATGCCAATGTGTTTGAGTACAGCTTGGGTTTTATCTCAAAAATATATTCACGTTTGAACTACGTCCAACTGATGCTTGGACATCAATTGATCAAAGAACCTTGGGTTACGTGACAAATGATATAAATGTTGTTCTGTTTTGGTGTTCGACCATGCATTCATCAGATGGGCTTATGGTCCAGCTCAATGCAGATGAGATGGAGCGTGTGCGCACAGCATTGCGTGATATGAAGGATATCACGGTGATCTGTGGGAAGACTACAGGTGAAGGTCCTCGTGAGGAGGTGTGCATTCACTGGGGAGACGACGATCGACGCTTCAATGTTGGGTAATACACGCATGGTCTGGTCTCGCTTTTGCCAGATAATTTTATCCTTTTTGCTCAGAGATGTCTTTTTTTTAAATATTTTTTTTCATTGTTACCGACAGTAGATTGGCATTCTGGCTGCCACACTTTGTCCCTGTCTCATTCCATTTCCCCTGTTAGCATCAAAAGTCCCATTGATAGTATGGCTATGGAAGGCATTCCCAGCGTCAAGGTTGTGCAGGGATCAGAGGTCAAAGAAAATGGAAAAGCTATGAAGTGGACAGAGGTAAGGCAGCTCTTTCCTCCACCTCCCTCCCCTACCTTTATTAACTAACACCTGTCCAACTTTTCTTTGTCGTATTTGCACTCAGCAATACGATGAGACCATAATTTAAAAAATTGCATACATTTATTGTGCTCATGGAAGAGCAGTAAAACGGAAAAAAAAAATTGTGGACCAGTACTAAGTGGGGCAAAGGTGAAATTGGTGTATAAGAACAAGCATGCATCACAGCATGAAGAAAAGGGACTGGTGAAAGGGGATCGTGTTTCAATAGGTGTAGAAAAGCTAGACCATGCAACAACACTTGGGATGACAATTCCTTAGCTAAATGAAGAGGGGGATGAATGAATGGAGGTGAGCCTTCAGCTTTGATTTGGAGTGGGGGTGGGGTAACAAGGTAAGGGTTTTTGGTGGAACAAATGTGATTTGGAGGCACAGGAGATGGGCAGAGAGGTGAGGTGGCAGGCGGTGTCAGACCCAGAATAGAACTGGTTATCGATTGCAAGAACACCAACCATCATGCACTGAGTGAGAAGCAGACCCTATAACAGCCTCCAATGTCAAGATGACATGGGCTGAGATAGCTTTTATCTCATTGGCCTCGAGGTGGGATCTGCATGCAATAATTTTTTTAAGTCATTCTTCACCATTGAGAGATGGGGCTAAAAACGATATTGCATGATGTTTCAAAAAGTTGTGGATGGACTTGGACGAAACTTGGTGGACAGGTGGGATGTGTGATAGTAACAAATCAAATCGAATTTGGTGAAGATCTGAAGCCGAATACGATAATTTTTAAAGTCATTCTTCACCATTGAGCGATTGGAACAAAAACTCTATACAAGTTACTTAGGTGACAAGAACAAGCCAATTAGATTTTGGTTCATGTCTAGGCTATCAGTGAGATACAAAATGTAAACTGTTCAGCCTGGCGGAGGTATGTGCTCCACCGAGTGCCATTTAGTTTGTTCTGTTTCACTAATGAGTGATTCCTTGTCTGTCTGTCTGTCTGTCCATCTGCCCTTTGCGTGTTTGTACAATTATTCCTCTCTGCCTGTTTATACGTTTCTGTTGTGTGCCCATTTCTCTCTGCTCCATTGTCTCTCTCCACCTCTCTATCTTTTCCAAGAGATCTCTGTATTTGAAAAAAAACAAAAAACTTTTTTTTGTACTTCTGCCTTCAGTTGTGTTACAAGTGAGTTCATGATTCCATATTCACAATCATTGTACCCTCATTCACCTACCCCATCCTTTCCAGGTTATTATGCCTCCCCTCTCTCCCTCACCCTTTTTAATTTTTTGTCCCATTTCTGCTTCATTCCTAGTTTTTCCCTTTTAATTTTCCCAAGTATGTCTGTCTGTCACAATTTCCTAATTATTTTCCTAGTTTTTTTTCTTCTTCTCACTGTATTTGAGTTTGTATACAGCTTGTTCACCCTGTGTCCTCCTCTCCCTCTCTTTAATCTCATTCTTCCTCATTTCCATTCTGCCTCCAAGTGTCCCTCTGTTGTAGCTCTCCACCTTGCTTTTGGTATGATTTCTGCCTTTCCACTATGTTCTTATACTGTTATGTTCTGGTTCATTCTCTGTTCTCGTTCTTTCACGAGTGTCGACTCTGTATACAAAATAAAACCACAACTTGTGGGATGAAAGTAGTATACTTACCATCAAGTTGCCATTCCCAGATGCATAATCATGAACTTTGTACTGTTTTGCAAAAATAAAAAAAGAAATTAGCAATGTCTTGTAAAATTGATAAGTTGAGTAAGCAATAAAGTGATCTCAGTCCAGTTTTATTCTACCATCACAAAAAGAGAGATTGTTTGTCGGACGCATCCTCTTCTAATTAACCCTTTTCTTTTTTCCCACCTATTTTCCCACCCAGTTATTTTTCCTGCAAGGTGACTCGGTTGATCCTGCAGAGCACACTCGCCTGGCTGAGAGTGTGGCACGGGCATTCAGTCGAACATTAGCTCCTCACCTCAAACTACTCTGGGAGGATGGACTAACTCGCCTTGCCTTGCGATTAACCCTCACTTCTGATCAGGTTATCTTAACCATTTGCTATTTGTCACCTGACTGATTGTTGTGCTTGGCACTGTAGTCATTCCTAGAATCTGGTTTTAACTTTTCATAGAATACATTGATACGAATCTGGAGTTTGAGTTTGACCCTGAGGGGAAGCGATCGAGTTCCTCCCGAACACCCGGTCCTGAGGCCATCAGGCATGAATAAGGTCGTGTTCCGGCAGGTTTCTAAGCAACCACGAGCGCCAATTGTTACTGCCAATACAGCGAGTTTACACAACCTCACATGATACCTTTTGAGTGGATGGCCGCACCAAGGGAGGTCTCGTGCCGTCAATGCGTACTAGGGTGCATCAAATGCCCCCTTTTTTGCGAAAGTTTGAAAAACATAACGGCGATAGGACAGATGTGTTCGAATAGATGAAAAAAACCTCTTTTTTCAGAATTTTCGGTCATCATTTTGGGCGTCCACATCGGGGTCAAAGTTCAGGCATGCAGCTCCTGCGCATTTTTCAGAATAAGTGTTATTTTTCACTGTATAGTGATCAAAACTTGTGTCTGGTGGTGAAATAATTCTGACATATCAATGTACTGCTCCTTTGGTGATGTTTGTAACACTGTTGGCTTGTAATTTGTTGGCACAGTTTCCCGGAAAATGGTATTTTTTTCCCTGAAATTGTGTTTTCCTAGAGAATTTGACATGTGGCAGATCATGAATGTAAAAGTTTGGACGATTTGGACAGTTTGGACTATAAAAGTTTGGACAAAGGAACTTGGACTATTGCCTATTGGGCGCTTTGGTACAGACTTCGGAAAGCCTCACTTCCCCAAGGACATTCACTTGACATCTCGCCTATCTGACTTTGTCTCGGTTGATTCTTGGTTTGTGTTCCGAGAACTTGAACTGGACGATTCATTCTTAACGTATGAAGTGAGTGAGTGGGCAACACCTCCAGCCTATGTGGATTCAAAATCTAAAACCAAAGCACTCAATGTAACTAATGATGTGGCTGAACGTCTAATAAAACTCGGAACGGACTGTCTCGGTGCAGCGAGGTCTGAAGAACACTTTCAGAATGTGCAACAAGTCACTGAGAATGACAGGAAAGAGAATCCGAATCTCCAGAAACGCTTGAAACTTGATCATTAATGATATTATATGAGTACCTTGATATGAATACACATAATTTTGGGTAATAAAGCCGTGAGTTTGACAGAACCGAGGCATTTCTTACTATTTTTTTCTGGGAAAATCACCAGTTTCCTGCTTCTCCGGCAAATTGCCCAGAAAATTTGATTGGCTCTATATCACTGGAACATCACCAAATGAGCAGTACATCGATATGTCAGAATTATTTCACCACCAGATACAAGTTTTGATCACTATACAGTGAAAAATAACATTTATTCTGAAAAATACGCAGGAGCTGCGTGTTTGAACTTTGACCCCGATATGGACCCCCAAGATGATGACCGAAAATTCTGAAAAAAAAGAGAAATGTTTTTTTCATGTATTCAAACACATCTGTCCTATCGCTGTTATGTTTTTCAAACTTTCGCAAAAAAGGGGGCGTTTGATGCACCCTAATGCATACTCTAATTAACTCACCAGATCAGGTGCATCTGGCCGGAACTGCCAAGTACGCACCAGCCAACGAGCAAATTGTTGGGGTAAAACTTCCCAGATAAACTGCATGCAAAGTGTGCTGGACCAAAAGGGAAAAGACGCTGCGAGCTGGGTACATTTATTGCAGAGGTTTATTTTTAACCAAGGGAATGCAAATATTTACAGACACAAAGGACACAGTGTAGACTTATTCCGATATAACAAACTTACATACTCTTAACTTGTACTAAGACAGGCAACATCAGACACATAACCCGAAGAAAATTAGAGAGAGACAGAGACATAGACAGACAGAGAGAGCGCGAGAGAAAGTACGAGGTGTTGGTGACCTCTTTTTGTACTTGGTGTGGCCCATGGGCGGGGACAGAATCTGGGAGTCGGAATAGCCTGGCTTTGGGCATTTCCCGACACCCACATGAGCTCACGGATGCCGACCACTGTGTTGGCCCCGCCCCTGCGAGGATCTGGTACTGGAAATGGCCTCAGTCAATCTGTGCTTTGCCACGCGACTCATCTCCGAGATTAACACAGGGCAGGTATTTGGTTGCACGGCGCTACGCTGTGAACGCCCCTCTCCCCCCCCCCCCTCGGTCCATGTTGGTCCCAAAAGGTGGAGGTTGTCATCAGCGGTGACCGTGGCTGAGTGACGGCAGCGGTTGTAGTGTGGTTACTCGTGATAGAGGTGGTTGGTCGTTAGCTGTGGCATTAATGGTGAGTGTAGGTGAGCTTGAGTTGGGATTCGATGATGTGGGGATTATTATAAAATTACGAAGGCGTTGCAATGGTGTCTTGAGATGCTGCATCATTGGGGTCCGAGTATGGCAAATGTCTGAGGTGACGTGTCGTTGGAGAATGGCACGAGGTTTGAATGGGGTCTTGGCAGCATCTGCTTATGAGGTGCTTCTGTTGATAGGGTCTGTGGTGTGCATGCTTGCACAATAAAGGGGTTCTGTGTGAAGTAAAAGAAGTAAATAAAGAATGGGACTGAAGACTTGCTTAAAAGCCCTTGCAACTCATTTTATCCCATAAACTCACTAGACATAAGGGAAGGGCTATCTAAAACAAATACTAATAAAATAACTGTCTTGGGACTGCTATAAGTTATGTGCCATTACCTCGGTGGGGGGGGGGGCGGTTGGTGGGTGTGGGATAGGGGTTTGGGGGGGGGAGTGCTGGCATTGCAGAACCGCAACAATATTTTTGGTTTGGCCGTCGATGCGTGTAACAGATTTTCTTTACCGCAATAACTTGTACAGTATACCGTTGTGAAGGGGTTTTTGACAAAACTTGGTCGAAGTATTTACGATGATACAAAGATGAATCGATTCGAGTTTGGGTTCAAAAGGTCAAAGGTCTATGGTCATGTGACCTCTAATTTAATATTGTTACCACAATAACTTCTGAACTTTTCAAGGTATTTCAACCAAACATGGAAAAACTATGGACTGTGATACAAAAATCGACTGATACAATCTTGGGTTCAACAGGTCAAAAGTTGTGTTCTTAGAAAATAATTTCGCAGATTATAACTCGAGTTAGAAGCTTCTTATGTTTTTATCCCCCGCCGCGTAGTGGAAGGGGGGATATTGTTGTTCTCTCTTCCACTTATCTCAAATTGAGATCAAATGTCAGTGGGTTTCCATCTAGTGTTTGGGGAGGCATTATCCATTGACACATTCACGGTAAATTCTATTTTCTAGTTTTTGATTGTTTAATATATGCTGGTTTAGCTAACCTTAACCCTCACCATATCTGACCCCTTTCAGGTAGGATACTTAGCAGGTGCTTGTGGGCAGCCTCTTCCCCAAGCCTATCTTGGCGAATTGGACTCGGCACTTGTTCCTGTAATTCACGGAGCTACCCCAGGACCAGCAGAGAGCCCACTCGCCTGCGAGCTACTCTTTCATATTCTGCACCTCATCAGCTGATGTACCCTTACTACTGTATTTTCTCCCGAGCCACAAAACCAATGCTGGCCTAGTTCTGGCTTGTTGGATGTCTTTTGTCACAGGGCGACAGGGCTACTTTGGAAGTTACAATGTGTTGTGGGTTTAGTCAGAGTTTAAAAAGAGATTTTCTTTTCATCTATCACATTTAATTTTCTCTCCCCCTTTCTCACTTTGTTCCTGCATTATAAAGCAGTTGCAGCTCTTGCATCTCCCATTCTTCTCATGAAGGAGTAGAATTGAATGGAATCGATCAAGATTGATATTGATGGCGTCTTGTGCAAGGAGGAATTGGTGCTAAAGTTGAAATTATTTTTTTTGTACATTTTTGTGTGACTTGAGGCATTTGCTTTCGAGTTGTAAATAGAACAGCCAATTGTTGAAGTGACAACGGGTTGATATAATGTTTAGGGGTCATTCACAGAAATAATTTTCTTCCCCCCTCCCCCTCCCCCCATTTGAAAGAAATTGTCTTTAAGATATGCGATTGATATTGGGACCAATTGAAGTCCATGTGGCTCATCATACGAAGATGCGACTCCACGTTGTACAAAATTTACAATATATTGAGTCTGGTGTGAATGAACTTATTTTTCCACAACCAGGAGCTGCGTTGCAAAATTGTTTACCAACAGGATTGGAAATTAGTGTCAGAGGTGGGATTACAGTTGAAAACTTTTGTTTGCAGTTTAGAGCTTAAGGCAATGGTAATGTTTTGCCTGCTGTTTATGGGAAAGTCAATAATTTTATTTTGAGTATCGGATCATAACTGTCCCCTTCGCCTGAGCTTTTTTTTTTTTTTTGCTCCCAGCTTTATATTATCTGAAACAAATCATTGAACTACTATACAAAGGTGAGAAGGCTGGGTAAATGATGCAAAACAGACATTTCATCCTCATAAAACAGGAAAAACAAGCTTTATAGTGGTAAAAATAAATTCTGAATTGTAATTCCTTTCCTGAATTTTAAAGCTTTAAATTGAAATGCCAAAATTACAACTACACATCTCCGAGACAGGCACAGAGCTATTTGTGACAGCCAAAGATTTCCGCTTTAACCTCTCTCTCTCTCGTTTCACTTTGGCCTGGCTGTTGCTTCTTTCTGACTCATTGGTGGAAGAAAACCTTTCCAGATGATTGAGTGGATAATTTTGATCCTTCATCGTTTGTTTTTGTTTCAATTATTAAATTATTCTCTTGCGGATAAACTGAATACAAGATGTTGAAGCATCGGTATACACTGCAGAGTCTATTTTTAAATGTTTCCATCAACAGATGAATACAATACCAGCAGTTTTTGGGTGGGTTTTGAAAATGTGATTAGAAGGGGCAGGAAGGATGTAAATGATGAGATGTTAAATGGAGTGGAGTGGTGGGGAAGGCTCCATGGGTCTGTATTGATGAGCGATTCGAATATAATGGATGGAGAGCTGCACTGGATTGAGAACTGAAGGCAAAGTTTGTTGTTGTTTTTTTTGGAATGTTGGAGGATAGAGAGACTGTTCTTATCACAAACTATGTCATCGCTGGATGTTTCACCACCAGTCTAATGATTGGGAATATGATTAAATATTAAACGAAGTATTCTTTGACACGTTTGTCTTCCATCTTGTGTGCTCCACCACAAATTTAACAGCACATGATGCTCTCTAAAAAACATAATATTCAATTCTTGATCATTAACTGCCTGACTTCGTTCTGAAATGGAGGCAATTTTCGATGTCAGTTTTTAAGACCTTCCCCATAGCATGAGCTTCAAAGCATATGCTTTTGGGCACTTTATCTGCAAGAACAGAGATCCCTACTCCCAAGTCTTGCTTCCTCTTCCTCCCTCCTTTACGTAAGAATATTTTACGAGTACTGCATTTCTTTCTTTTCGAATTTATGCTAGTAGAGGCAGTCCGTTTTATGAGCACCCGTTCATACGAACAATATATTTTATAAGTATATTTTGGTGTTTCGAACGTTTGATTCTTTCTTACGAACATGACCTTTTTGAACATAACGCCTTTGAGCGCTAAGCGTAGGAAATCGGACCTTGAGAGTTAATTACCCATTCACACCATAATTTACACCTTTCCTGAACTGGGAGACACAGATGCTCGCCCGACTTTACCATGAACACCGCAAGCTCATTATCCCGTCATCGATTTACTCCAATTAATTTTATATACATGTTTGATTTACTCCAATTTATTTATTAGTTTTTTATTTAAAAAGTACATTTAATAACGGTTTTATGTTAAAAAAAAATAAAATAGAGCTTAATGGGGGTTTCACAATCAAATGTGGGAAAATGAACAATGCATGAGCGGCATGCTGAACAGTGGAACGCCAGGATTCATTCCTGTTCCTATGATGCATCTGGCTTTTTTTGGTGGCACCTCACCACTGTATTTGTACACGTTGACTTCTCCCAACTGCCACTGATGTCTGTCAATTGCCCAAAATTGTACATGCATGTTGCGTTTAGTGTGGTACTTCCGCAGTGCTCAGGCATTTAGTGATCATTTTTATAGGCCCGATATATATATATATATATATATATATATATATATATATATATATATATATATATTATATATATATTATATATATATATTATATATATATTATATATATATTATTTATATTATTTATATATATATATATATTATTTATATATATATATTATATATATATATATATATATATATATATATATATATATATATATATATATATATATATATATATATATATATATATATTATATATATATATATTTATATATATATATATTTATATATATATATATATATATTTATATATTTATATATATATTTATATATATATTTATTTATATATATATATATATATATATATGGCGTATAAAAATGTGATACCGGTTGTCCGTCTGTTCCTGTCCGCACTCTAACTCCCAATGTTTTCAACTTTCACGTTTCATATTTGGTACATAGGTACAGACTGTGGAGATGGTGTGTCGCGACATAGGTTCATCATCTAAAGTGGTTGCCATGGCAACCAGGATGCTGTTTTTCATGTAGTTGCACAATTCTGTATATATCTTCTTGTTCGGGGGCATATTGTGCTCACTTGAGATCTTGTTAGCTTATGGGATGGCGTGTCGTCCTTCTGTCCAGAAATACTTGAAACTACTACTCTAAAACTACATCCACAATTTCAACGAAACCTGACCACAACCTTCATCAACCGTGATGTCACAAAACTTTTTTAAAAATACACATTGTCGAGGCTTTTATGAAGAGCTAACACACAGAATATATAACAAAGAGAGCAGGAGACAAGAGGGGTGGGAGAGGGAAGCACAAAACAGTGGGGAACAGAGACATGAGATCTGTGGAAGGTAGAGGAATGGAGTGGGGTAAACAAGATGGACACTACAGGGACTTTCAGGAAAGAAAGCAGGGAATTTGAAGGAGGTGGGTTTGGGTGAATTAACGTGGGTAAAAAAGATCGAGGATTTGGATGGGGGAAGATTTGAGATGGTGGTGAACAGCTGTTTTGAAGACCTGGATGGAGGAGTGGGATTGAAGAGTGTGTGGGAGTTTGTTTCAAAAGCAGGGAAAAAGAGGAATGAAAGAGTAAAGATGAGCAGTAATTCTTGATCTTGGCAGTTTCACCAGAAGGGGGTTGCTGGCAAACTTTGAGCGCCCTACGGAAATGGGGGGACGGAGCACAGACATAGCAGGGTGAGCGGGAGCAACACCCCAGAGAGGGGGAGTAGTACTCCATCAGGCTGTGGATAAAAGCTTTGTATGAGGTCAGGAGCTCAGGTGTGCCAAGGAAGGACTTTGCACGACGGAGGATTCCCAGTCGGCGACTAGCTTTGGATGCCAACTTGGACATGGCTTTGAGAGAGTGAGAGGCCCAAAGACCGTCTCATCGTGGGAGATACCAATGATCCTAAATGCTGAGAGTGTGAGATTTGTCAGGATTGAAAGACTTGTTCCAAGTATTTGACCAGCTTGTGATTTTTATTCAGGTCTGCAGAGAGTGAAGAGGCTGCTGCTAGCCAATCAGTGAAATGATAGACTGAACAGCAGAGGGCGGAGTCATCAGCAAAGAGATAAAGGGGACTTTCCAGACAGTCGAAGACATCATTGATGAAAACCAGAAAAAAAACACAGGGCAAGAACACTGCCCTGAGGAACTCCAGCCTGGGCAGGAAGAGGAGATGAGAGAATTCCATTAAGAGCCACATGTTGACTGCGACAGGAGAAGTAGTCTGAGTCATGAGTGGAGATTGCCTTGGATACCACAATAAGAGTTTGGTGAGCAGGGAAAGTTGCCAGACCGTATCAAAAGCTTGCGATATGTTGAGGGATATGGCTCTGATCTCATGTCTGGCAATGAGTACCTCCATCCATTGATGGGAAAGCAGAAGTAACATGTGCAGGGTAGACTGAGCTGGTCTGCATCCAAATTGATGGTCGGAAACCAAGCCATTGGAGAAGAGGAAGGCTGAATGTCTGAAGCGATGATGGATTCCATAACCTTGCTGATGATTGGGAGAAGGCTGATT
>NC_140971.1:36161829-36186829 GCF_056783735.1 Eptatretus burgeri
TCAATATGATTATATGTGCATTAAATAGTTCGATGCAAACTATTGTGGTTGCCAAACTTGGGAGAATTCATGAAATTTTACTCCGAAGTTTTTATTCTCGAGGCCGTTGAAAAAAAAAAAGACAGCCGTGTGCCCATCTATGGATGGTGACGTCACGTTCTCCAAAACAAAGCGGCGCTCACTCGCTCATTGAAGAAGCGTGCAGTTGAGCGGGCTGTTCTTTCGCTTATTTTGAACTTGCAACTGTCTATATTCTTTTTTTATTTTGAATTATTGTAGACCAAAGTTATTTGGATATTTGTACATCATGCCTCGTACGTGTTTTGGATATGGACACCCAGCAGGATTAAAAACAAAACCTGTCAAAGGGCGGAGGAGCTCCTTGTGAGCCAACGGCCATCCATATCTAGTGCCCAACTGTGTCTGCGGACGTCCTCCTGCAGTTGGGTTACTTTTTATTAGGAGGTTGGTGGCAGGATTTGCACTCCGGCCACCGCAAAACCCTTCATTCCGCAAAACACAAAAAAAAAACCTGAAAACCCACTCCATGGGAGTACATCCTGTGCAGCTTCCCTTCGCAGGGCAGCTCACCGGATGACAAGATTGGGGCAAAGCCTTCGGGACCCTCAATCTTTGGTGAAAGGAGGGAAACCACAGGGTAACATCCCTGGGTCAGATTGCAGGAGAGTGTGTCGGAATGGTGCTGAGGTGTCGTCCACCAGACGGCGGTCTCCTTGGGTTAACCTGAGGCGGTCCCTTCGGGTGGCTGCCTGGAATGACCTATCCCTAAGAGAGGATGATCACCTGTCTCTGTTATCATCTGAGCTCAAGCGTTTGGACATCGGGATTGCAGCTCTCTCTGAGGTTCGGAGACTGGATTGCGGCGAGATAATGGTGGGTGGTCACACCTACTATTGGTCTGGTCGCTCTGATGGTTACCATACTCAAGGAGTTGCCGTAGCTGTGTCCAATAAGCTGACCCCAATGATAATTGAGGTAACACCGATCAACGAGTGTACGAGAATAAGGATTCGTCACTCATTAGGTGTCATTTCCCTGGTCTCTGTCGATGCTCCGACTGAGGTGAGTGATCTCACCGTGAAGGACACATTCTACGCCACACTCGAGTCTGTGGTTGATCAGTGCCCCAGACGAGATACACTTCTCGTCTTGGGGGATTTCAATGCATCGACTGGAACGGATTGGGATGGTTGTGAGACATGTGTTGGTCCCCATGGGTCAGGAACTATGAACCAGAATAGCACTAAGTTCCTTGACTTTGCAAGAAGTCATGGACTTAGGGTGGCTAGTTCATGGTTTCAGCGCCCACAAGCTCATCGCTGGACTTGGTATTCCAACGCTGGCGGTGTGGCAAAGGAAACTGACCATGTCCTCGTTGACGGTCGCTGGAGGATGATCCAAAACTGCAGGGTCTACCGGAGTGCTCAATTCCTCAATACTGACCACCGGCTTGTTGTAACAACTCTAAAGCTGCACCTTAAATCCTGGATAATGGGACCATCCCAGCCGAGGCTGGATGTTGGAAAACTCAAGTATGAGAGTCGCTGATGAGTTTGCGAACAGGCTGAGTGGACATTTGGGGTGTCTGGGTGCTTTGGGGGGTCCTGAAGAGTTGTGGAGTGCCTTCAAGACCACCGTCCTTGATGTTGCCGGTGGATGTCTTGGAACTCACCGCAGGGCAAAGAAGAATTTTGTCTCTCAGGGGACACTGGATACCATTGACCAGTCGCAGGGCCAGGCTGAATGGCAGAGCTGAACTTTTCAGGGAGCTGAGGCGTAAAACTGTATGTGCACTAAGGGTGGACAAGGAGGCCTATGTGCGAGGAATTTCTGTGAGGGGGTAGAGCATCACCACGCACAGGTGATTCTCGTCCTGCTTACAGGGGAATTTGCGCATTGCGTTCATCCAAGCCCATCCCTTGGAGCACTGCAGTTGGAGCAGAGGGTGCCAGGCTGATTCCCCAGCTGTCGAGTTGGACGTCAAGGGTGTCACAATCCCTGTTGCTGACAGCAACAATCCTCCAATCAACTGTGGTCCACCTTCGCTTGTGGAAACACGGGCTGCGGTGAACCGGTTGAAACGGGGCAAAGCTCCAGGGATCTGTGGCATCCATGCTGAACTTCTCAAGGCTTGTGGAAATGATGCACTCGTGTCGTTGCATGCAGTTTTGTGCTCTGCCTGGAACACAGGCATCATCCCAACTGATTGGAAGAGGAGCCTTGTTGTCCCTCTCTGGAAAGGGAAGGGTGATCGCCAAGACTGCAACAACTACCGAGGGGTGACGCTGCTCTCAGTGCCGGGCAAGGTCTTTGCTCGGATAATTCTTGATAGGGTTCACCAGCATCTGTTTGAGCACCAGCGTCCAGAGCAGTCAGGCTTTACACCAAAGAGGTCAACGATTGACCGTATCCTTGCTCTTCGTGTCCTCACCGAACGCAGACGAGAGTTTCGGCAGGGGCTGCTTGCAGCCTATGTTGATCTCTGTAAAGCATTCGATTCAGTGAATCGGGAAGCCCTCTGGAGGATTCTGGGTCTTCATGGGGTGCCACCAAAACTGATCGATCTGATGTTTGAACTCTACTCTGGTACTGAGAGTGCTGTGACGTGTTGTGGTACCATCTCTGACTTATTTCCAGTTGTTACTGGAGTTCATCAGGGGTATGTATTGGCCCCCACACTTTTCAGCACTTGTATGGACTGGATTTTAGGGAGGATGTCGGAAAGATCAAGCTGCGGTGCATCGTTTGGGAATGTCAAGATCTCGGACCTTGATTTCGCAAATGATGCAGTCTTCTTTGCGGAGACTTTAGATATCCTCTTGGGGGTCCTCTGGGTGCTGAATGAGGAGTCGGAGCCGCTGGGATTACGGGTTTCTTGGGTCAAAACTAAGATCCAGGCTTTCAATGACATCTTGGATGCTGCTGTCCTGTCTGTGTCTGTTTGTGGTGAGGATGTTGAGGTCGTGGAGAGATTCACTTACCTTGGCAGTGATATTCATGTCTCTGCGGCTGTGAGTCAGAGGTCAATAGACGTCTGGGTCGGGCCTGGGGAGTCATGGATTCACTGGATCATGGGGTGTGGCGCTGCCGGTACCTGTGCGGGAGGACGAAAGTCCGAGTCTTCAGGTCCTTGGTGCTTCCAGTCTTGCTCTATGGATGCGAGACTTGGACTCTGACCAAGGATCTGAGACTGAGACTTAATTCCTTTGGTACCAGGTCTCTTCGGAGAATCCTTGGCTATCGCTGGTCGGATTTGTGTCCAACGAGCGGTTGCTGAGAGAGACTCGGATGAGATTTGTTACCTGCATCGTCCGTGAGCGCCAGTTGCGGCCGTATGGACATGTGGCGCATTTTCCTGACTCTGGTCCTGCTTACCAGATTCTCTCAGTGAAGGAGTCTCGTGAGTGGAGGAGGCCAATGGGCCGACCATGTGCCTCGTGGTTGCAGCAGGTTGACCAGCATCTCAAGGAGATGGGGTTGGGCCTGGCATCTGCCTGGGGGGGGGGGGGTCAGATGGAGACCCCTGGAGTACCGGCGGAAAGTGGATGCAGTGACGCGCTGTTCTGGCACATGCTCCCATACCTGACCTGACCTGACCTCGTATGTGTGTCATCATGTTTTGCGAAAATGGCTGGAAAACGCGTAATCGCTCCCACCGATTCCCGAAGGAATCAAACATTCGCCGGCAGTGGATACGATTTGTACCAACAAAACGAGCGAATTTTCCCCCAAAGAAAATGGGTAAAGTGGACCCTTTGGATTGACTTGTCATTTGTGGTGACCATAGCACAGACGAGGATTACGAAGGCAACATAATGAGTGAGCTCGGTTTCAAAACAAGCGTGACGCTGTGCCCACCATTCAGCCTTCTCCTCCTCAGCTGGCTCCTGCTTCATCTTCTCACACTGTGTCACCTCTCAAGGATTGGGGCATTGTGTTTATCTCTAAATGCGAATAAGAAATCGAGAAATTATTAGAACACACTATCCGGAAGTCCGTACGTTGTAACCCGTAATGGGGAACACGGCTGAGAATCTCTTCCCCAAAGGCCACGCCTACGCAGCAACGTGTCCTTGGGAAGCACTTGTCCGATTAATATCAAACCTTGAAAAGGCACATACTCAGGTCCCCAGAAATATACCTGGTAAGTTTCAATTAGATCGGACCAGTGGTTGTCGAGAAACAGCAGTCACACACACATAATTATCGATAGATATGCCACAACAGTCTCTTGAAAGTTGGGGTTTGTTCTTACTGTTCACTTTCGCTGGGGTCAAGCTCAGCTGTCAGAAAGACTTCAACGCTAAGGGTACTGTGTATAATATATTTGGGTCCATCATTGATTCATTCTATTTCTGACTCTTGAGTGACTTGAGGGTTGGTGGTGGTCGTATGGCAGCTTCGCTGCTGGGGTAGCTATCATTTCTTGAAGTGCAACTATGTCGCTGATGCAGTGCCCCTCTACCAGTACACACACTGGAACCGGTACTCATTTTGCCGACCTCGGAAGGATGAATGACAGGCTGAGTCAACCCCCTGGTGTATTAATTCAGCGGCTGATGGGGCTTGAACTCAGGACCCTAGGATCCCAAGCCACCACCCTAACCACTGAGCCAACACCAGGCAACTGGAGGGTTAAAAAAATTATTATATCAAGTAACAGACGAATCAAACTTTACATTATTTTATGCAATGAACAAGAAAATGAAAATCTACAAACAAATCTGTCTGGTGGAGTCTGTCAGTGTGAACTGCCGGACAGGCAGTCCTGCCACTTGTACACAAAATAGGCCGTTTTCTAGCACTTGCAAGTGGCTCAAATTTATATGGCTCAGGGCCAGAAACTCCATAGTATAAATTCCCATCATCCTCCGACTCGTCCTCGGCAATATCGGAATGAAAACACTCAATTTCATCGCCGCTGAAATCACTCTCTGATTCGCATCTCGCCATTGTTCACACGCTGCTTCCGAATGTTCACGAAGTTTTTGGAGAACGTGACGTCATAGCTTCTTCGGTAACTTCTGGTCTGTTTTTCGATCACTGACAAAAGTTTTGACTTAAAAGTTAATTTTAGCATATTTTGAGTTTCAAATGTAAGAAAATAAATACCCCACGTTTATTAATGTGCTTACAACCTTCGAATCACACGAAGTCATCAGCGACCCAAAACCTGCTCTTTCATATTGCTACATTGAGCAGGATTAAAAAAAAACTATACAACTGAGGATAGTGGTTAGTGGTGGGCTTGGGATCCTAGGTTCTTGAGTTCAAATCCCGCCTGGTTGTTGAATTAATACCAGGTGGGGTTGACTCTGCTTGTCATCCTTCTTTGGTCGGCAAAATGAGTGCCAGCATGCTGGTATCCTGTGTCGGAGAGGCGACTCGTCCAGGATTGTGCCCAATCGCCAAGGAGACTGCTTTGGCAGCACTTATGCTCTGCACAGAGTATGGTCCCAATGGATGGATGGATGGATCTTGGTTGGGTCACCACTCAGCCCCTATATTTTACAAATGAAGAGCTTAAACACAAAACGCTGTGTATGCCATTTCCACCAAAATTGAGATGCCGATGGGATTTCATAGCTGTTCGACCTATCTTTCCATAGCCAAGTCTCGTTGTTGTTCAGAATGCCGCATACACCATGTAAAACGCCGCACGCATTGGCCTTTCGTTTCAAAACATTGCAAGCGCCACTCCTGATCGTATACAGAACGCAGCACGTCCCCACGACCAATGGAATGTTCGTGAATTCTACACTGGACGCCCTTCTAGATGATGTTGACCACACTCATGCCAGTGATCCTAATTGAGCAGTGCAGTCTTGCAAACTCAATTGACAATTGTGAATTTAGAATCTGTTGTGCATCCTCTTTTGATGACTCTGTGAGCTTTACCTCCACCACCGAAGGTGGACAGAGGTTCTGTTTTTACCCCCGTCTGTCTTTGTTTGTTTCTCTGCGAGCAGGATATCTCAAAACGTTGTGGACTGATTTTGAAGAAATTTTGTGGACAGGTTTGGTGTGTGATTAGGACGAAATGATTCGATTTTGGTGAAGATCCGGATCCGGATACGAGAATTTTTTTTCAGTGATTTTTCATAATTGAGAGATACCAGCGGTTGCCTGGTTACCTTATCCACCAGTGGTTGCCTGATTACCTGGGCCAAAAATGATATAGAGCACGATATCTCAAAAAGTTGCGGACGGATTCTGACAAAAGTTGGAAGACAGGTTGGGTGCGTGACAAGGACGAATTGATTCGATTTTGGTGAAGATCCGAATCTGGATCTGGCACAATTATTTAATCTTAAAGTGATTCTTCACCATTTAGAGATAGGGCCAAAAACGATATAGTACTGTATAGAATGATATTTCAAAAATGTATCGATTGGGCCTGATATGTTCTCGTGGACCAGGCATTACGTGGTGGAGGTGTATGCTCCACTGAGTGCCCTTCGAGTTTTCTCTACAACCGCTTATCCGATTGAGACGGAATTTTCACCATCGTTGCGGCAACTCATGTGGAATGTTTAAATGATAATTATGACGTCATAGGTCACGTGGAGTGGCAGCTATGTTGGGAAAAAGGAAAAAACTTTGGACTTTTCTATCTCCAAAACTGCTCCATGAAAAAAGTTGAAACTTTGCACATTTCAAGAACTCCTCATGGGGAATGTGATTTTTTGACTTCATTATGATGTCATAATTGCTTACGTTGAACACTTTATCTGATCAGTGTGAAAATTTTTGAGGGACATCTCGGGCTCAATTGAACGGGGGAAAATTGATGACATCATCGGTCACGTGATTCGCCAGCCACGTGTTTTATTTTTTAAACATAAAAACCTTCAAAATCTTCTCTGAAACGGCTGAACAGATTGAGGCAAAACTTTACAAGCATGATCACCAATCCCTGAAGAAAAAAAGTTCCCACCTATGACATCATAGGTCACATGGATTGGCAGCAATGAGTTTTTGAAGAATAAACCTTTAAAAATCTGCCCCAGAACGGTTTGACAAATCGAGGAGAAACTTCACCGACATGTTACGCAAGCCTAAGGGATACCAGGGTGTTCACCGATAATGAATAGGTCACATGGTCCGGCAGCCATATTGGATTGAACGAAAATCTTTAAAAAGTTCTTTCTCTTGAACCGCTTCATCAATCGACCTGAAACTTCCAAATTATGATCTCGTGGACATGGGGAAACGATACGCAAAGCGATACATTTTACAGAAAAACCTTATCAAGCAAAAACGGTCTAATTTTCTTAAAACAAGCATTTTTCAAACAAAAGAATCGCTTTGTCCGACTCCAATTTTTGTTCTAAATTACTATTCTGAAGCGGAAACGCATGTTTTTTCTTGAAATAGTGTGTATTTTAGCTTGAACTACGCAAAATAATACATTTTACAGAAAAGCCTTGTCTGAATTGGACAAATAAACACTTATTTTAGCAGTCAGAACTGCTGCTGCGGTCAATTCCACAGTTTGAATTTTAAAATTCAGTTCAGATTAAGAGATTCTTGAGCTTATCACATGTGTGGAAATGAAAAAAGCCCATTACACCACCATGGCTGGCACAAGCTGGCCAGAGATATTGTAATCCACCTTTCGCACATGACATGTGTGCATCTGTGTTTGGGAAGTCCACACCTAGACCCATTTGCAAACAACAGGTATTTACACATACATACAGTGCCCTCAGAAAGTATTCACACCCCTTGACTTTCGAATTTTGTGTTACAGTCCAAATTTAAAGTGGATTTAAAATTCAGGCTGTAATTAATGTCTACCCTGCCTATAAATTACATACGCTGACTCATCAGCATCACACGTAACAAATGACCTCGTCTAACAGATTCCTGTTACATGGCAATCTAACCTACGCGAAACACACGGACCATACTACAATTACCAGTCAAGCTATGGATCCTTCCCCTCGTCCCATGTAACAACATTCACTATTTTATACCTGATATCTAAAGCTCTTTCGAACCACTGCCTCACCGACTCTGACCGACTCACTGACTGATATTAAAGACCGGTACCTTCTGGGTGACGTAGAAAGCTGAAATTTAGTGTGCCAATGGACATCGAAACCCGTACACCGGAAACAAATCACACAATCGTTGGAAAAAAAATCTATAAATGAAAAATAAAATAAAAAACAAAGAAGAAAAAAATGAAAAAAAATGCAGGTGAGTGACCCGAGGCAATGGGGAAGCACAGTAAGTTTGTGTACCCACTGACGTTAAAGCTGGTACACCAGGAAAAAAATCACAGAACCATTGGAAAGCATCCTTAAATGAAAATATAAATAAATGAAACAAACAAACAAAAAAATAAATGAAAAATCAAATGCAGGTGAGCAACCCGAGACGAGGAAGAAGCACGATTCCTTATTGCTGACATTGTGTAAGCATCCTCCACGAGGAACAGTGCAGAAATTTGTCTTTCTGGCATGACCACCTATATATTGTTACGAATTCTGGCCCGCCTGGCGTGCGATCGGCCGCGTACCTCTAATGGCAGCCGCGTCGCCCACCAGACGGACAATTCAGTCGTGACCCTCCTGGAACTACCGCCAGGAGCCAGTCACGGGTGGGGGTTTAACCTCACCACAATCCAGTCGGCATTCCACCCGCGCGAAATAGGGTGAATCGCCGAATGTCGATATACCTAAATACCCGCGCGGGTAACCAACCGAGGGGTTGCACCACACCGCAGGTCGGCTTAGGACAAGCGGTTCGTTCCGTACTACAGGGATAACCGAGCGGTGTTATTGCCGACCTCGACGGTTCAGATTCTTCTTTACCGGGTGTTTGAAACCCTCTACTAATTTATTCCGCGATTCAAGATGGCACTTTCAAAAGGGAAAAAGACGACGAACGGGTAACATTTCACACAAGGACATTTATATAAAGCACATATTGCACACACAACACAAGCAAGGAATCATGCATGTATTTACAAGCAAGGCAAATAAAAAGCAATACAACCGACTACAATGAGAATGTACATGCACTTAACAGTTGTTACTTAACAGGACACGGCGCCACAGCATGCATACAAAAACAACAGGAAAACCCTCCCCATAGGCAGGGAGGTAGACGGGGTTCGTAAACCTTTATGGTCGTGGGCCGTGGATGACCGAAAAGGCCTGCGAGACCGTGCTGGTTACCTGCCCCCTCGAGGTGTGACGGTGGGGAGGTCGCGACGCCTTGTTCCCACGGCAGCTGGCGTAGCCGCGCCTGCTCTCGGGCCTTTGCGATGATGTGGTCAGCGAGTTCTCTCCGGCGTCCCTCGCCAGACGTGCAGATTCGCACCACACAGCCGGCAAGGCTGCGCCTCCCGTCTGCGTCTCTGAAGCGTCGCCCAAACTCACCACCGGCCCGCGCCTTCACCGACAGGTCGCCCAATGCCAAGACGAGAGAGCCAGACATCGATGACCAAGAGAGAGCTCGAAGATGAAGCGAGAGAATGACATCCACCAAGAGAGAGCTCGAAGATGAAGCGAGAGAATGACGTCCACCAAGAGAGCGAGTAGAATCCAACACGACCCCGACAGAGAGAACGAGCCTCGCGCGCGGTCCTCCTTATATAGCGCGGGGCTCCGCCCTTCGCTCCTCCCCGTTTTCGGCTCCACCTTCCTTCGAGAAGGTTCCCGAAAAGGGGCGTTCCCTCACCCTGACCGCCTCACGCTGTTCATCCACCAATCGGCGGCGAGCTGCCCTCCCCCTGCCTCCGTCACACTCCTCGGAGAAACAGGTGGGAAAAATCCGCGTGCCCATCGGAACTCCTCTGGTTTCCTTTTGCGTTTGACGGTTTTCAACACGGCTTGTTGTTTGCTTGGAGGTTTGTTCAAAATAACAATAGAAAACGAAAAACGGCTATCTCAAAAGAGTCGCAGCCTGGTGAACATGAAGAATACCCTTTAAACAACGGTGGGGACCTATCTGAACAGTGAACACTCACTTACCGGCATAGCTAATCTGAGGAACCTTTATGGTGTATTGCGAATTTCCACAGCCGTAACAATATACATATATACATATATATTTTTACGTTTGAGGGGGGGGGGTATGCATTCAAAGGGTAATTAGGATGTTTAATTAGGTATGCCATGCTGTTCGAGTTTACCAGGATCTCGATGTAATAAGTAGCAATTCAGTGGTGATAAGTTGTCTAGTAAATGTTCATTTCTTCAAGGGGGAAATGATAATTGTCACGTAATTAGATAGGGACACGGGATAGGGTAAGTGTGTCTGCGTAAACCCCTTTTAGTAGTCCCTGGAGGCTGGCCGTGACATCACAGGACAGTGCAGCGGATGGCTCCGCCCCGTGATCACGATTGGCGGAAGGCGACGGCGGTGGGCCAATAAACGGCTCGATTGGAAGTGACGAGGACAGGAGGATAAAAAAGGTTCTGTTCGGGGTCGAAAAGGAAGAGGAAGAAGATCGGGACAAAAAGATCGTGTTTTTTTTGGTGTGGAGGCTGTTGCGGGGGAAGCGTACTTGTTGTTGTGCTGATTCGATCGTGTTCTTCATCGTGTCTTGGAGCCTTGCTGAGCCTCGTGCCTCACCTTGGTTGGCTCTGGGGTTCTGCTGACTCGGAGTACGGGGTCGAACGGCGGGCGGACCTGCCTCCCTCTCCTGCTTGCAACTTGGCACCAGAACTGGTTCCCTGGCGGCTGTGAGCGGACTTGGGCCAGGACCAGGAGGTCGACAGCACCGCGGTTTCTTCTGCCCCCCTGACGAGAGCAAGGCCAGCTCGTCCGACGCCGATCCAGGGACAGTTGCGTCCATACCACGGTCCAGCCTGGCCACCAGAAATAGCTACGTTTTGTGTGTGTGTGTGTGTGTGTGTGTGTGTGTGTGTGTGTGTGTGTGTGTGTGTGTGTGTGTGTGTGTTTGTGCTTGGCGCCTTAGAGGGTTTGAGATCTGTATATTCATTGGAATTGTCTGTGTTTTTCCCCACGCCCGATCCCACACCATCCCGTCGAATCGCCCCGGATCCCTTTTCTTGCCGAGTCTTGTTATTTCTGGTTAATAGTAAAAACAAATAAACATCATCAACTCAGTGAAAAGTGACTCGTGCCACCTTCCTCGTCCCGTTTGCGGTAGAGCGATTAGAACCACCATGTTTGGGTTATAAATAAATAAACCGCCTCCATCGTTTCGGCTCATTCTACGTTGGCGGGACTGTTCAAGTCCCGTGGACGTCACAATATATATATATATATATATATATATATATATATATATATATATATATATATATATATATATATATATATATATATATTTTCGTTCCACTTTTCCGTTGCTCGTCATCTTTATCTTACTTCCTGTTAGTTTTTTTTTCCCCAATAATTTTTTTCTCCCCCAGTGTCAGTCCCCTTGACCTTTATCCCATCAACTCTGACCCTCCCTGTCAAAACGACTGTCTCCCCCATCTTCCCCAAATCCTCCCTCACCCTCGTCGACCACAACTCTGACTCTGCGGACTCTGACTCAGTCCTTCCCTATATCAACCCTTGCCCTATTCTTTCCCTCTTTGCTTCCTTGTAACAGAGTTACTGCCTGAAACATAACTTGTTGATTCCATCTATAAGTCTTCAATTGTAGTTTTTGTACTTCAAGTATGGCTGGAAGCCTTTGGTTATTGCAATTATTTGAGCATATGAATATATTGCACTTGATCCTACCTTAGAAGCCATAACACCCTTAAGCAACAAACTGCCCATTTGGATTGTCAGGTTTGTAGTTTTATTTTTCCAGTTTCAAAAGCAAAATGTGATTTCAAGGTGTCTGTCTCACGATTCCTTTTCTCAACACCATGGGTTCGAGCTGCTTGGAAGCCTTGATAATAAGTGCAAGCAACTCTTGTATACAATTAGTTTTGATTGAATAATGAAGCTTATTTTAAAATACTTTCGTCGTTGGCTTATTTACGTTGGTTTTCATTCAGAGACAACGAGAAGTCCACCATGGTGCGCACACAGAAGCAGTGGGAAGTTCGCTGTAAGGTTCCCTTCCGCCTTCTGGTGAGACTCAGTATTAGTGGAGCGAGTGAAACCAATTGCAATCATTGCTGCTAAAACTCCCCATCTTGTTGCCAATACCAAACAATGTTGTGCCGTTCCTTTTATTTGGTTAAAACAGCTTTATCATCAATACTCCGAGTTCTGGCAAAGATGCCACTTGTTCTTTGGGTTTTAATGGCGTTTTCAGAGCCGTGAGGCTCGGCATACACCACACACCAAAAACACTTCGACTGGACCAAACAAGTATGGGGGGGGGCTTTGTGTTGTTTGACCCATTTCTTTCATAAATGGTCAAACCGATTTGCAGAGTTGAAGGTGCTCTTGGCTCAATCACCAAAGTGTATCTTGTACACCTGACCAGCTCATCCCAGTCTCTCAAGCAGAGTGGAAAAGGTGCAATCTGGGTCCCTGTACCGAGGACGTTGTGTGAAGATGTGATTCCAATCTTGGGTGTCCTTCCACCAACACCCCGTCGGGTGACAACATACCTGATGTAAATATGAGTTCAGAGCACAATGTCCGAGTCTGAGCCTGTAGGGTGGAGAGGGATTGTCAGGTCTCGTTGAGAGAGTCAAGGAAACGAGACATGGGATTCAACCAAAGGGCGCACCTTATATGTATATAGTGTTGCGGGGCCAGGCGTCGGCTGCGAGCATGACCGCTAGATGGAGCAGTGGAGTCGGTTCGACCGATCGCCCGGAATTCAGATCGTACCTTTTCGGAAAACTCCGAAAAAGTACGGGTCCCTTATCGGACCGTGAAGCGTCACTATTTCTGCCACGTGGTACAGGGTTATTCACCAAGTTTCAAAATACCTAGATTTCCATGTGGCGATTTACCGAGTCCCCACACCTTCGACGGCACCCGTACTGAACGAACCGCTTAGCGTACTCAAACCGTGTGTGACCCGAGCAGTTTATCGCTGAGGGTCGTTGGTCCAAATGTCCCATTACAGCGGCAACAGCCTGGGTAATTTTCCAATACGCAGCACGCAATGGAGGAAAGGACAAGAACTAGTGGATACATTTCACAAATGGTGATGTTTATTTACAATAATAATTGGGGAACGAGGGAAGCACGCAAGAGTAGAGTTAAACCGATTAAGAGAAATGCACGTATGTACAGCAAGGCACTTAACAATGGCTACTTAATGGACTGGTGCCACAAACACAGATACACACACAAAAGACTTGGACCTCGAGGTCTTTATTCGGACCTCCAACCCGGAGGACAGTCGAGCTGGAGGTGAGAGTCTGTTTGTACTTTCTGCCTCGTGCGGTATTCAAGGACCAGGTCTGCGGGGCAGAACTGGACCCCCAGAACGATGCAGACGCCCTCACGACTGGGCTCCAGGCGAACGAAGTCGGCAGGGCGAAGGCTGGCACGAGAAGACCCTCCGTTGCACCGACCACTCCGTGCGCAGACGCTTTCGCACTCCACCACCTTGCGCGCAGATGCTCACCTCTTGCCAGAACCCCCACACCTCCTTTTTGTGCTCAGGCGCGAGAGACCTCCTTTTGTCGCCACTCGCCTCCTTATTGGACGGTCTGTTCTCGGACAACTCGTCACGGCCTCCCGATTGGCCGGGGCCGAATACTCTATCTGGCTAAGGCGGAGCCAGCCTGAGGTATTGAACTTCCTGGTTGGACAAGGAGCACGCCCCTGCCCTTCTGGGGGGAGTCTCGATCTGAGGTGATGGAAATCTCCGCCCCCATATGTGATTGAACACACGTAGACAATGGCGTCGAGCAGAGCGAGGGGAAGATGATGCTGGCGTTGATGGTGGTGTAAAAATAAACGAAAAGAAAACCTGACTATTAAAATAACTCCACAGCGCAGGAACATTTAATTACCCATTAGATGAGGGTCGGGACCCTAACTGGCAACATGTACTTACCGATATAACTGATCTATAGGACCTGTATGTTGTGTGCTCATGGCTTCCAGATTCACAACACGAGCACCATCTCCCTCCCCTTGGTGGAAGTCTCTCACTGAAATTACCATTTTTTTATTCATACGACTCCTAATTAGATTTCTGATGGGCCCAGAGGGATTGGGGTTTCAAATTCTCAACTGAGTGCATGTTTGGCTGCCTGATCACAGGCCTCGTGGCCTCCACTGCCCAGAATGGAGGTAGTTTTAACAACTGTGGACAGGGATCCGGCACAGGTTAATGACCTCAATATTAATAAGAAAAACAGCAATAAGATTGCAGACCCTCACCAGGACTTGTTTTGTGTGGTGTATTTTGTGTGGTGTTTGTGTGCTGGTGTTACATAATTAATGAGACATAATTAGATTAATTAAGTTTTTTTTATTATTCAATTTAATTAAAAATGAGATTAAAATAAACTGAAACAGTGGTGATTGGAGCAGATTTCAATGGACATGTTGGGGAAGGGAATAAAGAGGATGAGGAGGTGATGGGGAGGTACGGTCTCAACAAGAGAAATGTGGAAGGGCAAATGGTGGTAGAGTTTGCAAAAAGAATGGAAATGGCAGTGGTAAACACGTATTTCAAGAAGAAGGAGGAACACAGGGTGACATACAAGAGTGGAGGAAAGTGCACACAGGTGGATTACATCTTAAGTAGGAGATGCAACCTGAAAGAGATTAGTGACTGTAAGGTTGTGGCAGGGGAGAGTGTAGCTCGACAGCATCGATTGGTGGTCTGTAGGATGACTTCAGAGGTGAGGTTGAGGAAGAGAGTGAGGGCTGAACCAAGGACCAGATGGTGGAAGCTGAAGGAGGAAGACTGTTGCGTGAAATTTAGGGAGGAGGTGAGACAGGCGTTGGATGGTGGTAAAGATGGGTGGGATGATTGGGCAACGACAGCAGAAGTTGTGAGGGAGATAGCTAGGAAGGTACTTGGTGTGACATCTGGACAGAGCAAGGAAGATAAGGAGACTTGGTGGTGGAATGAGGAAGTACAGGAAAGTATAAGGAAGAAGGGGTTGGCGAAAAAGAAGTGGGATAGTCAGAGAGATGAAGAAAGTCGGCAGGAGTACAAGGAGTGGTGTCGAAAAGCAAAAAGAGAGGTGGCTAAGGCCAAGGAAAAGGCATATGACGAGCTGTATGAGAAGTTGGATACAAAAGAAGGGGAAAAGGATTTATACCGATTGGCAAGACAGAGGGACCGAGCTGGGAAGGATGTGCTGCAGGTTAGGGTGATAAAGGACGCAAATGGGAATGTGCTGACGAGCGAGGAGAGTGTGTTGAGAAGGTGGATGGAGTACTTTGAGGAGCTGATGAATGAAGAAAATGAGAGAGAGAGAAGGTTGGAAGAGGTGGAGATAGTGAATCTGGAAGTGGGGTGGATCAGTAAGGATGAAGTGAGGACTGCTATGAAGAAGATGAAAAGTGGAAAGGCGGTTGGCCCAGATGGTATACCAGTGGAGGCATGGAAGTGCTTAGGAGAGATGGCAGTGGGGTTGTTAACCAGATTGTTTAATAAAGTCTTGGAAAGTGAGAGGATGCCGGAAGAGTGGAGATTAAGTGTACTGGTTCCGATTTTCAAGAATAAGGGTGATGTGCAGAGCTGTGGAAATTACAGAGGGATAACGTTGTTAAGCCACACCATGAAGTTGTGGGAAAGAGTAGTGGAAGCTCGGTTGAGAGGAGAGGTGATGATCTGTGAGCAGCAATATGGGTTTATGCCAGGAAAGAGCACCACTGATGCGATGTTTGCTTTGAGAATGTTGATGGAGAAGTATAGGGAAGGCCAGAAAGAGTTACATTGTGTGTTTGTGGATTTAGAGAAAGCTTATGATAGGGTGCCAAGAGAGGAGTTGTGGTATTGTATGAGGAAGTCGGGAGTGTTGGAGAAGTATGTGAGGATCGTGCAGGATATGTATGAGGACAGTGTGACAGCGGTGAGGTGTGCGGTAGGAATGACGGACCGGTTTAAGGTTAAAGTGGGATTGCACCAAGGATCGACTCTGAGCCCTTTCCTGTTTGCAATGGTGATGGACAGGTTGACGGACGAGATCAGACTGGAGTCTCCATGGACCATGATGTTCGCGGATGACATCATGATCTGTAGGAAGAGTAGGGAGCAGGCTGAATCGAGCCTTGAGAGGTGGAGGTACGCACTGGAGAGAAGGGGAATGTTAGTCAGTAGGAGTAAGACGGAGTACATGTGCGTAAATGAGAGGGAGGGTGGTGGTATGGTGCGGTTGCAAGGAGTTGAGGTGGGGAAGGTGGATTGGTTTAAATACTTGGGATCAACTGTCCAAAGTAACGGAGAGTGTGGGAGAGAAGTGAAAAAGAGAGTGCAGGCAGGATGGAGTGGGTGGAGAAGAGTTGCAGGAGTGATTTGTGACAGAAGGGTAGCTGCAAGAGTGAAGGGGAAAGTATACAAGACGGTAGTGAGACCAGCTATGTTGTATGGTTTGGAGGCGGTGGCGCGAACAAAAGACAGGAAGCAGAGCTGGAGGTGGCAGAGTTAAAGATGCTGCGATTCTCGTTGGGAGTGACGAGGATGGATAGGATAAGAAATGAGTGTATTAGAGGGACAGCGCAGGTAGGACGGTTTGGAAACAAAGTGAGAGAGGCGAGATTGAGATGGTTTGGACATGTGCACAGGAGGGAAACGGAGTATATCGGGAGAAGGATGTTGAAGATGGAGCCGCCAGGCAGGAGGAGAAGAGGAAGGCTAAAGAAGAGGTTCATGGATGCGGTGAGGGCGGACATGCGGGTGGTTGGAGTGTCAATGGAAGATGTGGAGGATAGAGCGAAATGGAGACAGTTGGTTCGCTGTGGCGACCCCTAACGGGAGCAAGCCGAAAGAGGAAGAAGAAGAAGATTAAAATAAACTCAATTCAAATCAAATGGAAGACCGAATCGGAACACTCCTGCACTGGAGTAATCAGAAGGAACCCAAACAAGTAAGAATAAAAGATGAAGTCATTAGGAGGAACCTGGATAGGATTCACATTTCAGCTGCTACTCCTCTACCCTCAAACCAATCCAGGCACAGCCAAGTGAGCCTTATTAAAAAAAAAAAAAAATAATAATAATCAAAAAGAACCCACATCAATCAAATTAAGTAATTCTGGCTGCTCGACCATGTGTCCGATCAGGTTGAAATTTAAAACATATACTCCCCATCATGACTCGATCATAATTGTAAAGTTTCATGTTGATCGATAAAGTAGTTCAAAAGAATTTTTGAAAGATTTTCGCTTAATGCAATATGGCTACCAGACCATGTGACATCAATCATTCGTGAATACCCAGGTATCCCCAAGGCAAGGAACATTTGTGTGAAGTTTCCCCTCAATCTGTCCAGAAGATTTGAATACGTTTTAGGATAAATCCAATATGGCGGCCAAACCATGTGACGTACGACGTTATGTGTGAACCTTTTGTTCCTCATGGATAGGCGGTCATACGTGTAAAGTTTCACCTCGATCTGTTCAGTCACTTCAGAGAAGACTGAAGGTTTAAAATTAACAAACAAATCAATGGCCAATGACATCAATTTTTTTTTCTGTGGACCATTTTATCCTAAGATGACCCTCAAAAATTTTCAGACTGACTGGATTTAGTGTTCTCCATATGCAATGACATCATTAAAAAAAATAAAAAACATTTCCCATGAGGAATAGTTGCCATGTGCCAAATTTCAATTTTTTTCTTGGTGTGGATTCAGATACAGATGTCAAAAGTTTTTCCAACATGTTTGCCACATTACGTGACCTATGATGTCATAATTATAATTAAAACATTCCACAAGAGTAGTCGCTCCGACGGTGAAAAGTTTGTCTCAATACGACAAGCAGTTGCAGAGAAAAACACAAGTTCTGTGCGGACAGACAAACAGACAAACGGTCCGAAATGCAATACCCTCTCCTCTGATGAGGGTAATAAGGTGAAGGACCTCAAGAACCTTGTTGTACCTACATCCAGACTGTAGAGACCTCAACACCTTTGGACCAGAGAGTGAATTGGAAAATGTAAGTGCACGGAGGGGGTTGAAGTCAATTACCAATTCGAGAACCAAAACGATGGCAAAGAGTTTAGCAGATTATGGTTTCCAGCTTTTTGCAGTTGGTTTTGGACATATCCCAAAAGGGCGAGGAGGGGGGGAGGAGGGGAAGGGGGAGGAGGAGGGAAGGGGGAGGAGGAGGGGAAGGGGGAGGAGGAGGAGGGGAAGGGGGAGGAGGAGGAGGAGGAAGGGGAGGAGGAGGAGGAGGAAGGGGAGGAGGAGACTTTCCTGATGAGCTCCTAAAGTTGTACCGGATGGACTCTGAAAAGGTTAAAACGTTTTGCACATTTTGCAGAAAGTTTTCAAGATGTTGTATGGGAGTCAGATGAGATGACAAAGGAGTTCCAGGTTAGACCCATATCAAAAGTAATTCCTATAAAGGACACGTCCGAGGAAGCTTCAAAACAAGTACCATTGACTTATCTATGTCCTTGGCCTTCCTTTTGCAGGTGAAGATTATGAACTTGGACCTGGATCCAGAAATCATAAATCCCCATTTTTAGGCCCACTGCTCGATCCAACAATCAACAGTCTGGAATATTTTTGACGATAGGTTTGAAGGATCTTTTCCGATTTTGTGAATGGGAATGACAGTGGAGTGTTTCTAGTCACAGTGGAAGCTTTCTTCAATGCCAAACCTTGTTTCAAAGTTCAAGGAACACTCCCAGCACCCTCTCATCCATGTGCTTGAACATAAAGTTAAATGGTCAGGACTAGGCGCACGATGATTGCGCTATAGAATGGGTTGCTTGAGTTTCCGAGGTGAGATATCCCGGGATGATACCCTTTGTCTTTTGAAAGCTCATAGTTGAATCTTTGCTTTGAAATGCTACCCAGCAGAAGAAACCTAACGGAACAGCTGATTTTATTCTGAAATAATCAGAATCACTACAGTTTAACACAGGTGGAGGCCAATTAACTTGGTGTGTGATTTTGGAGGTAATTGGTTACTCCTGAGCTAATTTACAATTGCCACAATAAGTGGAGTGGTCACTTATCCAACCAAGATATTATATATACAAAACTATTTTGTATACATTGTCGAGGCTCAGATGAGAGCTAACACAAAATGCACAGCAAAGGGGGCATGGGACAAGAGTGGTGGGAGAGGAAAGCACAAAACAGTGGAGAACAGAGACATTAGGAGATCTGTGGAAGGGAGAGGGATGGGGCGGGGAACATTGGGAATACAAGATGGACATTACAGGGATTTTGAGGAAGGAAAGCAGGGAATTTGAAGGAGGTGGGTTTGGGGTGGATTGACGGGGGTAGAAAAGATCGAGGATTTGGATGGGGGATGATAAGAGGTGGAAGTGAACAACTGTTTTGAAGGCCTGGAGGGAAGAATGGGATTGAACAGAGTGAGGGAGTTTGTTCCAAAGGTGGGGAAAAAGAGGAACGAAAGAGTGAAGGTGAGCAGCGATTCGTGATTTTGGTAGTTTTACCAGAAGGGGGTTGTTTGCAAACCTTGAGCGCCCTGCAGAAATATGGTGAGGACATATTGCAGACAGAGCAGGGAGGGGGGGGGGGCAAGACCGGAGAGGAGACGGTAGAAGACAGAAAGATCACCGACCTGCCTGCGGTAAAGAGAGTGAGAGGCCCAAAGACTCGGCCTCATCGCGGGAGATACCAATGATTCAAATTGCCTTGGTTTCCACAGCGTGAAACCGAGAAAGGCGAGAGGCAGGAGCACCAGCCCAGAGGGGAGAGCAGTACTCAATCAGGCTGTGGACGAAAGCTTTGTATGTGGTTAGGAGCTCAGGTGGGTTGAGGAAGGGACTTTGCACGACGGAGGATTCTCAGTCGGCGACTGGCTTTGGAGGCCAGGTTGGAAATGTGGCTTTCCCAGGAAAGATCATGGCAGATAGTGAGACCTAGAAGCTTGAAAGAAAGGACTTTTTCCAGAGGATTGTTGAGAAAGTAGATGGGGGGGGGGGGGGGTTCCAATTAGTTTCCTTTGTGAGTGTGTGAGATTTGTCAGGATTGAAAGACAAGTTCCACGTGTTTTCTTTCTACAAGAAGTTCTTCCCTCACTTCCTCAGAGCGGCGGCTAGAAAAGCAATCCCAGCCTACCTTGGAAAAGTTCCAAGAGGGGGATCTGCCCAAATCGTCAAGGTTGCGATTCAATTTGAGGTTAGTGATCACTGGAAAATGCTCGCAACCCAAACTGTCAGAATAGACCCACCATTCGAACCTTGCTGCTGCAGATGAGATGACAAAGGTGAGGTCAAGAGGTGGACAGATTGACAAAGGTCCCATTAATCATTTAAAAACACCAAGTCGAATTAATCGATGATGTTTTCGATGCATTCACCATTTCAATCAGTAAGTTTGGAGCCCCAAATAATATTGTGGCTGTTGAAGTCACCACACAAAAGGATCACCCCTTCGCACCTGCTTCAGACCTCCTGGAACGTTATAAACCAGCAGTTGGAAAGGATTGTAGACATTTACAATCTTAAGTTTCCCTTGTGCAGGGGATTTTGACATTACATTCCAGTTTGACATTGCAGTCAATTTCCATGAAAGGAACACCAAGCTTGACAAACACCCCACATCCACCTCCATGCCCACTTGCTGTCCCTACACATAATGGTATAACCAGGAATCTGAAATTGGTTGTGATATTTTAACCAGATTTCTTGTGTATTCATGTCTGGGTTGGCTGTGAGGTCACTGATGTACTTGTTAAAATCAGACCCATGCGCTGCTAAGCTTTTTGCATTCCATTGGATAACCTTCATTATTCTGCAGGGGAGTCCTGAGATTGTTGAGAATCCAACCCCTCTACTTTTATTAATATCCTTGGAAGAAATTCCCTCCCAACCCAGGTGGTTTGACGGCTGCAGTTGACTACTTCAATGATAAAACAGACAAACTCCATTTTGATAATATTCATATCCACGTCGGTGATTACACTCTGTTTGGCATTCTTGATCTTTCATCTCGGTCTGAACTCCCACCGATTTTGTTCGTATTTTAACCTACCCGCAAGTTTTGGTCTTGATGTTAGCCGAGTACATTGGGGATCTTAATTTTGGGGACCTTGAAGACAGCCTCAGCATAGGATAGTTTCCCTTGAGTTTTCACATGTTGGATCAAGGCAACTCTTTGGCATTCAAGGAATCTTCAAAAGACTGCATTGTGATCTCCACCACAGTTGGCACAAGACATTTGATTACTAATGCAGTTTCCATATTCAGAGTCCTTTGTCTGTACAAGCTGGAGCAGTATAACCAAACTTTTGACACTTGCAACATCTTAAGAGGGAAGAGATATAGTATACTCATGTACAGTGAAGGCTTGAAACCCCAGAAACACTTGGGAAGTAGGACTGGGTTGTTGAAGGTCAAAACCGAGGTGGTGTTAACCTCGACCCCATCCCTGACCACATAGTAAGACAGCAGGCATCAACTCCCACATCAGTTTAAATGGCTCATAATGTCATTACTTTCAGTGGAGGAATCAATGCCATAAATGACTCCAGCTTTCCCTCAGAGACCAAGGAATCTGACAAGACGTGAACACTGCCGAAATAAGAGGCTCTCAACACTATCTCCCGTCGGGCGACCAATTTGCACTCAATATTAGGTCACCGGATCTGAGCTTTTTGGTGCTGGATAGGCTTCCGAATTATTTTTTAATCAGTAAAGGCATTTCAATTGGGTTATCGGGGCTCAAGGGTTTGGAGCAATCAGAGGCTGAAACTATGACTCGCAGTTAAGCATGGTGCTCTTCTGGGATAGTGAGGTTCTTAACTGCTTCGAGTGATTCCGACTCATCGCTACTCTCCTGTGAAGGCCTGCCCCTCTTCCTAGCTGAATTAACAATTAGTGATGAACTCTCGTCTTTGCCAGACAAGTTGTCCATCAATGATCAACTTTTCCCGACATACAGGAGGATGAAATTGGGCCAAATGAGCAGAATATTTCTGACATGTGCTGTTGAAATAAGAGCTATCGGTCGCTCCAAGACACCCTTTAACAGAAACCGATATAATCAGCGTTGGGAAACAAACATGCCCTACAAGTCAGGTGTCAGATGTTGAGTGAAAAAGTTAGCTCACAGAAGCAAGAGTTTTCTGCATACCTTTATTTTAATGAACAAGACAATGCAAGTAAACAGTCTGATGAACAAAACATCGACAGAAAAATATGAACATTGGAGCAGAGACCCGGCTACTGCAGCGACCAAAATTGGCATGTCATCTCTCAATGACCCCACTAACCTTCACCAAAGCAATTTCAATTCGGGAAACAAACCCGCCAGCTTTAGGAGATGGTGTCAAAAAGACTCGACCCACAACCAAAAAATTCCTTCAGTCAAGGAAAGGTGTTCCACAGGAGAAAGTGGTTCAAATCCAGTTTGAACAAACATTGAGACAATGCAGTGAACGGTCCACAGCAGGGGAAGAAAACTGGTAAACTACACAAAATATATACTGACAGAATCACATGTATGCTTATAAATACCAGGTTGTGAATATTATACTCCGAGTGCAGTGGGTGTTGCAATGCACGGGTCCAGTCTGAAGTAGATGCTTCGGCCACAATCGGGCTTCAAGTCGGCTGTCCATCAAAATCATTTTTAAACCATTAGCGATATCATAAACTGAGTCGCAATTGTGAATACAAGTTTTAAGCAAGTATCTGTTAAATTAGCCATTTATGTAATCAATCTCAACCAAACTTGCTTTGTATGTCAATGGAGAAAATATCTTCTCCAAAAGCCAAAAAAAAAAAATAAAATAAATCAATTCCAAAATAATTTCCAAAACAACTACAACCTCGACAGCAACATGGTACTGTAACATGCAGCACATATGAACAACGCGATAACAATGTCCAAAAAACCACTATGCACTACTAACAGACACAACTGAGTGAAAACATCACAAAATGTTTGACTTGTGTTACAGGTCCACTGAGAAAAGGAAGAGCGATTCAAAGGCTTTGCATAAAAAAACCCCTCAGTCATAAACGAGTGTCATGTAAACGATGAAGTAACAACAAAAAACAAACAAAACAAACTAGAGGCAGTTAACACTGTCAATTAAAGGGCTTGCAGAGAATCTTTACAAACGTCACAATTCATCTCACTTGGACAAGGGCAGGCGGCGACTTGGACTTAAATGAACGAAGAATTTTTTTTTTTTTACTGTCCTCCAAAGGAAAAACAAAACAAAAACAAAACAAATAAAACCCGTATCAACTTGAAATCGGGTTTTGTAAAAAGGTTGCGTCCATTACTTTACAAAAATAGACTTTTCACAACCACGTAAGCAAATAATTGCATCTTTGGCAGGATTTTCAATTCCCCAGAAAGATCAATTTTGCATGTTTCAAAATGTGATTTCAAACAAACTCTCCTTATAAATGGGGGAGGGGTGGGAGGGTGGGTAAATCATGTGCTGTCACATTTGGGAAGACAGCAAAAAATAAAAAATAAAAAAAAGGCTTTGGTAGGGGAGAACGGCCTCAATCAGAGGGAAAACCCGCATTTAAAAATGCACCAGTTTGTTAAAATTCTCAACCACTACCAAAAAGGCAGAGTTTTGCGGGTAAAATGCTCCCTCTTCCCCTTTCCCGCCCCCCCTTCGAACAGCAAAATGAAAAACCTAAAACATGATAAAATAAAAGTAAATGCCAAATAACTTTCAAGATTATCAAGCTGTGCAGCTTTTAAAGCACTTTGGGTACATGGTCGAGTGGGAACGAGGACAAGAGAAGTTGCTCAAATTAATTATCGGTCAAGAGCGTAAGAGTAACAAAATGAGGAAGATGATCACTTTGCTTTATAATTACATGACAAGTGATGCCATAATGTAATAATAAAGGAGGCAAGGGGAAAGAAGAAGAAGAAGGGGGGGGAACCCAAGGAAAAAAAAAGAAGAGGAAGAAGCAAAAAGGAATAAGTGAGCAAGAAAAGCCAAGGAAGAAGAAAAAGTGACAAGTCAGCAGACTGCCCTCAGGTCTTATGAGGCTTGCTGGTTTTGAAGGAAACCTGTAGAACGCGGTCACCAAGTCGGTACCCATTGAGACTTGTAATTGCCATGGCCGCCTCCTCATAGTTTGTCATAGTCACAAACCCAAAGCCTTTACACTTGTTTGTGGAGAAATCGCGGATGAGCCGGACATTTGTTACGGCACCAAAAGGCCCAAACAGCTGCCACAGGACACTGTCTTCTGCGTCAGGAGCCAAATTGTACACGAAGATGCACCAGCCCGCTGAGCCTGGGCCCGGAACTCCGGGTAGCGTCACTCCTGCCAGCGAGCTGGTTACACCGTCAATTGTCACCGGAGAAAATCTGCCGCACACACAATTTCAGCCTGAGCACTTTGAGTGTTGTTGATTAATGACACTCAAAAACATTCCAGCCCTCAGAAGGCCTTGCTTAAATAAATACAAAACAATTAAAAAAAAAAATTAAATAATAAAAAAAGAGTAAAAGTATTTTTTAACCCACCTCTTCACCCCATATGCCATGTTCAGCAAGTTGTCCAGTCTGGAAAGGGAAGAGACAGAGTGGTGTGATTTTCATTTGTGGTTGCAATGTACTTTTGGACACATAAACTACAGCCTGCCAATTTAACATGTGTGCAAAAAGCAAACAATAGCTTGTCCAAACCATCATTGTTCGACACTCACTGAAGGCAAAGTATTTGGTTAATTTGCTACCCATGCTATTGCTGGAAACTAAAACAGAACAGATGTTGCCAATTTAGTAGCTTTCAGAATGCCTGCAACACTGAAGCTGACATCCATTAAATCTGCAGCTCTGTAAAGATTCAGCAGTGGCCTGATGCAGTTTCCTGTCTAATTTCCCTCAAGCATCCACTCTAGAACCCATCTCAGTGGTTAAGAATCAGGCATTGGGAGGACAAGTCTGATGCAAGTCACTCACCTGTGAGTGATCAGGGAAGCTGGTGCACT
>NC_140971.1:36194329-36196829 GCF_056783735.1 Eptatretus burgeri
GGGGGGGGGGTGGTGAAGAAAAAAAAAGCTTTGGGAAATCAACTCGTCTGTGTGGACGGATTCTTCGCAAGTCAAGATTTAGTTCAAAATGCCACATCCTATGGATCCAAATTTCTCCCACCTACCATTTATAAAGTCAATCCATTTTGTTATACCCCATGCTTCACATCACCGAAGTGGAAAAATATACTGCCCAGCAGTGCCATAAAGGATTTTATGGGCAGACTTGAGAGATGTTTTTTTTTGGTTTTTGTTTCAATGCAAGTGTACAGATGAATGCTTCTTTTTTCCATTGAGAACACAAAACAGAATGTATTTTTCAACATTTTTATTTATTTGGAAACAGAAAAGGCACTTTTTTTAAATGGAAAAATAATCATCAATAGCTCTGCAATAGTTGCATACTGTGAACAAGACTGACATTTAGAGTGACTACAAAAACGTGTCAACTACAACAGCACTTGTAGAGTGCGTAGACTCGCCTCGTACGTTCATTCTGAACAAAAATACCATCGTTAACTGAACACGCCACTATTGTGGCCCATATACCGGTATCATCCATGCACCCTCTGTCACAGTTTCTTGGCATGGGTTATGAATGTCATTAGTATAATTCTTCACTAACATCGGGTCATATCACATATATGAAGTTTCAGAATTTTTGGATAAGAATTTCAATTCAACAAATTATGGCTGGAATTCCCCTTCTCTGATGATGACATTGTTATCACCATATATACCCCGTGGGGAGTTGATGACATATGCCAAGTTTCAACTTTATCGTTGAGTGGTTTTTGAGAAAAATTACCATTTTTTCCTTTAATCCAATATGGCAGCCATACCATGGGATCTATGACACCAGAGTTAGCAATAAAATATTCTTCATGGAGAGTCCCTCCTATTTTTTAAAAGATTCACATTGATCGGACAATCGGTTGCAGAGAAAACCATTTTAAAGCGAACATATATGGACGTAGACACGGACAGACAGGGGCATTGCAAAAGTCTGGTATCCCCTTCAGGGTGAGACTAATGAAAGGTGTGCTAAACAATATGCACAAGAACAGAGGGAACATACCTGAAACGCTGTGCCTGAAAGGGTGTGGTCAGGCGCCTCGTACTCGAGTTATATAACTGAGCCAGCAGTGCCTGACTCGACTTTTGGCTGGGGTTATTAGCAAACTTCACAGTGATGGGTTCAGAAGCACCAGGAGGCTTCTGCCCATTGAGACCCTTTATAGCTTCCTCAGCCTCCACGCGCTTATCAAATCGGATAAATCCCACACCACGGGAAGTACCTGCAGAATATAAAAAGTTTACAGGTGAATGCAACAGTCCAAATCTGACTATCATCAGAAGCAAGAAACAATACATCAATAAAAGATTAAATCGTCATTCATGGTCCTGATACGACTGTCATACCTGTGACCTGGTCCACAAGAATGCGTGACGTGATGATGCGCCCATACTGAGCGAAAAGTGATTCCAAATCATTCTGCACCATCCCCTTGGGTAAACAACTCACATACAGGTTGGCATCGCGAATGGACGCAGAGCTTGGGCGTGCATAAGACACCTAACAAAGAAATAAATCAACAAAGCAGAGCAAGACTATGGCACACATCAAGAGAGAAAAATAACGATGAGCAAATGAGAAGCAGCCTGAGTGAACAATTTTTGTGTTTGTGTTCTACAGTTTCACTGAAAAATAATGGCAAAACCAGAAGATGCATGGAAAGCCTTCTGCAAAAATGCTCACACAAAAGATTAAAATCACAATAGCGGAGTAGTGTAGCCGTCGGCTCAAGCTCAACTGTCACGTTACGCACGTAGCATGTGAGGCTTTTTAAGATGATCCTTCAAATAATTCCACAACCTTAATTTGTGTCAAAACTAAACGAACCTTCACATATAAAAACTCACCTTTATCGTTTTTGTTTGCAAGCGCAGGCCATTGAGGGTATTAATTGCTTTCTCCGCATCCTTGGGGTCGACGTAGTTCACAAAACCATAGCCAAGACTCTGCCCTGAAATTCACAGAAAGGTGGACTTGCCTGACATTTCACAAAAAGCTGACATTGTAATCAACCTCTGACAAACCTGTCATCAGGGAAATTGACAAAGTGATGGTTACATTATCATTATTCGTATATAAAGTCTCGGCTCGTGGAGGAGCTAGAACATAGAACGGATCAGGATGTGACAGAACAAAATGACGAGGAGAAAGATGGGGGAAACACCAACAGCAAGGTTGAGACAAAATAGAGGACTTGGACAAATAAGGGATGTGGGGAGAAATGAAGACAAACAGGGTGCACAATATGGATACAAGAAGCAAACTCTCAGGAAGGAAAACCAAAAACCTTGAAAAGAGGTGGGCTTGGGGAGCATTAACGGAGGAAGAAAAAAAAATCATGGATTTGGATGGGGGATGATGTGAGATGGTGGTGAACAGCTGTCTTGAAGGCCTGGAGAGGGGAATGGGGAATAAGATTTAAGA
>NC_140971.1:36206829-36214329 GCF_056783735.1 Eptatretus burgeri
GAGACACGAGGTGACGACAAAGGAAATAATAATAGTTGAGACACGGGAGATAGAGGGTGAATTGGACGGGGTAAGTGACGCACACACACACACGGAGGTAGTGGAGGATAAAGGGGGTGAGCTCGCGGAGCGTGTGGAGACCCAGTGCGAGCACCTGGATGGCCTCCTCCAGGAACGAGGGGAGGGAGTATGCCCCCTTGAGGCGAGTCACGACCAGGTGGGTTCGGTCGTGCTTTGCGAGGTTGAGGGGAGGAGTGCTGCGAACGGGTGCTTGGAGAGCTTGGGGGGTATAGAGGCCCCGGAGACCCTTGTGGGGACACAAATCCCCAGTGTGGTTGTCCCTGCGTGTGTGGTGCAAGGCGTGAGTGCGTCCCCGTGTGTGGAAGCGACCCCGTGTGTGAGTGGTGTGGTGGCGATGGTGCCGGAGTGCGTGCTTCCCAGCACGCCGTGTGTGGATGAGGCACCGCGGGTTAGTGCCCCCGCGTGTGTGGATGAAACGGCCAGTGTGGGTGAGGCACGGAGTATGGATGAGACACCGCGGTTGAGTTCCCCCGCGTGTGTGGATGAGGCACCGTGTATGAGTGAGGCCGTGTGTGTGAGTGAGGCACGGTGTGTGGATGAGGCACAGCGGTTGAGTGCCCCCGCGTGTATGAGTGAGGAACGGTGTGTGGATGAGGCACCGCGGGTGAGTGCCCCCGCGTGTGTGGATGAGGCACGGAGTGCGAGTGAGGCACCGCGGGTGAGTGCCCCCGCACGCGTGAGTGAACGGCCGTGTGCAAGGTCGCTGTGTGCAAGGGAGACCGTGTGTGTGAGAGAGCGGTATGAGAGGGAGATGTCGGTTGGCATGCGGGAGCACGCAGCCGCGTCTCCCCGTGTGAATGTGATGGAGTGGACTGTGTGCGTCGTGACACGCAGGTGTGCGTGGGTTGAATGGAGACGACGAAGGCGACAGAAGAAAGAAAGCCGAGTAGCGGCTGTAGTTGTTTCGAGGACCGTGCCGGGTTCGCCCAGCAGTGAGCACGCGGTTCGTGCTGTGCAACGCACGAGACCGCCACGTGCTCGCTTGCGAGAGTGAAGTCCCGGTCCGGAAACGCACGCGGTGGATTTGCCGATCCCGCGGACGGACAAAGTTAGGCAGGATTACGGATTTGGACCGGACGGGTTCTCCACGCGATCGTGTGTGTTAAGCTCCAACGGGCAAAGCACATGTGTTCGCGTGGGGAACCCCTCGAAATGTGGGGCTTGTTTTTTTTTATGCGCACGGTGACGTCATGGCTGCACGTGTGGTTGGAATCCGGCAGGAGGGGTATCTCTGCCGGATGGTAGCGTCCAAGGAGGGACGAGGAACACGTGCAGCTGCATGACGTCACGGGCAGTTGCAAGGTGCAAAGAGCGCGAGTTGCCGCGCAGGTGCTGCGCATGGAAAAAAAAAAAAAAAAAAAGGAAAGCCAAGCCTCACTTTCGGGTGCAAAGGATTCCTGGGCAAGGGGTGAAAGACCCCCTTACCTGGGCACAGGATGAAAACTAGTTAGGGGGAAGGGTTAGCTTAGTTAGACCGACTTCATGGGGCAGGGGTAAGTCCTCATGGAGTCCGTGGAATGGATTAGGTAGAGGGATTGTAGCCAGATTTAGGTTGGGAAATAAAATGAATGATTTGGAGACAGTGACAGACTTGTGGATGTGTAGCGGGGACGTAGTTTAGCTACGTAGTGTTAAAAGGAACGTGCTGTAGTTTAAGGGACGACGTGGGAGCACGAGTTAGTTAGGGGAGGTAGTTAGAAGGATGGCAGAGTTCAGTGGCGTGTGTGTTGAAGAGTTGGTGAGTTGTGAGGTGAGTACTTGTTGAGTGAGTGAGGCCAGCGGGTCTGTGTGAGTGGAGTGAATGGGGAATGCATGGTGCGATGAGTGAGTGGGGGAGGAGTGACTCCCGCCCAAGGGACCCCGGGGTCAGAGTAAAGTGAGTTAGCTGGGTTAGTCAAATTGAAAAATGGAGGTCGTTTTGCTGTTGGTGGGAAAGTAGGCTCGAGACCCATTTGGAGGGGTGCAGGAGCCCTGTTGACGGGCTTGGGAGCGTGGCTGCGAAAGGTGAGTATCGCTGAGTGGGTACCCCGGGCACCAGGCTAGTCGGCCGCGGTAGGCCAAGGGCCCATGGGGGGACGGGATAGAGTAGTGGGCACGGGTGCGCCTGCTTGGTGCGGGGGCCCGGGGCGCCATTAGCCGCGTGGGCAGTGCAGTGGGCACGGGTGACCCTCGGAAAGGGGCCCGGGAGGCCGGCCTGCCACGTGTGCGTTTCAGGGGAGGTGCCATGGGGGGCACTCCCCGGTGTTAGGGAGCTGGTAGGCTCGGAGGCAGTGTAGTGCCCGGGGGTGCCATAGCGGGAGAATCGGCAGAGGGTCGTGCCTGCCAAAAGGAGCCACGAGTCCCAGCCAGGAGACCGTGTGAGGGCACGGAGAGAAAATTGGGGGGCGAGGCCCGAAATTGTGAGGACACCAACACAGGCGACGGGAATCTGGGTTGTTAGAACCAATAGTTTAAGCGAGAGGCGCTTGTTGAAAGCCCCGGGGTAGTTTAACAGTTAAATGGTTAGGATAGATTAGGAGATGTACCCCTCCGCACCATCCATCCCCTCGCTGTCGTGGTGGGCCGCTGGACCCACTTGGTGTTAAGATCGCCGAACTCTGGGGAGGCCATTCTGAGGCTTGAGTTGGGCCTCGACACAGGACGTTAGCTCTCCCTTATTCCCCTCCGGGAAGGGAACGTAGGGGTTGGGAGTAGGCTAGGTGACAGGATAGGTTAGCCGAACAAAGACGATAAAGGGGGTTAGGGGACGATTTATAGTGGGGAAGTAAACATAAAAAAAAAAAAAAGTTGGGGCTAAATTGGGGTTTGACAAATTAAGGGAGTGGGTATGTACAGTGACAGGCAAAGGCGATAGGTGGGAGGGAGACAGGTAGGTAGGTCCGAGCCCGCCTTCCAAGTGGCCAGCACCACCGCACTCCCTCCACCAACCTCCATTGAACGGCAAAGGCTGGCCAACTTCATCGGCTGGCCGTGTTTTGCTTCAAGGCGGAGGCCGGCCAACTTCATCAGCTGGCCGTGTGTTGCTTCAAGGCCTGTGCCGGCCAGTTCATCTGCCGGCTGTGTTTGCCTGCAGCGGCCTTCTTCTGCGGGCTGTGTTTGCCTGCTCACCTTTGCCATGCCATGCCCACTGCCCATGTGCACCAGCCCCGTTCAATTTTTGCTTTGCCCCCCCCCCCCTGTTCGTTTCCATGTGCGCCAGGATCTAAAAGCAACAGTTTGCAAGCTGCGAGAACTGCCCTGTTGGCAGCTACAACACGGGCCTGCAGTGGCAGCCCGTGCACCGTGTTTTGCGTCCATCCATTCATCCATTCATTCGTTGTGCTCATTGCGTGTGCCACTTGAGCTGGCACGGAGACTGCGTTGTGCAGCCCAAGCACCGTTGTGGTTCACTGCGTTCAGTTCAAAAGGGAAGGCCTTGGACTGCGTGTGAGCAGCCAGCCACGTTCCCTGTCACCTGCATTTTTTGAGCCAGAGACTGCATGCGGGCAGCCTGGCTCCCTGCTAACTGCTTTTCTTTTGCAGAGTTCAATGATCCTGGGCCATGGTTTAGTGTAAAATTTGTAAGTTAAGGTTAAGATGTACTGTACATATGAGTGCGCCCCGGGCATGTCTGTCTTAGCGCCGGCAATTTTATTTAAGTCGTCCGTGTGAGTGAGTTTGTTTAGATAGTTACGCAGCCCTCAGGTTATTTATTTTGGGGACACGAATACCATGAATGTCGCACTCAGGGATCCGTAGGTAAAATGTACTAGGGGAAAACTACACATGATGGCACACGAAAATTTGACGACTCGGGACGAGTCTGTAAAAAGGGAAGGGGGTAGTGTTGTGGTTACCAGATTCGCAAACCACCATTCAGGTCCCTTAGGTGAGGTATCTCGGTAAGTGCATGTGTAGTTAGGCCCAAACCCGTTGTCTAGTGGGAATACATGTCATTTATACGTGCTGCGACTCTTCAGGATAGCCGTTTTTTATTTTGGACCAATCGCCACCATCACAACCACAACAACAACCACCAACCACAACGCCGCTTCACCACAACCGCCATGACCTTTACCGTCACAACTCGCCACCATCGCATCACCGTCATCTCGCGCCACTCATGGGCACCGATGCTGGACTCGTGTAGGGCGCACGTTGAACAGCGTGTACAAAATCACGGATTTTCTGCTTCAAAAACGGATCCAAAACGACACACGCCCACTTTTTGCCGTCCAATCGGTGAGCGAGGGGCGACTGGCCCGCCCCCAGGGCGATCGATATATGCAAATTTGTGGATCAAAAGCCTTCACGCCCACTTTTTGTCGGGCCAATGGGGAGCGAGGTGAAAGGTCAAAGGGAGGGGGTCAAAGGCGAAGTTACGGGGGGATAAAAGGACGGTGTTCGTGAGTCAAAGGAGGAGTAAGAAGTCGGAACGAGTAGTAAGAAGTCGGAACGAGGAAGAAGGGAGTCGTAAAGGTCGGAACGAGGCGAAGGAGAGTCGGAACGGAGGGGACGAGCTGTGGAGAGGCGGCGAGTCGGACGAAGGGTGCTCGCGTCGTGCAAGGAGCTGCGCGCCCGAGGGAGGCCGGCAGCGCGACCTGGCCGAGGTGGAGACGCTCGTCGCACATAATAAAGATCCTCTATACCCCGAGCATCAGCAACCCCCCTCCTGTTTCCCCCGCGCTGAGATAGTGCGACCAAGGGGGCCCCGTTCCCACCCCCTGCCAGGCACTGTCCACGAGGCCCGCGGGTTGCGGGGCCATCGCCGCTCCGCGTCTCATCACCAGACGGGTAGGCCCGACCAGGTCTCGGCCCCAGGCCTACCTCATTCTTGAGGGTATTTCTTTTCCTTGGTTTTGGGTATGTGTTGTCGGCGCCGTCCGTGAAGTAGAATTGTATAAGTGTTGCCGTGTGCTCGGTAGTCGGTATTAGCTCTGCACTGTGTTTTCACTTTTATGTTTGCTTTTTATGTAAATGGAATTGTGTTTTCTTTTTTTGTGTGCATTTGGTGGAATTGTATTTGTGTGCTTCCCGTGTGCCGAGAATAAACGTGCTTTATTGTTGAACTGTTCTCCCGCTTCGCTTCGTCTTTTCCTCCATTGAATCCCCATCTTGCTTCACGTAAAGGGTTGGTAGTGGGCTGAATACGCCCGATAATTAATCGAACCGTCGAGGTCGACGATAACACCGCTCGGTTATTCTGATAGTACGGAACGGGTCGCTAAGTGGCCCGTGTCCGAAGTCGACCTGCGGCGAGGTGCGATCGCCCGGTCTACCCTCCGCGTGGGTACTTAGGTAGTTCGAATTTGGCGAGCAACCCTATCCCACGCGGGGGCTGATTGGCTCGATCGCGGTGAGACCGAAAGGTCCACCCGTGACTGGTTCCCGGCGTTAGTCCGAGAGGGTCACGACTGGATTGTCCGTCCGGTGGGCGACGCGCCGCGATTCGAGTTACGTGGCCGTCGCACGCCGGCGGGCGCGAAGACCGCAACAATATATATATATATATATATATATATATATATATATATATATATACATATACATATACACACACACAGTCATACGCCACATAACGACATTTCGGTCAACGACGGACCGCATATACGACGGTGGTCCCAAAAGATTATAATCAGGTCAGGTCAGGTATGGGAGCATGTGCCAGAACAGCGCGTCGCTGCGTCCACTTTCCGCCGGTACTCCAGGGGCCTCCGTCTGGCCATCCCCCAGGCAGATGCCAGGCCCATCCCCATCTCCTTGAGATGATGGTCAACCTGTTGCAACCATGAGGCACGTGGTCGGCCCACTGGCCTCCTCCACTCATGAAACTCCCTCGCTGAGAGAATCTGATGAGCAGGATCAGCGTCAGGAAAACGAGCCACATGTCCATACAGCCGCAACTGACGCTCACGGACTATGCAGGTAACAAATCTCATCCGAGTCTCTCTCAGCAACCGCTCGTTGGACACAAAATCCGACCAGCGATAGCCAAGGATTCTCCGAAGAGACCTGGTACCAAAGGAATTAAGTGTCCGTCTCAGATCCTTGGTCAGAGTCCAAGTCTCGCACCCAGAGAGCAAGACTGGAAGTACCAAGGACCTGAAGACTCGGACTTTCGTCCTCCCGCACAGGTACCGGCAGCGCCACACCCCATGATCCAGTGAATCCATGACTCCCCAGGCCCGACCCAGACGTCTATTGACCTCTGACTCGCAGCCAGCAGAGACATGAATATCACTGCCAAGGTAAGTGAATCTCTCCACGACCACAAACAGACACAGACAGGACAGCAGCATCCAAGATGTCACCGAAGGCCTGGATCTTAGTTTTGACCCAAGACACCCGTAATCCCAATGGCTCCGACTCCTCATTCAGCACCTCGAGGGCCCCCAAGAGGATGTCTAAAGTCTCCGCAAAGATGACTGCATCATCTGCAAAATCAAGGTCCGAGATCTTGACATTCCCAAACGATGCACCGCAACTTGATCTCTCCGACATCCTCCCTAAAATCCAGTCCATACAAGTGCTGAAAAGTGTGGGGGCAAGTACACATCCCTGACGAACTCCAGTAACAACTGGAAATAAGTCAGAGATGGTACCACCACACTTCACAGCACTCTCAGTACCAGAGTAGAGTTCAGACATCAGATCGATCAGTTTTGGTGGCACCCCACGAAGACCAAGAATCCTCCAGAGGACATCCCGATTCACTGAATCGAACGCTTTACAGAGATCAACATAGGCTGCAAGCAGCCCCTGCCGAAACTCTCGTCTGCGTTCGGTGAGGACACGAAGTGCAAGGATACGGTCAATCGTTGACCTCTTTGGTGTAAAGCCTGACTGCTCTGGACACTGGTGCTCAAGCAGATGGTGGCGAACCCTATCAAGAATTATCCGAGCAAAGACCTTGCCCGGCACTGAGAGCAGCGTCACCCCTCGGTAGTTGTTGCAGTCTTGGCGATCACCCTTCCCTTTCCAGAGAGGGACAACAAGGCCCCTCTTCCAGTCAGTTGGGATGATGCCTGTGTTCCAGGCAGAGCACAAAACTGCATGCAACGACACGAGTGCAGCATTTCCACCAGCCTTGAGAAGTTCGGCATGGATGCCACAGATCCCTGGAGCTTTGCCCCGTTTCAACTGGTTCACCGCAGCCCGTGTTTCCACAAGCGAAGGTGGACCACAGTTGATTTGAGGGTCAGCAACAGGGATTGTAACACCCTTGACGTCCAACTCGACAGCTGGGGGATCAGCCTGGTACAACCGCTCAAAGTAACCGGCCCAGCGGGCCTTCACTTCAGACTCCTCTGTCAAGAGCCGACCACTCTCTGCTCGAACTGCAGTGCTCCGAGGGATGGGCTTGGATGAACGTAATGCACAAATTCCCCTGTAAGCGGGACGAGAATCACCCGTCCAGAGGTGATGCTCCACCCCCTCACA
>NC_140971.1:36235507-36248007 GCF_056783735.1 Eptatretus burgeri
ATAAATTCCTTCAATAGTTTAATTTTCTTTGCACAATAATCCCCATCTAAAATATTGAAAAACAAAACATTTGAATCTTTATATTTTTTAAGATACCCCTTTTGTGCCATTACGAAATGATAAACTTCTCTTAATGATCTCATCTGGCCACCGCCCGAGTTGCAAATCATTTTTGTGCATAAACCACGCCATAAAAAAAGTTTTGTTTCAAATGTTTTCAGTTCGTGCCATGAAAATGAGGAAGTGTTTTTTTGACAACGTCGTGCTGTGAAAATGAGGAAGTGTTTTTTTGACATGGTCGTGCTGGGAAAATGAGGAAGTGTTTTTGGACAGTCATGCAGTGAAAAAAATAGGAACTATTCTGTGAGACAAGACCTCGTGTTTATATATACTAATTCAGAACACGAACAGGCTTTTAAACTTAAGTTTAATCAAAATCATTTCAGGGCATTTTAAGTATGTTTTGAAAATGATTCATACAATTTGAGAATATAATCGCCCAGTTATTTTCCAAGCTGTCTCACCCGAAGCGTCATTTCCTGTGGCCACACCCAATGATTAAGCAATCTCCTCATCGTTGCTTTATCAGTGATTCGCCAGACAAAGTTTCTGCCCGACGGGATTTTCATTTTTACAACTGAGACATGAACGATCTTTCTTCCGCGAACAAAACAGCTCAACACAAAGTTGGTAAGCCTGTGTATTGGTTCCTCTTTGAACGATGAAGCAATTTATTATAAATTAAATCGTGATAATTCTGATATATATTTTTTTTTCTTGGCAGGTCCTTGGAAGAAGAGCAGTTTACATATCACGACGAGGTGCATGAAATTAATGCTCTTATTGAAGAGGTCAATCATCTTTGAAGAGAATTGAAAAACATTTTTAAAGACTGACACGACGTCTTATCACGGCCTCTGATCTTTTTGCCATCTTGTACCAATGGTAAAAAAAAAACTGAGACATGGACTCACTCTCTTCCGATGAAGATAACAGCTCACTACAAAGTTGGTAAGTTTGTGTATGGTTTCCTCTTTGAACAATGAAGCAATTGATTATAAATTAAATCGTGATAATGCGAAAATATATATTTTTCCTGGCAGGTCCTTGGAAGAAGTGGAGTTTACATATCACGATGAGGTGCATCAAATGAATGCTCTTATTGAAGAGGTCAATGATTTTAGAAGAGAATTGAAAAACATTTATAATGACTGGTACGAAGTCTTATCACGGCCTCTGATCTCGAATGAATTAAACCAATGGTGAGACACGTGTGTGTGTGTGTATATATATATATGTGTGTCTGTGTGTGTATATGTGTGTGTCCGTGTGTGTGCGTGTGTGTGTGTGTCTCTTTCCCTGTCTGATTGTCTCTTTGTATCTCTCTCTGTCTGTCTGTCTTTCTACCTACCTCTCTCTGTCTGTCTCTCCATCTATACCCTTGACTCATTATTTTTTATTTTTTCAGCGCTATCACACAACATCAGCTGTTGAAGCAATCTGGTACAACACATGATTTTCTGGAGGTAAATGTTTCTGAATTATTATTTGGTTATTCTTTTATTAATATCACTCTCTCTTTGGAATGTCGTCTTATGTTGGTTGCATATTAGTTTGGACGCGGTTTTGCCAGTACACTGGAATTCATTTTATTGGCCTTGAAAGGATGACAGGCTGAGTCGCCCTCCTGGTGTGTTAATTCAGTGGCCAACGAGGTTTGAACTTAGAACCAACACCAGGCTTACTCATATTACCATGTAATTATCTTTATAAAACCTAATTATTATCCACTTTTTGTTTCAAAACAGAATATGGTGTCTGAGTTTCGAAATCACAAGACATCTGAAGAAGATTGCTGGGAAAGATGAAACATTCTCGCAAATGAATATTTAATATTTGCAATTTTGATTAATTATATTTGTTTTGTTTACAATTACTTGATTTTAAATTTTAAAAAAAGGATTAAGACATGAAGGAAAGGGAGGGGTTGGGGGGTGGGGGGGGGGTAGGGGCGCTCCCCCAATGACCCATCACCCCTCATCCCACCCCTCCCCTCCCCGTGTGTGTGTGGGGAAGGGTGGGGGTGGGATGAGGGAGGTGGTGGGTCAAAGGTGGGGGCGCACAGGGGGAGGGTGCTTGTGTGGGAGGGGCTTGTGTGGGCGGGGCTTCGGTGGGGCTTGTGTGGGTGGGGCTTGTGTGGGTGGGGCTTGTGTGGGCGGGGCTTTGGTGGGAGGGGTTTATGTGGGTGGAGCTTGTGTGGGAGGGGTTTATGTGGACAGGGTTTATGTGTGTGGAGTTTTTGTGTGGAGCTTGTGGGGGGGTTTGTGTGGGGTTTGTGTGGGCAGGGTTTATGTGGGTGGAGCTTGTGTGGGAGGGGTTTATGTGGGCGGGGCTTCGGTGGGAGCTTATGTGGGAGGGGTGAGTGTGGGATGAGGCTTATGTGGATGAGGTTTGTGTGGATAAATGGATGGGTGGATGGGTGGATGGGTGGAGCTTGTGTGGATGGGTGGATAATTTTTTAATTAAATAAACATGTTGTGTGTGGGGAACTAACTAACTAATCACTAATTATGTGAATATGATGAATATGGGTGGAGCTTGTGGGGGGTTTGTGTGTGTGGAGCTTGTGTGGAGCTTGTGGGGGGTTTGTGTGTGGTGGGGTTTGTGTGGGGTTTGTGTGGGGTGGGGTTTATGTGGGTGGGTTTTGTGTGGGTGGAGTCAAAAAGGGGCGGAGTCAAAAAATTTCAATTTATCTTTGTCTTTTGTAATTCCTGTGAATAAAATGAACCTAAAATCTCTTCCCCTTCCAAATCATATATCTTATAAGTCCAAGGAACCGTATCTATTACATCAACAATTTAAAAAAGTTCTTTCGTCCATCGTTTAGTAAAACCCTTTTCAAAATGAGATTTCCACCTATATATTCTTACGATATCACCAACTTTGAACTTAGGTTTTCTGACATTAATCTCTTTTTCATATTTTAATTTTGTAAATGTTTCTGATGGTTTCATATTTGTTGATGTGTGAATCGTGTCATTATATTTATCCACAATATCCTGAATAAAAGATGACCATTGTTGTGAACCGAGTTGTGTGAATTTTTTATATCGTCTCTCTTTTAAGGTACGATTAAAACGTTCAACAACAACTGCCTTCCCTTCATTAAAGGTACTGTATAATGTAATACTGTTATTTTTTAGAAAATTCATAAATGTCTTGTTATAAAACTCTCTACCCTCATCAGTCCACAATTTTTTAGGTTTTCTCTTACTTTTATTAAATATCTATTGAAAGGCTAACATAAGAGTATTACCTGTTTTGTTTTTTAATGGTACAACCCAAGCATATCTACTCCTCAAATCAATAACGGTTAAAGCATACTTGTACCCCTTATCATTATTGAGTTCAATCAAATCAGCAGACCAAATATAATCTACTTCCTTGGAATAAACTTTCCTTCTCTGAAACTTCGTGAATATTGGTTTACGTAATTCATCAGCTAATTGCTCTTCAATCTTAATGACATCATTCGAGCTTACAAGTTTTTTGAATTTCCAAGTCCAAGTTTCAATTTAGCACTGATCATCTTCTTCACGATGAACCTATTAACTTTTTCTCTCAAGGTTGGATTTTGTATCAGAGACAAATTATACAACATTTCTCTATCGGCTTCATGCTTTTCTTCCAAAGTTGTGGTATTCCCATAATCAATATCGTGTCTCATGCACACTTCATCAACTCTATTGATGGGCTCACTCCAGGATTTAGGATTGTCTGCCTCATCTAATCTTTTATCCAAGTTTGTGCCTGGACCACAGAAAGAATACCCTGGTAGATGTAATTCCCCTGGTATTCCAGTAGTTGTAAATTTACTTCCTGATAAAAACTTTTGTATATCTCCTCCGAGTTTGTGTTTGGAGATAAATTGATTTTTTTTTGAACCACACACCGAACATATACCTTTTTGTATAACCCTGTTATTTTTACTTTTAATATATGAAATATTTTTAGTATTAGTTTTCTTTTTACATTTGAGACAATAACTCATTTATTTATGAGAAAAATTCCTGCAGAGTGCAAAAACCTTTTTAGTTTCCAACATGCACATTTGAATCTTAATTTTTAAAACATAAAGAATCCTTAGAAATGCCTTCACTCTCTCCTCCATTTATTTAAGAAAAAAAAAAAAAAATGAAAAACTTGAATTAAAATCCATATCTTGTCGATGTCAATAGTTTGTCGAAAGTATTGCAAATAGACTTGTCAATTCTTTGTTTTCCTCCTCGGTGGGTTGAGTTATTTTCTGTAATACCCCTAATCTTTTTTTAATCTCACTGGTTTCCATATTTTGATATTTATTCATTCTCTCTCTTTCCTCCCTCTCCTCCCTCTCTCTCTTCTCTCTTTCCTCCCTCTCTTTCTTCTCCCACTTCTCCTTTTCCTCCTCTTCCCTCTCTTCTTCAACTCCTTCCTCATCCCTTATTATCCTTGAATCGCTTACACCCCATAGAATATCATACATATATTCATCAGGATTTCTTGTTATTCCTGTATCCAAAATAATTTTTTTTACAACAGGAAACCAATAAAATTTCTTTTGAATTTCTAAAAGAGCCTTACCTTTTCTTAACTTTATAATTTTTTCATTATTTAACATTCTAATTAAATCTAAAGTTGTCGGTTTATCAACATCAGCATAATGCCAATCTTTTATTGAAAATACCTCATTCTTATGTTGTAGAACATATTTATTAAAATACCGAATACCCTTTTCTTGAAGGTATGCTTGGACACAGAAATGATAATTTTCTTGAAGCCTTCTTGCTGTCATTTAGGTATTAGAAATATATGTTAGAATAATATTATGGCACGAAACACCTCCCCATCTTCCCATAGTTAAATCATTTTGTATTTCCTTACTTATTATATATAATCCTGTTTTTTCTGTTTTCATGATATAAACAAGGGCAAAACCATTATTATATTTAACCTTATTAAATTCTTTTATTTGTTGTTTACTAATCGTGGCCCCACAAAACTCATTCTCGATACCAAGTTGATAATATTCTTCCTTACGAGACTGATTTAATTGTTCCAGGTATTCGAGGTTAATTTTAAATGACCAATTATACCCTAAATCATTCATATCATACCCCCATTGTTCTATTCTCATACAAACGATACGCCCTTCTTTATAAAAATTTATTTTAATTCGAACTGTGAATTCTGTATGACCTAGAGATAATATCAACACTTCTGTATCTTTGTAATACACGGCCGTTTTATTTAAGGATATATATTGTGATAAATCGTTTAATCTCACCAAGTCATTCGCGTCAGTCGGGCTTGGATAATTTTTTAATTTTAAGCATTTTTCATGTTAATATTTTTGGTTATATTATATTTATGTCGTTCAGCCAGTGCCTTTGTGTAATAATTTGATAAATCAATATCCAGTTCTTGGGATACACCAAAGATAGAGCCATCTTTACCAACATAAGTCATTTATATTAGATTAAAAATAATATCATAAAATTTTTTATTTTTGTTGAGTTGAAATAACACATATAGACATAATTGACCACAACACTTGGAATTTAATTCTTGGACTTGAAATGTTTGATAAACACCATTCTGTAAGAATTTTATGACTTCAACAGGTGGTGGAAGACCAAAACTATCAAAATAATATTTGTCTTGACTATTAAAAATACAAACCCAATGAGAACCGTTCCCATTATTATCTTCTAAGTTCATAATAATATTCTTTGTATGTTTCGGCACATTTGTTAATTCATCTCTCATACAAATAACCACATTATGAATTTTTAATTTCTTACAATATTTGACAAGTTGTAAATTTGATGTTGTATTCTTTCCAAATTCTTTAAACCACTCATCAATGCTCATTTATTTATTAGAAAGATATAATCCATTACCTCTTTTCGTTAATTTTACACCTGCTTGTGCAATAGAAGAAAGCATATCTCCAACTAACAATCTCGCTTTATCAGGCAGACCTTCAAGTTTTTCAGCAAAATCTAGTTACACCACTTCCACTAATTTGTTTCTCCAACTCTTTGTTATGTCTTTCCAATTCTTTTTGAGCCTGGAGTTGAGCCTTCCTTTCATTGGCAGTTTTCACTGCTGTTGAAATACCACCCGTCAATGCTCCAACCGCACTTAAACCAGCAAATAAAGGAATTAGAAATGGGAGAAATCCTCCACTCGTCTCTCTTATTGAATATTTTTTCAACATTGGTTTTGTCATTTTAATTTTAAGTGAGCCAGTGTCATTCAAGATTTTAACCTGTTCTCTTGTGAGCAAAACATCAATTCTTACTGCTCCTTTTCTCTGAATTGTATTAACGTTAATCGTACAAGGCTTTTGATCTTGAACACAAGATGATAGTTTATGAAGATTGATTTGATTAACATATACCCCAGTTGGTACTTTGCCACTCATTTATTTAACAAAAAATTATGTGAGACTAATCATCAGACCATTATCTGTATTAATCTGCAATTCTATTTCTTCCAAAAGCAAACAATATGTATCAACTTCTTCACTCTCTCCTCTTTCAATGTATAGGGAAGTATCCACTCGATTAGACTTTATAGTTTCCTTTTGAGCGCTCAGGTCAAACGCATAGATTGTATACAAACTTTTAAATGCTGTCATATCCAAAATAGGTTCTTTATTTCCATTACTTTCACACACCTTTTGGTAAGACTTGTATGCTTCAGCAAAATCATTTTTTTCCCAATTAATTTCCAATCTATCTCGTGGATAAAATGTTCCATCTAGAGAAACGCGAAGTTGTTTCACCTTAGCATTATCACTCAATGCATTATTCTTATCAGTCGCAGTATCACCATCTGGCTTTTTAAAAATCATCCACAGATATCGTGGCTTTCCTTCCAGAACACCCAAATTCCACGTGTAAGTAGTTTGGTTGAGTTTAACGTGTTGGCATCTTCTTTTGAGGTATGATACACTGAGTGGTTTCTTTGAGTTAAGTCTTCGATTCAACATCTCTTCTGTTTTAAGATTAGGAGTATATTCACTGATATACCAACTCATTTCCTCAATTACAAATTTATTCTGATCACCAAAAGCACTACCAACACCAAAAAGCAATCGATTTTCATTATCATTCCTTTGTAGTTGAAATCTAATTTTAAGACCATACAGAACTTTATCATGATCACAAAATCCAAATATACCTTTAAGAGGAACTGCCACAGTAAAACTATTTTCTGCTTTTGTATCATCATTATACATTCCTTTCCTTTGAGTATATCCAGGGTCTGTGTTTGTTCCCGTTGACATATCAGGAATAAAACCTTCGACAGACCCCTTTCCCATTCTATCACTGCATGTATAGAGTGTAAATTTCATCATTTCAGATACAGCAGAGACATAATCAACCGCTTCAACTTCTTGTGTTCCAATATACAAACGCACACTATCAAACATTTTCCAGAAGAAATCATTTACAAGTGTAGCGTTTGTGTTATTCCAGGCCTTAGTGAATTTAAATTTACACAACAAGAAACTTTCGGAGAGATTCAAATAGGTTTGTTGATTATTTATTTCAAAACTTTTTGTACCATTCGTATTCCAGTCTGTTCCAGTTATTGCATTTACCTTGAAGTAATCTTTTTTAGTGGAGTTTGAGATAATAATAGTATCATCCAAATCATAGATACTATCAATTGCTTCCATACTTGTATTTATTTAGGAAAAAAAGATGTTAAAACTTTTGAAACCCTGATCCAAGTATTTGAATTATTTTCAGTCGTTCTTGGGGGGACAACTGAGTTTTGCCTTTCTTAATTTCTTTTATTGCTTGCAATTTATGAGATTCCTTCTGGGCATCTTTTATACTCTTTACAGCACCTGCTACATTTCCCACAGCAGAAGCAGTTGAACCAATTAGATCTTTATGTTTAAGAATAGTTGAACCAATACCCATGAGAGTATCAATTATCCCATCTCCTCTAAATTGATGTCCAACACCCCTTTGTCTCTTAGGTTTATAGTATCCTCTACTAAGATACATACCTTCACCCTTGTAGTATGGGGAAAGGAACATCCCATCCCCTGTAATTATTTTATATTTTCCCAACTCGTGTTTCCTCACAATAACCATCGTATTTATTTATTGGAAAACTTCACGTAGGTGAATTCTGATGGATATAACTTCTCCATTAAAAGAAATCATACGATTATCTTGGTCGGTTATCCTAAAATTTACTCTGCGTATGGTTTTTCCTGACACAGGGAGATAAACCAAATTTTTGGGTTCCATATTGAATTTATAACCAATTGGGGTTGAGTATGCGCTGAATGACAATATTGTATTTGTTTTTTTTCCATCATTATAAGCACCATCAATCAAATCACAGTGAATTAACACCGAATTCATTCCTGAGGATATTTGAATGACATTATCAATGTAAAACGTCCCATTAGTTTCAATCTTTTTTGAGGAGAAACCCAATAACTCTCTAAATGAATTATCAATTGTGAAATCAACCTTGTAGTTATTTTTAACTTTAATCGTTGATTTTGAAGTATGTTTTTGAATGTTTATAACAATATTTTTTGGTTCATCACCCTGTTATTTTATAAGACGAGCAATTTCGGAAGATATTTGAGAAATCTCATATGCTCCGGGTGAGACTGTTATCGTTTTGTATCCACTTCCCGGATTATAACTAAACTTGTCATTTTTCTCGGTTATATTAAATAAGGTATTATAAGTTTCCATGGACAATAAAGATGCCTCATATTCTTTTGTTGTGTCAAGTTGTAGTGGGTATGGGAATGAAGATGTGTGGTCGCTTGTTGTGAAATTGAAACTAAGGATTGTGCTTCTCATCTTATTTAATGAGATAAAATGTCTTTATATTGATATTTATTAATTATTTTCATGTTCATCAACTGGTCTAAAATGGCTGATGCTTCATTAAAACAATTGTTATTTCCAGCCTTCTTACTGCCTAACAACAATAACAGTCTATTAACTAATTGCGATAGGTCATTTGGAAGAAAACTAACACCTGAACCAAGGATACTTAAAGCCTGAATAATGTGTTTCTCCTTCTCATTCTTCCTACTTTTACCAGAAAGAATAACCCTATAATTTGGAGTGTTCAGCAGATCAATATATACTCTATCATCATTATTTTCCATATCCAATGGTTTATCAATATACTTTGATTCATCCCTCACAGTTGAACCTTGTCTTCCATCTTTTGTGAGAAGAAACATTAATCTCAGAGTTAGTTTAACAGGAGGTTGAGCAGAACTCAAGAACCTTAATTCATCATTAAATATCAATACCTTTTCTTGAACAAGATGAAATATTGCTGGTTGTTCTGTTGGAATGAGTCCTGCTTTTCGTTTTTGAATCAGCTGAATATTCATTGTTTTGAAGAGCATTCACAATATAATCAGGGGGTCGATGCATCTCTTCCAGTTGTTGAAATAATTCTTCATCATGATATTCTGATTCTCCAATATGCTCTAATTCTTCCTCCGTCATTTGACTGAAATCTTTTAACATTTGGAGCTTTCTGGGAGTATATTTTATTGTGGGAACTGTGGAAACATCTATAATTTTTTCTTGGGAAGTTTTTAAAAGTGGTTTAAAAAATTTCTCTTGTTTTCTTTCAAATGCTTCTTCACCCATTAGTTTTTGTCTGCGTTTCTTCTTTATGTCTTCCTGTTGTTTTACAACTTTTGAAACCAACTCTTGATGTTCCCTAAATCTTCTTGCTCTTTCTTTCGCATCCATTTATTTATTGAAAAATATCATTTAATATCTCATCTTGTTTCACAACAATATATTTATATTTTTCAGTCGTGTGTTTCATGTAATCCCCAAATTCCTTTTTACTACATAATGTAGAACAATTGTCTCTCCAAAAATTGTTTATATCTATTGAATTTAACTTGAATAAAATAAAAGTATTAGCATTGTTTCTGATGGAACGACGAGGAAGTTGAAAGTACGATTGACTAAGATAAATACAATTACAAGAAGAATGTCTCCCTCTTGTGTAGTAGCTGTCCATTACCGTTTGGTTTCTCTCATTAACACAATCATCGAAGATAACGAGGTTCTTTTTGGATTTATCCAAATCTTGGGGAGACGGTATATCATCCGTATTATCACTCAGAATACAAGTTATCGGTTTTGATTTATTTTTACATCTCTGTGTATCACAAAATAGTTGTATTATATCTTCAATGTTAAAATCATTTAGGTTTTTTTGAAGTTTAAATAAACCGATTATATCTTCTTTTTGAAGACCAGCATTAAAACCTTGTGAGAGTAGTTGATACTCTGGTTGAAAACTCGACTTTGTGAAAATTATTAAATTATCATGATCTAAAAAGTTGGGAGTGAGGAGCATCTTTAGAAGTAAGCAGGTTTTTCCACATCCACTTGAACCAACTATGAGGCATCTTAATGAATTTGGGAGATTTTTATGGTTGTCAAATTTTATCTTATTTTCCCAAATGGGTAAAAAATCATTCATTTATATATTTGGAAAAAAGGTTATTTAATTTATTATTGGCTTTTTTCGAAACTCTATATTTTATCCTAAGTTCAGGTTTAATTTCAAGATAATCCATTATTTTATTTATGCAATATCTTGTGTTGATATTTCCCTGAAAATCACATCCATGAATAATATATAACAACAATCCTTTGAACATTTCTCTAATACGTTCAGTTTCTTCCCTTGTAAGGAAAGGTGTGTTATCACCCTCGTACTTTACATTCATTTCTCTAATCAATCTTGTAAAGAAATTCATTTTTGGTGTAAATCTAAAAGAATTATTTTCCTTTTTATATTTTTGATTATCATTAATTAGAAGATAAGCACAGAATATACATTGTTTATAGGCTTTTGACTCTGTGTTTAATCCCCGTCTTTCACACGCAGGACAATTCTCAAATTTGTCATATGGAGAATGCTGGAATTCAAGAGGCTCAAAATCGAGTAAACTATTCATATTTATAAAGTAAAACTTTACTTAAACTGAAATTCATCTTCGATACCATCTTCGATACCTTCAGAATCATCTATACTTTCATAACTATCATTTGAACACAAACTCTCGGTGCCATAACTATCGTTTGAATGCAAACTCTCGGTATCATAATCACTCTCATAATCTTCAAAATCTTCAGTTGAATATTGACTCATTTAATTAGTAGAAAAAAACATTACCATCGATATCGATATACATTTTTTCATTAACAGATTCAACTGCTACATTTTTTATATTAAAGGTAATTTTAAAATGATTCTTAACTACAATTGAACGAAATGTCATTTCACCTGATATATTAACATCCTTTATTTCATCAGGATTTATATCTTTAGGGTTGTTGAAAAAAATACAAATTTCTCCTTGCATATTACAGATGGTCTTATCTTTTCTTTCTAAAGCTTCATCCATAAGGTTTTTATTTTTTGATACCTTTTCTTGTTTCATTGCTTTTTCTAGTTTTGAATATATTGCCAGAAGGAGAGGAGAAACTTTTGTTAGAGATACCTTAATTGATGTTCTTCCAGGTATACTAAAAGCCCTTCCACTGAAGGAAATTGAAGAACTCATCATATCCACCATAATTGTTTTTATCCAATAGTTGTTATATTTATCTTTGTTCAATTTTACATCCTTGACATATTTCTCAGTATCTTTAACAAATGAAGAGATTGATTGAAACTTGTCTTTTGTGTCTTGAAACATTGTATTTATTAAGTGAAAAAGTTGGAGGATAAAATGGTTTTAAGCACAGATTCACCTGTAAAATAAACTAAATTTTCATCAAGAAAATTTTAGTTTAAGCACAGATTTACCTGTAAAATAAATGAAATTTTCATCAAGAAAACTTAAGTTTAAGCACAGATTCACCTGTAAAATAAATGAAATTTTCATCAAGAAAACTTTAGTTTAAGCACAGATTCACCTGTAAAATAAACGAAATTTTCATCAAGAAAATTTTAGTTCAAGCAAAGTTTTATTATATAAATATGGTGAATACAACGTACTGCGATGTTTGTAATCACGAATATAAACATTATAGAAAACACCTCCGAACCAACAAACACATTTAATCTATTTCATCAAATATCTCCTCTTGAGTTGGAAAGAAAACAAAAAAAAGTTGGATGAAAAAGTATATTAAATTCAATACAGATATGAGAACAAATACAAAAGTAAAATTTGAAGGGGAATTCTATAAATTGATGAATAATGCTGTCTTTGGAAAGACAATGGAGAATGTTAGAAACAGGCAAAACATTAGATTTGCAACATCTTGGAAAGAAGCTTCTAGATTGATAAATAAACCAAGTTTTGAGAGAGAAGAGGTTTTTTCAGAGAACTTTTCTGCTATTCATATGAAAAAGGAAAGTATTGTCATGGATAAACCAATTTATATTGGAACAGCAGTTCTTGATTTATC
>NC_140971.1:36253007-36258007 GCF_056783735.1 Eptatretus burgeri
CAGGCGGGCATGAAGGCCGTTAGCAGGGAGCTTAAAATGGCGACTCCACGTGTAGGAGCGAACGAACTGGGAGGGGGTGCGACGGTGACCGAAAGGGAAAAATTAAATGGCGAGACCAAAACGTGTGAGACGAGACACGAGGTGACGACAAAGGAAATAAAAATAGTGGAGACAAGGGAGGTAAAGGGTGAAGAGTTGGCAGAGACACGGGAGATGGGAACGATAGAGGGAAGACGGCACGATGAAGACGGGGTAAGTGACGCACACACACACACGGAGGTAGTGGAGGATAATGGGGCTGAGCTCGCGGACCGTGCAGGGACTCAGTGCGAGCAGCTGGATGGCCTCCTCCAGGAACGAGGGGAGGGAGTATGCCCCCTTGAGGCGAGTCACGACCAGGTGAGTTCGGTCGTGCTTTGCGAGGTTGAGGGGACGAGTGCTGTGGACAGGTGCACGGAGAGCTTGGGGGGTATAGAGGCCCCGGAGACCCTTGTGAAGACACGAATCCCCAGTGTGGTTGTCCCTGTCTGTGTGGTGCAAGGCGTGAGTGCGTCCCCGTGTGTGGAAGCGACCCCGTGTGTGAGTGGTGTGGTGGCGATGGTGCCAGAGTACGTGCTTCCCAGCACGCCGTGTGTGGATGAGGCACCGTGTGTGGAAGAGGCCGTGTGTGTGGATGAAACGGCCAGTGTGGATGAGGCACCGCGGGTGAGTGCCCCCGCGTGTGTGAGTGAGGGACGGTGTGTGGATGAGGCACCGCGGATGAGTGCCCCCGCATGTGTGAGTAGTATGGTTTGTGTGAGTAGTGAGGCACGAGTGAATGGAAGGCCGCGAGTGAATGGAGCACCACGTGTGAGTGGTATGGTTTATGCAAGGGAGACCGTGTGTGTGTGAGAGAGCGGAATGTGAGGGAGATGTCGGTTGGCATGCGGGAGCACGCAGCCGCGTCTCCCGGTGTGAATGTGATGGAGTGGAGTGTGAGTGTCGTAACACGCAGGTGTGCGTGGGTCGAATGGCGACGACGGAGACATGTGAGGAAAGAAAGCCGAGTAGCGGCTGTAGTTGTTTCGGGGACCGTGCCGGGTTCACCCAGCAGTGAGCACGAGGTCCGTGCTGTGCAACGCACGAGGCCCCCACGTGCTCGCTTGCGAGAGTGAAGTCCCGGTCCGGAAACGCACGCGGTGGATTTGCCGATCCCGCGGACGGACAAAGTTTAGGCAGGTAAAAGGATTTGGACTGGACGGGTTCTCCACGCGATCGTGTGTGTTAAGCCCCAACGGGCAAGGCACATGTGTTCGCGTGGGGAACCCCTCGAGACGTGGGGCTTGTTTTTTTTTATGCGCACGGTGACGTCATGGCTGCACGTGGGGTTGGAATCCGGCAGGAGGGGTATCCCTGCCGGATGGTACCGTCCAGGGAGGGACGAGGAACACGTGCAGTTGCATGACGTCACGGGCAGGTGTAAAGGGCACGAGCTGCGAGTTGCCGCGCAGGTGCTGCGCATGGAAAAAAAACAAAAAAACAAAGCAAGCCTCACTTTCGGGTGCACAGGATTCCTGGGCAAGGGGTGGAAGACCCCCTTACCTGGGCACAGGATGGAAACTAGTGAGGGGGAAGGGTTAGCTTAGTTAGACCGACTTCATGGGGCAGGGGTAAGTCCTCATGGAGTCCGTGGATTGGATTAGTTAGAGGGATTGTAGCGAGATTTAGGATGGGAAATTATTTTTTTGATTTTGAGAACAGTGACAGACTTGTGAATGTGTAGAGGGGACGTAGTTTAGCTACGTAGTGTTAAGAGGAACGTGCTATAGTTTAAGGGACGACGTGGGGGCACGAGTTAGTTAGGGGAGGTAGATAGAAGGATGGCATAGTTCAGCGGTGTGTGTGTTGAAGAGTTGTTGGTGAGTGGATTGGAAGCATGTGCTTGGTGAGTGAGTGAGGCCAGCGGGTCTGTGTGAGTGGAGCGAATGGGGAATGCATGGTGCGATGAGTGATTGGGGGGAGGAGTGACTCCCGCCCAAGGGACCCCCGGGGTCAGTGTAGAGTGAGTTAGGGGGTTAGTCAAATTTACAAAATGGAGGTTGTTTTGTTGTTGGTGGGAGTGTAGGCTCGAAACCCGTTTGGAGGGGTGCAGGAGCCCTGTTGACGGGCTGGGAGCGTGGCTGCGAAAAGTGAGTATCGCTGAGTGGGTACCCCGGGCACCAGGATAGTCGGCCGTGGTAGGCCAAGGGCCCATGGGGGGCCGGGATAGCGTAGTGGGCACGGGTGCGCCTGCTTGGTGCAGGGGCCCGGGGCGCCATTAGCCGCGTGGGCAGCGTTGTGGGCATGGGTGACCCTCGGAAAGGGGCCCGGGAAGCCAGCCTGCCACGTGTGCGTTTCAGGGGAGGTGCCATGGGGGGGCACTCCCCGGTGTTTAGGGAGCTGGTAGGCTCGGAGGCAGTGTAGTGTCCGGGGGTGCCATAGCGGGAGATTCGGCAGAGGGTCGTGCCTGCCAAAGGGAGCCACGTGTCCCAGCCATGAGACCGTGTGAGGGCACGGAGAGAAAATTGGGGGGCGAGGCCCGAAATTGTGAGGACACCAACACAGGCGACGGGAATCTGGGTTGTTAGAACCAATAGTTTAAGCGAGAGGCGCTTGTTGAAAGCCCGGGGTAGTTTAACGGTTAAATGGTTAGAGTAGATTAGGAAGTGTACCCCTCCGCACCATCCATCCCCTCGCTCTCGTTGTGGGCCGCTGGAACCACTTTGGTTTTTGATCGCTGAAGTCTGGGGAGGCCATCCTGAGGCTTGAGTCGGGCCTCGACACAGGACGCTAGCTCTCCCTTACTCCCCTCCGGGAAGGGAACGTAGGGGTTGGGAGTAGGCTAGGTGACAGGATAGGTTTGCCGAACAAAGACGATAAAGGGGGTTAGGGGACGATTTATAGTCGGAAAAAAATAAATAAATAAATAAGTTGGGGCTAAATTGGGGTTTGACAAATTAAGGGAGTGGGTATGGACAGTGACAGGCAAAGGCGATAGGTGGGAGGGAGACAGGTAGGTAGGTCCGAGCCCGCCTTCTGAGTGGCCAGCACCACCGCACTCCCTCCACCAACCTCCACTGAACGGCAAAGACTGGCCAGCTTCATCTGCTGGCTGCGTTGCTGCAAGGCAAAGGCCGGCCCACTTCATCGGCAGCTGTTGTTTTGCTGCAAGGCCTGTGCCGGCTGGATCGTCTGCAGCTGCTGTGCTGCAAGGCCTGTGCCGGTCGGATTGTCTGGAGCTGCTGTGCTTCAAGACCATGCCGGCTGGATCGTCTGCCGGCTGTGTTTGCCTGTAGCGGCCTTCTTTTGCGGGCTGTGTTTGCCTGCTGCCTTTGCCATGCCCACTGCCCACGTTCACCAGCCCCGTTCAATTTTGCTTTGCCCCCCCCCCCCCCTGTTCATTTCCATGTGCGCCAGGATCAAGGCAACAGTTTGCAAGCTGCAAGAACTGCCCTGTTGGCAGCTACAACACGGGCCTGCAGTGGCGGCCCGTGCACCGTGTTTGCATCCATCCATCCATCCGTAGTGTTCATTGCGTGTGCCACTTGAGCTGGCACGGAGACTACGTTTGTGCAGCCCATGCACCGTTGTGGTTCACTGCGTTCAGTTCAAACCATTCATCCATCCATTCGTTGTGTTCATTGCGTGTGCCACTTGAGCTGGCACGGAGACTGCATTTGTGCAGCCCATGCACCGTTGTGGTTCACTGCGTTCAGTTCAAAAGGGAAGGCCTTGGACTGCGTGTGAGCAGCCGGCCACGTTCCCTGTCACCTGCATTGTTTGAGCCAGAGACTGCATGCGAGCAGCCTGGCTCCCTGCTAACTGCTTTCTTTTTGCAGAGTTCATTGATCTTGGGCCATGGTTTAGTGTAAAATTTGTAAGTTAAGGTAAGATGTACTGTACATATGAGTGCGCCCCCGGCAAGTTTGTCTTAGCGCCGGCAATTTTATTTAAGTCGTCCGTGTGAGTGAGTTTGTTTAGGTAGTTACTCAGCCCTCAGGTTATTTATTTTGGGGACACGAATACCATGAATGTCGCACTCAGGGATCCGTAGGTAAAATGTACTAGGGGAAAACTACACATGATGGCACACGAAAATTTGACGACTCGGGATGAGTCTGTAAAAAGGGGAGGGGGTAGTGTTGTGGTTGACCAAATTTGCAAACCACCATTCAGGTCCCTTAGGTGAGATATCTCTGTAAGTATATGTGTAGTTAGGCCCAAACCCGTTGTTTCGAGGGAATAAATGTCATTCAGTCGGGCTGCGACTCTTCAGGATAGCCGTTTTTCTTTTACTATCTTTATTTTGGACCAGCCGCCATTACTACCACCACCAACCACGTCACTTCACAACAACAACCACCAACCACAACGCCGCTTCACAACAACCACCAACCACAACGCCGCTTCACAACAACCACCAACCACAACGCCGCTTCACAACAACAACCACCAACCACAACGCCGCTTCACCACAACCGCCACGACCTTTACCGTCACAACTCGCCACCATCGCATCCACACCATCTCGCGCCACTTGTGGGCGCCGATGCTGGACTCGTGCGGGGCACGCACCGAGCAGCGTGTTCAGAGACATCACAGACTTTCCGAGAAAAACGGATCAAAAACGACTCACGCCCACTTCTGTTCCGTCCTATCGGCGAGCTGGGGCGATTTGGCCCCGCCTCCAGGGCTTTGGAGTGAGGACGCTATATGCAAATTCATGGATCAAAAAGCATTCACGCCCACTTTTCCTCGGTCCAATGGGGAGCCAGTTAGAGAGGTGAAGGGTCGGAGGCAGAGGGTCAAAGGTGAAGGAGCGAAGCCACGGGGCTTATATAAACGGCTGCGTTCGTCAGTCAAGTTCAGTTCAGTTGGCAGTTGTGCGGAGTTCAAGAGAGTCGTCGGTGGAGCTGGAAAGAAGGGGAGAAGTCAAGAGTGAAGAGTTGGGACGAGCCAAGAGAGGAAACGGAGAGGGCGAG
>NC_140971.1:36295507-36298007 GCF_056783735.1 Eptatretus burgeri
GCCACGTGTCTGGCAGTGAGTCGGGGGAAGAAGGGAGAGACGGGGGTAGGGTTGGAACCTCCCCCATTCCGAGCGTGGACCGTGCTTCATCGCCCGTAACGGAGCCGGCAGCGCCGGAAACCGGCGCGATGTCGATCCAGACAATGTTGGAACATTTAATAGGGGACATGACGGTACAAATGGCAAATCAATTCGTGACACAGAGGGCAGAAATGACGGCACAAATGGAAAATCAATTCGTGACACAGAGGGCAGAAATGACGGCACAAATGGCAAAAATATACACATACATACATATACATATATATATATATATATATTGTTGTGGTTACCAAATTCGCAAACCACCATTCAGGTCCCTTAGGTGAGGTATCTCGGTAAGTACATGTGTAGTTAGGTCCAAACCCGTTGTCTAGTGGGAATACATGTCATTTATGCGAGCTGCGACTCTTCAGGATAGCCGTTTTTCTTTTACTATCTTTATTTTGGACCAACCGCCATGATTACCACCACAACCACAACATCAACCACCAACCACAACGCCGCTTCACCACAACCGCCACGACCTTCACATCACACCTCGCAGCCGTCGCATCGCCACCGTTCTTGCGCCGCCTGTGGGTACCGGTGTTGGACTCGTGCAGGGCGCGCATCGAACAGCGTGTACAAAATCACGGATTTTGTGCTTCAAAAACGGATCAAAAACGACACGCCCACTTTTTGCCGTCCAATCGGTGAGCGAGGGGCGATTTGGCCCCGCCTCCAGGACGATCGATATATGCAAATTTGTGGATCAAAAAGCCTTCACGCCCACTTTTTCTCGGGCCAATGGGGAGCGAGGTGAAAGGTCAAAGGGAGGGGGTCAAAGGCGAAGCTACGGGGGGATAAAAGGACCGTGTTCGTCAGTCAGGGGAGTCGAACGGGGAGAGGAAGAGAGTCCAGAGGCGGAAAGAGGAGAGTCCAAAGAAGAGTCCAGGTCGGGAGTCGGTCGGAGAGTCAAGAAGAGGAGAGTCAGAGAGTCCAGAGGTGGAGAGTAGGAGAGTCGGAAGCAGAGGGTCAAGACTTCGCGGGCGGTGGAGCTGCTGGTCGTCGTGTGCGTTGGAGTCGGAACGGAGGGGACGGGCTGTGGAAAGGCGGCGACACCAGACGAGGGGGTGCTCGCGTCGTGCAGGGAGCTGCACCCGAGGGAGGCCGACAGCGCGACCTGGCCGAGGTGGAGACGCACACCAGGGATAATCCTCTATACCCCGAGCATCAGCAACCCCCTCCTGTTTCCCCCCGCGCTGAGATAGTGCGACCAAGGGGGCCCCTTTCCCACCCCCTGCCAGACACTGCCCGCGAGGTCCGCGGAGTTGGGGCGCCATCGCCGCTCCGCGTCTCATCACCAGACGGGTAGGCGCGACCCGGTCTCGGCCTCAGGCCCGCCTCATCCTTGAGGGTATCTCTTTTCCTTGGTTTTGGGTATGTGTTGTCGGCGCCGTCTGTGAAGTAGAATTGTATAAGTGTTGCCGTGTGCTCGGTAGTCGGTATTAGCTCTGCATTGTGTTTTCGCTTTTATATTTGCTTTTTGTGTAAATGGAATTGTGTTTTTTTCTGTGTGCATTTGGTGGAATTGTATATGTGTGCTTCCCGTGTGCCGCGAATAAATGTGCTTTTGTGTTGAACTGTTTCCCGCTTCGCTTCGTCATTTCTCCCATTGAATCCTCATCTTGCTTCACATAAAGGGTTGGTAGTGGGCTGAATACGCCCGATAATTAATCGAACCGTCGAGGTCGACGATAACACCGCTCGGTTATTCTGATAGTACGGAACGGGTCGCTTAAGTGGCCCGTGTCCGAAGTCGACCTGCGGCGAGGTGCGATCGCCCGGTCTACCCTCCGCGTGGGTACTTAGGAAGGTCGAATTTGGCGAGCAACCCTATCCCACGCGGGGGCTGATTGGCTCGATCGCGGTGAGACCGAAAGGTCCACCCGTGACTGGTTCCCGGCGTTAGTCCGAGAGGGTCACGACTGGATTGTCCGTCCGGTGGGCGACGTGCCGCGATTCGAGTTACGTGGCCGTCAGCACGCTGGCGGGCGCGAAATCCGTAACAATATATATATATATATATATATATATATATATATATATATATATATATACATATATATATACATATATATATACACACACACATATACATATATATATATATATACATATACACATACATACATACACACATATATATATATATATACATATATATATATATATATATATATATATATATATATATATATATATATATATATATATATATATATATATATATATATATATATACAAATATATACATACATACATACACACATATATATATACATACATATAGTGCAGGAGCTGGCACAGGACATTTACCAATCAGTCAGGATCGCGTATCGGGACCTTACAGTGGAGGCATGGGACAGACTGGCACAGGGGGCAGAAATGACAGATCAATTGGGGGTAATGGGGGTAC
>NC_140971.1:36310507-36313007 GCF_056783735.1 Eptatretus burgeri
GAAATCCAGTCGTAGCTTTCCGGATCGACGCCAAAATCCAGCTACAGGTGTGTTTTTAAAGCACACCACAACCTTGTCAATACTCTACCCATGCGCTACGGGGTCCGATCGCTGAATGGTCGATTTACCTAATTATTCGCGTGGGCAGACTACCGAGAGATTGTACCTCAACGGGACCTGCTTGGAAACGAGCCGCTTTAGCAGCTCGCTCCATTTGCGATTTGCCGAGCGGTGTATTATCGCGAGGCCCCGTTGGACCTGATTATCTTATCGGTATTAAAAACCAGCTATTATTCTGAATGCAACCACGGCAGCTCAATGGAGGAAGAGACGCAACGAGCAGGTGAATATTCAAATAAGGGTATTTATTTATACACAGGCACGTATGCAATGGGGGTAAGGGACAAAACACAAGCAAAAAGACCCCACAGCACTTGATTATTTATTATGTACACTTATAACAATTCTCTACTGAAGGACAAGGCACCACAACTTCCATGCAAAGAAAACCCCAGGAAAGGAAAGGGTAAGAACAGGGCCCGCAGGTGTTTAATGTTCCTCGGAGCCGGGATGACTGCGAGGCTCTGAGAGACCGTACAGGCTACCTTGTCGCCCTGGAGACGACTCGATGGGTTCTCGTACGGCGACCCTCAGTATGTCCGAGACCAGACCCTGACCAGACCCCACCAGCTCCCATTCTCTGTCGGCCTCCGTTCTCCGTCGGCCTGCAGCTTTCCAAACTGCCAACTCGACCTGAACCTGACGTCCCCGTTTTTCTTCTCACTCGAGCGAACGCGCGTTTTTTTATCCCCCGCCCTTCCCGGCACGCAGGGGGAGGGGGTGAGGGGGCGACTTCTCTCTGGGGGACATGCCCCAACCGTCATTTCGGGGCGGGAGTTGAGTTCCAACCGTCATTTCAGGGCGGGAGTTGAGTTCCAATCGTCATTTCAGGGCGGGAGTTGAGTTCCAACCGTCATTTTGGGGCGCGAGTTGAGTTGAGTTGTTTGAAATAAAAGATAGAACAGAATAACGCAACCTCAAAGATGCACAGCCCGGCCCACGAATAATTCCCTTTAGACATCGGTGGGGAAATCTAATCTGGACACGCACTTATCAACATAACTGACCTCTGGGGAACCTGGATGGTGTTCTGTGAATTTCCACAACCGGAACAATATATATATATATATATATATACATATACATATATACACACACACACACATATATACATATACATATACATACATATACACATCTACATATACATATATATATATATATATATATATATATATATATATATATATATATATATATACATACATATACATATATACATCTACATATACATACATATATAGATATAGATATATATATATATATATATATATATATATATATATATATATATATATACATATACATATACATATACATATACATATATACATATACATATACATATACATATACATATACAGAGATGCCAACTTTTGGAAATCAGAATTAGGGAGGATTTGTAACCGACACCAAACAATGTGCGCGAAGCGCACATCTCGAGCGTGGAGCGCTCGACCCTTGCGGCGGGGTCCAGGGCCCGCCTTAGGGCCCTGGAAGCTCTGGGGTTCTAGACGCTCTCTAGTGCCCTCTGAGCCCTATTTTGGAGCATTTAACATGTTAAGAATTCCCACTTTTTGAACAAAAAAAGGGGAAAATTGTGCACTTTTTAATGTTACATGTATGTTAATATTAGTAAGTTAGGGGACAATCAAAGATTAACAAAAAGCACAAAAGAAGCAATATTTTTCTTACCTTACTGGCTGGTACTACTGCTGCTTGCTTTTTCCATGGCAGCTTTGCTGAGTGACAGCTGTGTGGCTCTTTTAGCCCTTCTGATTATGTCTTTGCTGTATTCTCTCTGGTAGCAAGGGGTGCTATGAGCTAGTTTTTCAATTAAGAGAGCTTCCAGGGTTTTGACACTCAAATTGGGACGAAATTCAGTATGATTCTTCCGTACAAGACTGAGTGCCCGCTCACATGATGCGTTCGAATGAGGAATGACCAAGATTCCCTTCATCACTTTGCTCAAATTAGGATACTTCTTGGCACCAGTGCAGGCATCTGTGAGCTGTGAAATCCGACGCCACTGCTCATCCACTCTCACTGTCTCAGTAGCAATTGTAGCTATGGAGGCGTCTGCCTGGTAGTGAGCGAATTCACTCTCAAGACTGTCTATGTCACTATCACCGCCACTGAACAGACAGGGGAATTTCTTGATGAAAAACTCCACACAGTCAAACCCCACTTCTTGGTGTAGCTTAACATCCAGCACCTGAGCATGCTTGGCTAATTCATCATCTAGCGGCCAGGTTTTGAAGATGAAATTGCAGGCTTTCACATAATATGAGCGAACTGCACTGAAGAAACCTTGGATGTCTGACTCACTCAGAGTGAAGGTGGATTTCTTGAGACTCCTTTGTTCCCTTATATACAGTTT
>NC_140971.1:36318007-36563007 GCF_056783735.1 Eptatretus burgeri
GCCATGTGCGTCCCGCACAGTGCGATGGTAATTATCATGGGGCTGTGCGCGTGGTTTGCACACAGTGGTGATCCTCACAGGCGGTCGTCTTAGTATGGTGCCGGCCCCGATCTGTGTCATGGATTGAAGGAAAGGATTAGTTATAAATCAGGGATAAAAAGAAGATAGATGTAGGTATTAGATGCAGATTTGAATGAAAGGGCGTGCCGGGCACACGTCCCACACAGTGGGTGGAGGTCATCGCCGTGTTGCACGCATGTCTGTTTTCGTGGTTTAATGTATGATTCTGTTATCTCCTTAGACAGTACCATTGCAGCTGTCTCATCGTCTTGTTTGTGTTTCTCCTCTCATGGTACCACCCCACTGCAACCAGCCTCTCTTCCACTGCAAAGGTACTGGTGTCTACCATCTTGGTTTTCATGAATAAGAGGAAAGAGTTGGAATGAAGACAGAGATTGAATGGAAAATGGAGATATAATTAGACCTAGTTATAAGACCCACGCAACGCACTTCGTCCCGTTAATCCATTAGACATGAGGGGATGGTCTGACTGCACAAAGACTAACAAAATAACTGCCTGGGGATCACTGTACGTTGGGTGGCATTACCTTAGAGGCATGCGGTTTTGCAGAACCGCAACATTATTGTTTCGCATTGATCGGACAAGGGTCATGTTTCTATCCAATATGGCTGCCACACAACTTCACCGATGACAATCAGTTTGGCAGTCTGAGAGAAGGGCATTTCAAAAGTTTTTGATAAAATTAAATATGGCTGTCATCACTGATGACATCACTCCAACTTTTTGTACCCGTCACAGGTTCACATGTTATCGCAGTCAAAAGATTTTACCTTACAACCTCTGACCTCTTGACAAAAATATTTTCAGTTAATCTTTTCACCATTATACATACCTGTATCAAGTTTGACTTGCATCTCTTCAGCCCTTATGTTATTGTGGTAACAAAAACCTATCACAGACAGACAACCTGAAAACATAATGCTTCCAGTGACTGTTTGCGAAGGCATAAAAATAATTGTCCAGACAAAAACAAAATGGTACCCCTTCAGTACCTTAATCCGTCGATAATCAATGGGTTATCAGCCAGAATGACTCGTTTCCCTAAATATAAATGAGAAAATAAACAATAAAACCCGAGGAAAGGATGCAACAAAAACATGAGAATTGATGTTTGACACTGACACACAGAAACACACAGAAACACACACACACACACACACACCCACACACACACACACACACACACACACACACACACACACACACACACACACACACACACACACACACACACACACACACACACACACACACACACACACACACACACACACACACACACACACACACACACGGATCGGGAATACGACCAGTGGGTAACCACAATTCACATTACCTTTGCACCTTCACAAGCACTCGCACATAACCACATTACTGCAAACTTTTATTACATCGATCCAGAAGCTCATTTTATACATACGTATTCAATAGTCAACATGAATGTTCAAGGCATGATAATGAGGTTGTTCAACCGGGCAACCAAGTCAATGGTTTGGTTGCCCAACACCAAACCTTTCTCATCCTGGGAAACCGTTAATGTCGAACCTTACTTTATCAAGATGGTTGAGTTGGGAATGGTTATTGGGGTCTAAGAAAATATTTTGCATGCTCATGGAGTTAATTTGCACTGGACCGCTGATCAGTTGAAGAGTGATGCACATATGATATAAACCAATGAGAATAACAGGGTTCGGTTCCACAACAGAATTTGGTGCTTCTTCATATCAATACATATGACCTATCGGTAATATAAATCAATAAATAATGTTGGGCGCCAACACACAGGAACCAAACGAGATATTTCAAAGAACACATTACTCCACACAGTCGAAAGAAACAAGAACATGGGTGGGGTCTTCGAGTGGAAAATTTGATCGGTCATGACATAAAATCCCATAATATTATCGAAGTATCGCTAAACAGAAGGGTTTTGAAAGTGCCAATAAAGCAATTTGTGTTGTACAGTGTTCAAGTATATTGAGAGGCAATGAAAACGCACACCAAATCAAAATTGACTGATTTCATAGCATGTGAAAAAGGATAAACGTGCACAATCACACGAGATTAGTCAGGGACAGTCCGACAGAATCTGCACAGACGGGAAAAATCGGGACGTGCACATGACGCAACACAAACATCCAATGATGCAGGGGTCTGTACAGTCAATATAGAGCGTGACCACCTTGGGCGGTGATGCCACTTGACGACCCCCCGGTCGTCCCCTTGTTCCAATGGTGGTTCTGGCTGTTTCTCGTGCTGTCCCGAAGCAGTTGCGGAAGTGACTGAAGCCGATTTATCGTCTTGTCTTGCTGACATCACACGCTGTGCATCAGGACGTGGACTGTCGCTGACCGTTCCTGTGATTATGTATCAGTTCTTGGGCCAAGAAACTTGACTGGTGGACATGAAAGCGTCAAACAACTCTTTCTTGACTAATTCCACTGTTCAATGCATGCTGACATCACACGCTGTGCATCAGGATGTGGACTGTCGCTGACCGTTCCTGTGATTATGTATCAGTTCTTGGGCCAAGAAACTGTTGAGTGGTGGACATGAAAGTGTCAAGCAACTCTTTGTTGACTAATTCCACTGTTCAATACACCAATTGATTGGTTCCTTTGATCATTCGTTAGACATGCCATTTTAATTGACGGCCTCACAACGAAGGCACCCTGCGGTTTTATAATGCATGGATACACTTTCACATGCAGCATTTCTTTTTACCACTGCTCATAATTTCCATGATTTACCATGTTGTTGCGTTCAGACTCAAATGTCCCTACACAAACAACAAACCGGACTCAAACACAAACACCCATAACAGACCCATCAGGCATGTTTTAGTACTTGATATTTGCTCACAGTTTGTATTCAAAAAAAGGCTATATTCCATCGAAATAGTAAATGCATTTTCATTGCCTCAGTGACTATAATTAAATTGAAAGACTAGAACGGCACTTGGAAAAGTGCAAACCTCCGCCACGTAATGCCTGATCCACGAGAACATCTCAGGCCCAATACATTTTTTAAATATGCTATTCAGTTCTATATCGTTTTTGCCCCGATCTCTCAATGGTGAAGATTCAGTTTAAAAATTAAATAGTTCTCGTATGCAGATGCGGATTCAGAGCTTCACCAAAATCGAATCAGTTATCGTGGTCACACACCCAACCTGTCCACAACTTTTTGATATATACTGCTGTACAGGCACTCCTCACTTAACGACCTACCTGTTTAACGACCGCACGGACTTACGACCAGCTCTCTGACCAGTCGGTATTGTACACTGTACGAGAACTTTGGTTGTGGAAACGGCAGCGCGGCATCTCAGCATCAAGCATCTCATTTCGCATCACCCTTTCTCAGTCTCAGTCTCGTTCCCGCAGTCAGGAATGTCGTCATCTCCCTTACCCGGGACCTCTACAGCTCCCGATAACCCTGCTGATAACTCCGATGATGACGCTGACGACCCCGAAACACAACCAGACCTTGAAGGATTCGATGACTGAAATGTTAATCTGAATGTCTTTTTTTTTATAACTTTAATTTTTTGGGGACATTTTTATAATTTTTGCTGATTGCATTTTTATGTTCTGTAATATGTAAGAGTTATGCAAATTAAAACAAAGTTATCAAGTTGGTGCTTCCTTTCGACCTTTTCTTTATTCAGAATAAATGAAAACGATTACCTGCATTTGCAGTATGCAAACCTAAGTAATGTATTGTTACGGCTGTGGAAATTCGCATTACACCATAAAGGGCCCTCAGGTGAGATATCTCGATAGGTACATGTGTAGTTAGCCCAAACCCATTGTATAGAGGGAATTTATGTGATCTATTCGGGCTGCGATCCTCCAATTAGTCGTTTTTCTTTCTCTATCTTTTATTTCAAACCAACAAAAACCGCCAACGATGCTGGTGGGCTTTTCCCGCCATTCTTCACCGCGCTTGGTGTGAGGGAAGGGGGGGGGGGGGAAGGGCGGCTCGCCGCCGATTGGTGGATGGACAGCGTGAGGCAGTCGGGGTGAGGGAACGCCCCTTTTTGAGAACCCTCTCGGAGGGTGGAGCCGAAAACGGGGCGGAGTGAAGGGCGGAGCCCCGCGCTATAAAAGTCGGACATGGGCGGGGTGCGTTCTCTCCCTCTTCCTGCGCTCTCCCTCTTCCTGCTATCTCCCTCTTCCTCTCGCTCTCTCCCTGACTCGTGGAACTCGCCTCCGTCTGAAGTCGTTGTTGGGTCCTCGCCGAGCTGTGTCGTCGTAGTCGAGTGTCCCTGCGTCGGTGTGGAGCTCGTGGAACTCGCGGAGCCCGAGGAGCTCGTTGAAGTCGAGCTGTGTCGTCGTGGTCGAGTGTCTCTGCGTCGGTGTGGAGCTCGTGGAACTCGCGGAGCCCGAGGAGCTCGTTGAAGTCAAGCTGTGTCGTCGTCTAGTCTGGTCGAGTCGGCAGTGGAGGACGGTGAAGGAGACGGAGCTCGGAGTGGAGGTCGTGGGAGGAGGACTCAACGGCTGCACCAAGGGAAGTCCTTTCTTTTCTTTGGGTTTGTGTAAATGACTGTGGGTGGCGCCTGTCCTTAAAGTAGTATTGTTTTAAGTGTTGCAGTGTGTACACGTATTCGGTTTTAACTCTTCCTTTGCTTTTTATGTGCATTTTTCTTTTGCTGTGGATACATGCTTGTCTGTGTGTGTGTGTGAATAAACGTGCTTGTGTGAACTTGTTCCCCATTTCGCTGCGTCCTTTCCTTCGTTTGAATTTCCATCTTGCATCACGTAAGGGGTTCGTAGTGGGTTCAATATCCCAGTAATTAATCGGAACCATCAAGGCCGACGATAACACCGCTCGGTTATCACTGCAGCACGGAACGGACCGCTTAAGCGGTTCGTGTCCGGAGTCGGCCTGTGGCGTGGTACGATCGCCCGGTCGACCATTCGCGCAGGTACTTAGGTAGATCGAATTTGGCGAGCAACCCTATCCTGCGTGGGTGGGCAATTGGCACGATCGTGGTGAGGTTAAACCCCCACCCGTGACTAGCTCCCGGCATTGTTCCGAGAGGGTCACGACTGAATTGTCCGTTCCGGTGGGCGAGGCGGCCACCATTCGAGTCGAGCGGCCGATTGCCTGCCGGCGGGCGCAAATTCGCGACAGTATATTACAGCTGATTTCCTCTATTCCGTTTATTACAGTATACAGTACACCACTGTATAAACATTTTAAAATATACTAAAAATGTTATAAATGGTGCAAAGGTGACTATAAATTTTTTTTTAAGATGGTTGACACAAACCCACTACCATTACAGTATGCTTTAAATATCGGCAATGGGGCGGACCTTGCTTATCGACCAATTCGCTTAACGACCTAGTCGTAGGAACGGAACTCGGTGGTTAAGTGAGAAGGAACAGTATATCGGTTTAGCCCTATCTTTCAATGTCGAAGAATCACTAAAAAATTATCAGATCCGGACCCGGATTCGGATCTACACCAAAATTGAATTCTTCTTTGTCACACACCCAAACATGTCCACCAAGTTTTGTCCGAATCCGTCCACAACAGAAATTGTGCTATATATCATTTTTAGTCCTACCTCTCAATGGTGAAGAATCACTTTAAAAATTCTAGTTGTCGGATCCGGATCCAAACCTTCACCAAAATCTAATCAGTTCGTCCTTGTCACACACCCAACCTGTCCACAAAATTTCATCCTGATCCGTCCACAACTTGAGATATCCTGCATACAAAGACAGAAAGGGGTGAAAACATAACCTCCTTCACCTTCGGTGGTGGAGGTAAAAAAAAAATAATGATTTTAAAGATTGTAGAAATTTTTTCCCACAAGTATACTGCTGTGATGCAGTCTTTTACACCACCTTATTTAACACATTACATGAGTTCTTCGTGCCCTTTACGTCATCCTTAAAAAGAGCATGTCTCCCGTTTGGAATGGTTTTCAATTATATTTGACTGCCAGGTAGGCAGATAGAATAACAAGTTCTCACCCCTCTCTTCAAATGTGCGATCGGGCCAAATTCAGAGCCAAAGTATCGCTAAACTGCAGGTTCGTTTTCCGATTTGTGTTCAAAATTTCACATTCAATTGAAATAAAGTTGTTCCTCAATCATACTGACATTGGTAGACAGATAAAGTGAACCAATTGCCTAACGCTGCTTTTCGCTTCGCATGCACAGTGTAATAAAGTAAATGATGCTGCAAAATGTGAATAAACACTGGCCGAAACATTTGGTTCTGATGTCAGAGTGGAGGAAGAAGAAGCCAATGATTTTTAAAGGAAGATGATAAAAAGTAGGAAAGAGAAACAGGGGGAAACAGGCCCACAATTGATGGAAAACAATTGCACAATCTTAATAATGTTCTACTATATCTACATACCGATACAAAACAGATATTACAGGAAAGGACATCACTTCGAAAAAAAATTATAAACCTGTATTGCACCATTTTATAACCGAACAACTTCGAACTAAAAGGAGTAAAACGAAACAACCTCAAAATATTTGATATCAAAATGGGATCGAACACCTGCTCGCTCACCGGTGAGCTTGTCACGGACAAGCTTACACGACTCGATGTCACCAATGGAACCAAAGAGACTGCGAATCTCCTCCTGACTCATGCTCTGAGGTAGATAGTTCACGATGAGGTTGGTTTTCAGATCGTCAGACGTGGAGCTGCTCGACCCCATACCACCAACAGCACCACACAACATACCGTTGGACATTGGGGAATCCATCGGTGATATGGACTACAATAAAGGAAGGCAAAATAATAGGAAAAGTTGGAAGGAAATGGTAAAAATGGCACGTTATTGTTGGGAGTGGATCACTTCTAGTATTAAATGGAGCTAACAGTCCATAACTCAATCAATACAATTGATAAAAATGCTATGTGTGACAAACCCCAGTCCAGTTTTCTGTTCCCCAGGACCCATTTCCAGGTGCCATTGTTGGTGCATCACGAACACGCACCGACATCGTGCAGTCTGAGGAGAAGGGGAGGAATCACCGCAAATCAACAAATGAACAATTGAAGATTGGGGAGAAAATTGTGAGGTGTGCATGGGCAAGGGATGATATTGCACATGTGTGTTTGAGAGGTGGGTTGGAGGTAAAACATATGGGATGGGGGAGGATTTGGTGGTGGAATACATGTTGGTGGGAGGGGGGTTGTGGATGGGGAGATGTGGAGGGACGCGCGGAGGCGACGGAGGGGACGCGCGGAGGGGACGGAGGGACGGAGGGATGCAGGGAGGGGACGGAGGGACGGAGGGACGCGCGGAGGGGACGGAGGGGACGCGCGGAGGGGACGGAGGGGACGCGCGGAGGGGACGGAGGGGACGCGCGGAGGGGACGGAGGGGACGCGCGGAGGGGACGGAGGGGACGCGCGGAGGTGACGGAGGGGACGCGCGGAGGCGACGGAGGGGACGCGCGGAGGCGACGTGGGTGGTGAAAGAAGTGGGTTTGGGGGGCATGGGCTGTGAAGGGCGTGGGTTTGGGGGGGCATGGGCTGTGAAGGGCGTGGGTTTGGAGGGGATGTGGGCTGTGAAGGGGTGGTGAAAGACGTGGGTCTGGGGGGGGTGAAAGAGGTGATTTTGGGGGGCGGTGAAAGACGTGGGTTTGGGGAGGGGTGGTGAAAGACGTGGGTTTGGGGGGGGGGCGGTGAAAGACGTGGGTTTGGGGGCGGTGAAAGACGTGGGTTTGGGGGGGGCGGTGAAAGACGTGGGTTTGGGGCGGTGAAAGACGTGGGTTTGGGGGCGGTGAAAGACGTGGGTTTGGGGGGCGGTGAAAGACGTGGGTTTGGGGGGGCGGTGAAAGACGTGGGTTTGGGGGGGGCGGTGAAAGACGTGGGTTTGGGGGGCGGTGAAAGACGTGGGTTTGGGGGGGCGGTGAAAGACGTGGGTTTGGGGGGCGGTGAAAGACGTGGGTTTGGGGGGCGGTGAAATACGTGGGTTTGGGGGACGTGGGTTGTTAAGGGGTGGTGAAAGACGTAGGTTTGGGGGGGGAAGAGGTGGGTTTGGGGGGGGGATGGTGAAAGGTGGGTTTGGGGGGATGGTGAAAGAGGTGGGTTTGGGGGGACGGTGAAAGAGGTGGGTTTGGGGGGGACGGTGAAAGAGGTGGGTTTGGGGGGACGGTGAAAGAGGTGGGTTTGGGGGGACGGTGAAAGAGGTGGGTTTGGGGGACGGTGAAAGAGGTGGTTTGACGGTGAAAGAGGTGGGTTGGGGGGGATGGTGAAAGAGGTGGGTAAGGGGGGGACAGGTGAAAGAGGTGGGTCGGGGGGCGGACGGTGAAAGAGGTGGGTTGGGGGGACGGACGGTGAAAGAGGTGGGTTGCGGGGGACGGTGAAAGAGGTGGGTTGGGGGGGACGGTGAAAGAGGTGGGTTGGGGGGACGGTGAAAGAGGTGGGTTGGGGGGACGGTGAAAGAGGTGGGTTGTGGGGGGACGGTGAAAGAGGTGGGTTGGGGGGGAGACGGTGAAAGAGGTGGGTTGGGGGGGACGGTGAAAGAGGTGGGTTGGGGGGGGCGGTGAAAGAGGTGGGTTGGGGGGGACGGTGAAAGAGGTGGGTTGGGGGGGGACGGTGAAAGAGGTGGGTTGGGGGGCGGTGAAAGAGGTGGGTTGGGGGGACGGTAAAAGAGGTGGGTTGGGGGGACGGTGAAAGAGGTGGGTTGGGGGGGGGGACGGTGAAAGAGGTGGGTTGGGGGGAACGGTGAAAGAGGTGGGTTGGGGGCGGTGAAAGAAGTGGGTTGGGGGCGGTGAAAAATGTGGGTTGGGGGGCGGTGAAAATGTGGCTGGGGGGTGAAAGACGTGGGCAGGGGGGCGGAGAAAGACGTGGGGTTGGGGGCGGTGAAAGACGTGGGGTTGGGGGGTGGTGAAAGACGTGGGGTTAGGGGGTGGTGAAAGACATGCGTTTGTGGGGGCATGGGTGGTGAGACACGTGGGTTTGGGGGCGTGGGTGGTGAAAGACGTGGGTTTGGGGGGGCATGTACGGTGAAAGACGTGGCTTTGGGGCGTGGGCGGTGAAAGACGTGGGGTTAGGGGCGGTGAAAGACGTGGGTTTGGGGCGTGTACGGTGAAAGACGTGGCTTTGGGGGGGTGTAAGGTGAAAGACTTGGCTTTGGGGCGTGGGCGGTGAAAGACGTGGGGTTGGGGGGAACGTGGGCGGTGAAAGACGTGGGATTGGGGGGAACGTGGGCGGTGAAAGACGTGGGGTTGGGGGGAATGTGGGCGGTGAAAGACGTGGGGTTGGGGGGAATGTGGGCGGTGAAAGACGTGGGGTTGGGGGGAACGTGGGCGGTGAAAGACGTGGGGTTGGGGGGAACGTGGGCGGTGAAAGACGTGGGGTTGGGGGGCGGTGAAAGACGTGGGGTTGGGGGGCGGTGAAAGACGTGGGGTTGGGGGGCGGTGAAAGACGTGGGGTTGGGGGGAACATGGGCGGTGAAAGACGTGGGGTTGGGGGAACGTGGGCGGTGAAAGACGTGGGGTTGGGGGAACGTGGGCGGTGAAAGACGTGGGGCTGGGGGAACGTGGGCGGTGAAAGACGTGGGGTTGGGGGGAACGTGGGCGGTGAAAGACGTGGGGTTGGGGGGGAACGTGGGCGGTGAAAGACGTGGGGTTGGGGGGAACGTGGGCGGTGAAAGACGTGGGGTTGGGGGAACGTGGGCGGTGAAAGACGTGGGGTTGGGGGGAACGTGGGCGGTGAAAGACGTGGGGTTGGGGGGAACGTGGGCGGTGAAAGACGTGGGGTTGGGGGGCGTAAGCCGTGAAAACGTGGGGTTGGGGGTGTGGGCGGTGAAAGACGTGGGATTGGGGGGCGTGGGCGGGGAAAGACGTGGGGTTGGGGGGGCGTGGGTGGGGAAAGACGTGGGGTTGGGGGGGAATGTGGGCGGTAAAAGACGTGGGCGGTAAAAGACGTGGGCGGGTGGTCTCACGTGGGTGATGGGGGGATTGCGCGTGGGTGGTTGGGGAATCACGCGCAGGTGGTGGGGGATCGCGCGCGGGTGGTGGTGGGATCGCGCGCGGGTGATGGTGGGATCGGTCGTGTGCGGGTGGTGGGGGCGGGAGGCGTCGGGGAGAGGGAATGTGGGCAGTGGTAATGGTGGAAATGCTGGGTGAAGGATTATGAGGCAATGGAGGCAGCACCGGGTCGGGGGTCACAGAAAAAGGTAGCACCGGGTCGCAGAACAACATGAAGGGGGGGGTGGGAGATGCCTGGTCCCGCTCACGGGGGCGATGCAATGGGAGGTCCCAGAGCTGCGTCGTAGGGTCATGGAGAGGGGGGGAGGGGTCCTTTGTGATACGAGGGTCAGTCCCGGTGCAGAGTTGTTGGCCCACGTGAGGGGGGTTCCTGGCGCGAGGCGAGGGATTCCCCAGGGCGACGCAGAGTGTGGTGGGTCCCGTCGGCATATGGGGGATAATGGGGAGGAGGGGGGGTTCAGGGTCGCGAAAGGGCCCGGCGGGGTAATGCAGGGGCGTCAAAAAGAAAGTGTGGGGGAGGGTTCCAGAGATGATCGTGAGGGGTGGGGGAGGATAACAGTGCTACCAGGGTTAGCCAGTTTGAGATACTAGCAGAGTACCTGCCCTACGGGCGATTTTGTCCAAACATGCAACACGTTATTTTTATACATACCATTATTTGGGTGGTGTATAGGCAACCGTTTGCTCTGTTTATGCAAAAAAAAAAACCCTAGGTTGCATACATGAAGCAAAACATCTCACTGCAATACGTGGACAGGAATACTGTACTGTAAATGGTGGAAACTTGTAGTACCCTCCCCACCTGGAGGCGGCGCGATACACATTTACATAGAGAATTTGCGTCCAACCTATCTCCCTCACCACGGGAAAAGATAAAAACAACCCCATACATTAATTGGGCTCATGCTGATCCTGTGTAGCAAGTCTGGATCTGCAGTCGTAGTTCTTGCGTGACAAACAAACCCACACACAAACAACAGTCCGTGAATTACAGTATGGATTAATGTGCAAGTCCGGCGAAAGGTTAATTTTACATGTAGAATAAAACTATCAGGTGAGGACACGAACAAATTTATAGCTCTATTTTGGACCATTTTTGAAAAGGAGAAAAATTAAATAAATAAATAAAATTACCTTAGTACTGTACTTCTCATGAATTTCCCAACATACCTCGCACCGCCGAGTTTTAATGCAAGCGTATATAGCGCCGCTGCGTTGTCTGACGAGCGTGATGTTGAATTATTACAACAGTATCTTAACAAAGTACAACAATGAAGAACCTTGATTCCGTCCGAAAGAGAAAAGAAAATCGAAAAAATGTACAAAAAGTAGTTCTAAGCTACGCACACGTGACGTCAGACCTGAAACACGCGCCGCGCGCACTCATTTATAGATTCAGAGTGTGTAAATATATAAATAATAAAACCAGGCAATTTGATACGTGCCATTTCACCGCTCTATTTTCTCACACTATACTCCTACTAGCTTTGCAGTACTTAAAAAAAAGTAGTTCGCCGGATTTTCTTGTTGAATGCGGCGGTAAAGTTTTCACCAGGATGTGAATTTAAGGTATTTGTTATTTTAAATTAATTAATCAATCAATTAATCATTGATTCCTCATGACATCGTTTTAAGAGACAAAAGTCTCGGCGTTTGCCCCGCGAAGTTTATCTCACCTTTTACGTTTTTTTTTTAATTTTTATATAAACCTTTGGCCGTCCAATCACTTGCATTTCTGAAACATGTTTTCGACAAAAGAACTCGAATTATCCTCGATGTATTTATGAGGTATTTACGTCGAATGAAACGATCTCTTCGACGTGGAGAGATTAACCAATGAGGTGGACCAAGTGTGGTGTGGCTTCGAGAATGTTCCACAAAGGTCTTCGTGCGTCTTTAAAATACGGGAACAATTCCAAATCGATCATAACTTTCAATTAAGCGACTTTCGTGCATCAATCCAACTTGAGGGAATCAATAACGTCAAGGGAAGCATTCTGAGCGGTGGTTCTGGAGAAGAAGAAGATGAAGAAGAAGATTTCTGAGGAAATTGAATAAGCGCGCCATTTTGACCGACTCAGTCACGTGACAAGATCCCCGTTTCCAGTCAGGAGAGGAACATCCTTGACCTTGATGGCGTTGGAACGTCGGGGTCTCTCTCTCTCTCTCTCTCTCTCTCTCTCTCTCTCTCTCTCTCTCTCTGTCTCTGTCTCTGTCTCTGTCTCTGTCTCTGTCTCTCTCTCTGTCTCTCTCTCTCTGTCTCTGTCTCTGTCTCTCTCTCTGTCTCTGTCTCTGTCTCTGTCTCTGTCTCTGTCTCTGTCTCTGTCTCTGTCTCTCTCTCTGTCTCTGTCTCTGTCTCTGTCTCTGTCTCTGTCTCTCTCTCTCCCCCCTCTCTTTTTTTTCTCCCACAGTAATGTTCTTGTTAATAGTGGTAGTGATTATGCATGATTCAATCAAATGTAATTAAATGCCGAGCTCATTGGTCACGGTGACATCATAAATACGCGAACGCGGCATCTTTGGTCAAACCTGTGCACCTGTTCAGTCAGCGCAGGTGATGCGTCTTCTCGTGCCATGAACCACGTGACGAATTCAAGGAACATGGCGGCCGCTCTTGATCTGGTCAGCACAACCCAGTTCAGATTGTCGATCTTTCGTTTAGACTTTCGATATGAAATACGACACGTTTTAAGTGCCTCCATTTAATCGCCGATTGGATTAACTCTTTCACGAACCTACTGTCCCGGCCCCGGGCCTGAGGTTTGACGAGCGAGCTGATTTCGCCAGGAATTGGTCATTTGTTTGGGAGTGCCGGAGACAAGCCCCTTATTCTTCACGAAAGACCGTGGGATCTTTCAAGTTTACCGATTAATGGTCGAAGGCGCGAACCCCAGCTTGAGGTCCATCCGAGGGAGGGTGCACGCCGTGATGCAACGGCCGACCTCGATGAAGCAATGTGCGTTTACGGTCTGGTCGGGAATCTAACCCGAATGACAGCTCACGAGGGGGGATGGGGGAGTGATGCCTCACCAAACGTTGCGATACACTCCGGGAGTGGGGGGGGGGGGGAGGGGAGAGGGTTTTGGAAGGAAGTAAGCGTGAGGAATTGGGTTCTTGAGTTATGTGGGGGGTGGGGGTCGTGCAGGATTGAACGAAATGGGGTACTTTACAACAGCATGTTGTTAAAGCAAACAGAGACCACTGGGAAATGTCCGTGGGGGTGGAGAGGGGAGGGTGTAAGCATGAGGGCAAGGGAAGGTAGAGGAAGGGAATGGAAGACAGCATGACAGGTGGGTAGGGAAGGAAGGAAGGCAGTGGAAAGGGAAGGGAAGGAAAGTGAAGGGTGATTAAACGTGCCCAAACAGCAACATTTTCTTTTTAACCACTTTACAACAGCATGTTAATACAGCAAACAGAGACCGCTGGGTTCTATGTAAAACTGGGCGGGAGCATTTAAAACCCATGCTATATTTCTGGCAAAAGCCTGCATGCATGCACCGCTCATGTCGGCTCACTCTGAATCTGATTCGTACATGCTATCCTATGGGGATGCAGTTTTAAATTAAAAACTAAACTGTCAGTCTTTAACAGTCTGTGTATGTAGTCAAAATCATGTATGTAGTTTTGGAGAAGAGAGCAAATACCTATTTTGGGGGTCAAACACTCCCACCCCAAAGATCCTCTGAATGAGTGCAGAGTTTCATGCGGTTGATAAACTTTGGTATATCACAGGTGATGAAGGTTGTGGTCAAGTTTCATCGAAGTCGTGTGTAGTTTCCGAGACGAGAGCAAATACCTATTTTGTGAAGAGTGCGGATCATCAAATTCAATAAAAATAGGACCACCTGTCCTGAAACTCACCTGGATCAGGAGCAAGTCACTCAAACCCCCTTAGACCCTGAATTTTTTTAATGCCGTGAACAAAGGTTAATTTTAATTTACCCTCCCGTCGACCCCTTTAATGAGTGCAGATTTAGAAGCGGCCAATACACTTTGGTATATCACCGGTGATGAAGGTTGTGGTGAAGTTTCATCGAAATCGTGTGTAGTTTTAGAGAAGAGAGCAAACACATTTTTTGGGGGGGGGGGATCTAAAAAAACCCCTGCACACCCCCTTAATGGGTGCAAATTTTTGTGCAGTCAATACACCTTAGTTAGGCATCAGATATGAAGCTTGTGGCCATTGATGGACACCAATCTTCAAGTCATGCCACAGATTTTTGATTGGATTGAGGTCGGGGCTCTGACTGGGCCACTCAAGGACATTTATCTTTTTGTTCCTTAGCCATTCCAATGTAGCTTTGGCCGTGTGCTTCGGGTCGTTGCCATGCTGAAAGATGAACTTACATCCCAATTTCAGCTTTCTTGCTGAGGGCAGCAGGCTTTTCTCTAGAATTTTTCTGTATTCTGCTTCATCCATTTTCCCTTCTATCCTGACGAGTGTCCCAGTCCCTACTGATGAGAAACATCCCCATAAAATGAGGCTGCTACTCCCATGCTTCACAGTAGGGATGGTGTTATTTGGGAGATGTGCTGTTTTGGGTTTGTTCCTAACATAATGTTTTGTATTCGGCCAAAAAGTTCCATCTTGGTTTCATCAGACCACAAAACTTTTTGCCACCTGGCTTCAGAATCTCCAGTGTTTTTTTTTCACACCTCAAATGGGACTCAAGGTGGGCTTTTTTGAGCAATGGCGTCCTTGCCACATTTATGCACAGGCCAGACTTGTGGAGTGCTTGGGATATTGCTGTCACATGCATACAGTGACCAGTTCTTTGTCATAAAGGCATGTAGCTCTTTCAAAGTTGCCATTGGCCTCTAAGTGGCCTCTCTGATCAGTCTCCTTACTTGGTCATCCAGTTTGGAGGGACGGTGTGATCTTGGCAGGATCTTGGTGGTACCATATGCCTTACCCTTCTTAATGATTGTCCTGACTGTGCTCCAAGGGATAGTCAGGCCTTTGAAATATTTTTATACCCATCTCCTGATCTGTACCTTTCAACAACTTTATCCCAGAGGTCTTTTTTCAAGCTCATTGTTACTCATCGTTGTCTATCCTGTGAAATGCACTACACAGCAGAGGAAACGAAGAGGAGCAGCTGATTTTATTCTGAAATAATACAGAATCACGACAACTACAAATCACTACAACAGGTGGAGGCCAATTAACTAGTTTGTGATTTTGAAGGTGTTGGTTACTCCTGAGCTAATTTACAATTGCTCTTATAAGTGTGGTGGACACTTATCCAACTAAGATATTCTAGTTTTGTATTTTTGATTCATTTTCTGAAATTTTTAGAATTTGATTTTCACTTGGAAGTTGTGGGTTACGATGTGTAAATAAAAGTGAAAAAAGCCTGATCTAATGCAATTTAATTCCAGGCGATGAGGAAACAAAAGTTTAGCAAATTATTTTGGGTTTAGCGAATCATTCCGATGAGGTCGTAGAATGATGAGACTTTAAGAGGACGTACACAAAAAAAGTTGTGTTTGAAGATACTTTTCAAAACTGAAGGCACCTCCAAGTAGTACAGCTGCTCAGAAAACTTACGTCTGACATTTTGAACACAGAGTGGTCAGAACGTCAAACCTGAGCCTTGCCTTTCCTGTCACTTCCTTCTGCATTCAAAATGATTAGTTCAATCTGCAATGAAATATGGCATGTGATTGTTTCAGCAAAAGTAAAAGCAACCTTATATTTCCTCCTTTTTTCCCCATCCTTATTGGCAGAAAGCTATTTACAGCCTGGAGGGGTCCATGTACTAATGACTGCCTACAGCCACATAGAGCTGCAATGCAACGACATGGTCTGGTTGTCATGCCTATTTGTAAAATTGAGGCCCACACAGCAGGTACCCTGAAGCACGCGTGGTTTTGTTATGAACCTTTTGAAGGGCTTTTTCCAATTCTAGTTCTACTGCACAGCTCATGCTTTTGTTGGCCTCTTGACTGCTCTAAATTATGTCTTGTTCTATTTGTCCATTTTTTTTATTTCCAGCGTTTTTTTTTTCTGCCCATTTTGTTAATTACTTAGCTCGTGAATTATGTTTGGGCACCAGGGTCGTGTGTGTAATAATTTTTTCTTTTTCTTTTTTGGTGTTCATTTGTTTTGCTTGTATACAGTATATTTATTTTTTGTTAGATGTGCCCTTGAAAAATGTGGATTCGTAGTGTGAAAGGATAGTTGCAAAAACCCTTTGGTCCATCATCATACCTGTGTCGCATTTCATCTCGACTGCAACACAAAATAATGAAAATAGCCCCAAAGAATGAAATTGAGATGACAAAACAGATCTGCTATTGAAAACAAACACACATGCATCAATCACTGAGAAAAGGAGTTGGAAGGGGGAGGTAAGGAAAGACTGGAATTGTAGACTGACAATGGTGCTTGATGCAATCTCATAAACAAACTAAGCATCTTAGAAAACCTGTTCTATATCTGCACCTGATAGCCATTTGCATCTCTTCTCTCGTCTGATAATCTTCCACTCCATTACCCAAAATCTTTGATATGGTGTATAACAAATCATGTGCCCAGCTCTAATCTCTGCAGTGCTTGCCTTAACAAGGGAAAGGAGATTGGGAGGAGATAGGAATAAGGGGGATGATATACTAGATGGGGAAGTAAACATGACCAGTTTTGCATATTAATATGTAGATGGCACCCAAGAAGCTCTAATCTTGTTAAAGATGTTATCATCAACTTGTTAAACTACTTTCTCTACATGATAACATGTTTGTTTAGCAATAACTTAAAAGACATCATGCTGACTGACGAGCAAATTAAGCTATGCAGATACTGCCTCATCCAAGCCTTGATTATAATCTGAATTACCTTCCCCATCTCCAAAGTTAAACTTTTGTTCAATGTTCTGCATGTTCTAAATAGTCATGTTCTGTCTTTTCATGCATGTGCTTTAAGTGTTACAGAAAACATTAAACAATGATCTGTAATGTGGGGTAAACTACGCCATAGCTACAGTGAAGGAAGCTGCCATGTATATCGGACCAGGAGAGTGTCTTGGACAATTTGAAAGCCTGCGGAGAAGAACGGGACTGGAGAGAGTTGTGCAGAGTGGTCCAGAGATGGGAAAATAATGGAGAAAAGAAATGGCTGGAGGTAGACAAACAACATGCATCCGGAGAGGAACTATTTATACCTGGTAGGAGAGTGAAAAGAGCAGATGCGGAAACGCTCAAGAGAAGGAAAATAAAAGACCGCTCTCTGGAGTGAGCAAGCAGTTGGCTCTGTGATCCAATGACCTAGCAGATGTCTTATTCTGCACAACATCAAGAAAGGTCAGTTGGGATGTCCATACAGATGAAGGCCAAGTATACCAACAGTAGTTTGGAACTTCCAAGTAAAGCTTTGGCATTATGAATTGGCATCTGACCTTGTTACTTAACCTGGTCAGCCAATGACAGATTACATTGCAGATGGTGATAGCGAAGAGATCCAAAGACTAGGCCTTTTAAAATTCTGTTTGCATATTTCCTTGAGTTGGTTCGTGTTCGGGGGTTGTTCAGTAGAGCTTTGGTTTCTGCTTGGCTGGTTGTTCAGCAGAGCTTCGGGTCCTGCTTGGCTCGGTAGGCTTTTTGGAGAGCTGCTTTGTTTTGGAAGAAAGTTTAGCCGGTTGCTCGGCTCGAGCTGCGAATGGTGGCTTCTTCTTCTTCTTGGTTCGTGGAGCTCTTTATTCTCCGATTGGTTCCCGGCTTGGTGCGACTCATCGACCTCATCTTTGGAGGTGGTTCCTCGGGGAAGCGACGCATCGACGGGAAGGATGTGCCTCATCTGTGTTGAGACCAGCACGTGTTGAGAAGCGCGGGAGGATTCGCGGGAGCTCGGGAAGGATTGCGGCTCACGGCGATTGGATCCAGCTCGCTCTCGCTGGAGCCCGGGTCCGAACAACTTGAAGACCACACGAGGTGGAGAGGTTCGAGATAGGCGCTGGGTTTCAGCTCACCTGTCCTCCGAGCTGGAGCCAGTTATTAAAGGCCCCAGCCACCATTTATTGGGTGTGTGTGCGTACGTGTGTCCGTGGGCCCGTGTCTACTAAGTAGTTAAAACTGTTCAGTGATTGATTGTGTAGAACGGTTGTAGTTCTCCTGTCAAGCGTGTTGGCCTTGTATAATTGCATACGTGTTTTGCCTTGTTTAATTGCATACGTGCATGCCTGCTTACGTACTTTATTACAATCAATGTCCTTGTGTGAATGTAAACCTGTTCATTGCGTCCACTTCCCTTAATTGAGCTGCCATCTTGCTCTCGGAATATAGTTGGTTTTAAATAGCCGGTAAAGTGATCAGGTCCAACGGGACTGTGCGATAATACACCGCTCGGTTATCCCAAAAGGAACCGAGCTGCTTAAGCGGCTCGTGTCCCAGCGGTCCCGTTGAGGTACAGTCTCTCGGTAGTCTGCCCGCGCGAATAATTAGGTATATTGACAATTCGGCGATTGACCCTGTCGCGCGCGGGTGGAATATTAACTAGGCTGTGGTGTGCTTAAAAACACACCTGTAACTGGTTTTCGGCGTTGATCCGGAAAGCCGCGACTGGATTGTCCGTTCGGTGGGCGAAGCGACTGCGATTGGCTAGACGCGGTCGTTCGCACGCCGGCGGTTGAGAATCTACAACTATATATATATATATGAAATATAAAAAGCTCTTTCTCACCACTGACTGACTGATTGAATGAAATTAAAGATGGGAACCTTCCGGGTGAGATAGGAAGCTGAAATGTTTTGTGCCGATGGACCTCAAAGCCGATACCTCGGAAAAAATCACAGAATCGTCAAACAACATTCATATCTGAAAATATAAATAAATGGGGGAAAAAAATGAAAATAAATTAATGAAAAATCAAATTCAGGTGAGCAACCCGAGACAATGGGGAAGCACAGTAATTTCGTGTGCCGACAGACATCGAAGCTGATACACCAGGAAAAAAAAAATCACAGAATCGTCAAACAACATTCATATATGAAGATATAAATAAATGGGAAAAAATTAATGAAAATAAATTAATGAAAAATCAAATTCAGGTGAGCAACCCAAGACAATCGGGAAACATGGTTCTTACACAAAGTTTCATATAAATGAAAATAAGACCCAATCACGTTTTGCATTTATATTTGAACTGCTATTGACATTGCAGGTGGAACATGCTTGAGTGCCTCAGTGGTGCGTGTTTCTTTCTACGCTGTCGCTGATGGCTCGCCAATAAGCAATGCAACCAGTCTGGTGGCTAAGGGAGTGTTTGGCATTGGGATTCTCATGTATGTAGTGTTTGTGAATGTTTTGCAAGTGTAGAGCAACTCGGCTAGAGTTTGATGCAGCAAAGGGATTACCTTGTGCAGCTTTTCATGGTTGTTTTATGCAGATATCTACGGCTCGAAGAGCATGGAAGGAGTCAAGTTATTTATAATTATTGCCACCTGGGGTAATTGATTTGGTGAGAGCTGATTGGTTATTTCCTCCAATTACAGGTGAGAGAGGATCCTGATCTGGATGTGATAAAATTTTTTTTAAAAGTGATTCTTCACCATTGAGAGATAGGGCCAAAAACAATATAAAGCACAGTATCTCAAAAGGTTTTTTTGTTTTGTATACCTTGTCGAGGCTTGTATCCCGTCTGCATGGGAGAATGCTGATTGGTCTGTAGATGCAGGGATCTGTTTTTGCACCTTTTTGTGCAGGGCAGTTATGTTTGCTGATTTCCAAGTAGATGGTAGATCACGTTGAGCAAATGAGAGGCTGAATAGAACAATGAGAGGGTGAGCAAGGGCAGAGGAGCAGGTTTTTAGAACACGTGGGCTGATGCCGTCTGGACCGGTTGCAGAATCTGAGTCGAGGTTTGACAGCAAGCTCTCTGGTATCAGCAGTGTGGCCATTTGAGGTAAGGTAGGGGATGGAGGGGGACCATACACCAGAAACAGATTTGATTACATGCCACCAGGATTTGGAGGAGGGAGAGAGGTTTGAGAGTTCATAGTTGAGATTAGAAAGATGTTGTTTTCTGGCTCTCCTGAGGGTTGATACACACTTGTTCTGAGCTTTATGGAAGGAACTGAGATTACCCTCAGTTGGGGTTGCTTTCCACGAGGCAAAGACAAGTTGTTTCAGGACAACTGCCTCGCCACAAGCTTCAGTGAACCATGGGCAGGAGGAAGGGTAGGACAACTGAAGACAAAAGGGAAATCTGTGCATGAGGGAAAGCAAGTTTCTTTGAAAGAATTCCCAGGATAAGTTGATGTTCGAGAAAGTAGCGATGGGAGACCAGTCTGGAAGTTTGATGGCTGCTTGGAGACCCTGCCAGTCAGCTTGAGTGAAATGCCAGACTCGACGGCGCTGAGGTGGTTCTCTGATAATAGCCAGGGAGATGTCCACTTTGACGATCACATGGTCAGAAGAACCGATTGGAGTGGAGGAAGAACAGCAGATATTTTCACGGAAATTTGTCAAAATCAGATCCAGAAGAGATGGAGTGCCATTGGTTGAGATCCAAATCAGGAAGTTGACCAATTGAGGCAGTCTCAATGAGTCACAGAAATCTTTTGCTGAAGTGCCATGACAGGTGAGAGAGGTACCCACACCCAGCCAACTGGCATGATGACAATTGAAGTCACCACATATGAGGAAGAGAGAGTTGGGATGAGAGGATAGAAGTTGGTCCATGGTTTCGGACAGTGAGGTGTAAATGGAGTCATCACTGTTTGGTGGATAGTACAGGACACATATAAACATGAGGTGGGAGTGGAGGGAAGCCATAGCCAGAGGTATTCCTGGGGGTGTGGGGGAGTGAGGGGCAGTGCATGGATAGTAAGGAATACAGTCTTTGATGAAGAGAGCAAATCCTTTACCAGGACGATGCTCCGGTCTGTCATACCGGAGGAGGGAGTAACCAGGGAGAGATACTTGGGAGTCAGGGATGTCTTGAGGGAGGAAAGTTTCTGTTAGGCAGATTATGTCTGGTTTATCAGTGGCAACCTATATGGAAATATCTGTAAGGTTTGAGCGAAGGCCCCGGATATTTGAGGTCCACACTGTTAATGACGAGATAGGAGATGAGTCTTTGGGTGCAGGGGATGTGAGGGGAGGGGGAGGGTAGGACAAGGGAGGAGGGGTGGGACAAAAGCAGAGTTGTTGAGAGAGTGTGGGGGATTGCAGAATAGCTACAGGAGGGGGCTGGATGAGGAGGAGAACAGTTTCTGTGGTGCTGGAGGAGAGGGGGAGGCAAGAGAGGGGGCAGAAGGCAGTTGAGGATTTGAGGAGGTGGAGTGATGAAATGGAGGTGGGAGGGCAGGGAAAGGAGGTAACTTTGAGAAGGGTGAGTGGGGAGAGTTTAGGGAGAAGGGTGAGTGGGGAGAGTTGAGGGACAAAGGTGAGGGGGGAGTTTTTGAGAAAGGTGAGAGGGAAGCTTGGAGGGAGAGGAGTGTGATGGTTGCTTTGAGAGGGAGGGGTGAGTTGGCACTGTAGTTGGAAAAAAAGAATGGTTGATGGAAAGCGAACATTCATAGCAAACTGGGGTTTTTTTTTAATTTTTAGTTCAGAAATGCGATTTCAGACATTTCTTGAAAGATGCAATAACAGCAAATTCAGAGAATGGAGAGAAGAAACGCTGTCACAGTTGGATTTTTTAGGCCAGGTATGAGGGAAAGGTTGATTTGAGAGTGGTCTGTTTAAATAGCAGAAGAGTAGTGCATTATGATACAGTAATGAGTACCACACGTGTGAAAGAGGAAGATGAAGCATTGTCAGAGATCGTTTTTATTATTATTATTATTATTATTATTATTATTACTAGTACGGGCCCGTAGGGGTGGGGCCGTAGGGGCGGGCTCGTAGGTGCGTGCCCGTAGGTGAGTGCCAGTATGTGCAGCCCTCTCTCGCCCCCTCTCTTGACCCCCTCTCTCACCCCCCCTCTCTCACCCCCCCTCTCTCACCTCCTCTCTCTCGCCCCCCTCTCTCATCCCCCCACTCTTGCCCCCTCTCTCGCCCCCTCTCTCTTCCCCCTCTCTTGCCCCCCTCTCTCCCCCTAGTCTCGCCCTTCCTCTCTGCCTCCTCCTCTCTCGCCCCTCTCTCTCACCCCTCTCTCTCACCCCTCTCTCTTGCCCTCAATCTCCGCGGGTCCCCAGCAATATTCCTGGCACGTTTCAATCAGATGGGACCGTCAATCGTGCAAAATAAATAAATAAATAAATAAATAAACAAACCTTAATTGTGACGTCATTCGTGATGTCATAGCACCGTGTCTTGTCATTGGTCGACAGATAAATGGCCGTAACTTGGGAACCGCTTATCCAATTAATATCAAACCTTGAAAAGGCACATCCGCGGGTCCCCAGCAATATTTCTGGCAAGTTTCAATCAGATCAGACCGTCAATCGTGCAAAATAAATAAATAAATAAATAAACATTAATTGTGACCTCATTCGTGATGTCATAGCACCGTGTCTTGTCATTGGTCTTGTCATCCCCCCTCTCTCCCCTCTCTTCCCACCCCCCTCTTTCCCCCTCCTCTCTCCCCCTCCTCTCTCCCCCTCCTCCCTCACCCCTCTCTCTGTTAATGTATTGTTGCGGATTCGCGCCCGCCGGCGTGCGAACGGCCACGTAACTCGAATCGCGGCACGTCGCCCACCGGACGGACAATCCAGTCGTGACCCTCTCGGACTAACGCCGGGAACCAGTCACGGGTGGACCTTTCGGTCTCACCGCGATCGAGCCAATCGGCCCCCACGTGGGATAGGGTTGCTCGCCAAATTCGACCTACCTTAGTACCCACACGGAGGGTAGACCGGGCGATCGCACCTCGCCGCAGGTCGACTTCGGACACGGGCCACTTAAGCGACCCGTTCCATACTATCGGGATAACCGAGCGGTGTTATTCGTCGGCCTCGACGGTTCGATTAATTATCGGGCGTCTTAGCCCACGACCAACCCTTTACGTGAAGCAAGATGGGGATTCAATGAAAAAAATGACGAAGCGAAGCGGGAAAACAGTTCAACAATAAGCACATTTATTTCGCGATGAACGGAAAGCACACATATACAATTCCACCAAAAGCACATGTAAAAGAAGAAGACAAAAAGCAAATGCAACAATGCAGATCTATCCGACTACCGGGCACTCGGCAACACTTATACAATTTTACTTCACAGACGGCGCCGACAACACACATTCCCAAAGCAAAAGAAAAGAGAACCACCCTCCAGGATGAGGGGGTAGGCGGGCCTGGGGGCGAGACAGTGTCGGGCCTACCCGTCTGATGATGAGACGCGGAGCGGCGGTGGTGCCTCAACTCCGCGGGCCTCGCGGACAGTGGCTGGCAGGGGGTGGGAAGGGGGCCCCCTTTTGTCGCACTATCTCAGCGCGGGGGGAAACAGGAGGGGGTTGCTGATGCTCGGGGAAAGGAGGATTTCGCAAAATCTTAGGTCCCGCGACGAGCGTCTCCACCACGACCTCGGTCGCGCCGCCGGCCTTTCCCTCCGCAGTTCCCCGAATCCGACGCGAGCACCTCTTCAATCGCCTTCGCCGCCGCCGCCTCTCCACAGCTCCGTCCTCTTCACTCCGACTCCGCGAACTCCGAACTGCTAACTGCTAACTGCTAACTGCGAACTGCTCTCTTCTCCACTTCCAACTCAACTCCCTCCACTTCCAACTCAACTGACTCGACTGACGAACGCAGTCGTTTTTATAAGCCCTGTGGCTTCGCTCTTTCATCTTTGACCCCCTGCCTCCGACCTTTCACCTCGCTCCCCATTGGCCCGAGGAAAAGTGGGCGTGAATGCTTTTTGATCCATGAATTTGCATATAGCGACCGCCCTCCAACGCCCTGGAGGCGGGGCCAAACCGCCCCTCGCTCACCGATTGGACGGAACAAAAGTGGGCGTGAGTCGTTTTTGATCCGTTTTTCTGCGGTAAGTCCGCGATGCTTTTGAACACGCTGCTCGGTGCGCTCCCTACACGAGTCCAGCATCGGTGCCCACGAGTGGCGCGAGATGACGGTGATGCGATGGTGGCGAGTTGTGACGGTAAAGGCCGTGGCGGTTGTGGTGAAGCGGCGTTGTGGTTGGTGGTTGTTGTTGTGATGGCTGTTGAGACGTGGTTGGTGGTGGTAATAATGGCGGCTGGTCCAAAATAAAGATAGTAAAAGAAAAACGGCTATCCTGAAGAGTCGCAGCCCTCATGAATGACATTTATTCCCTCTAGACAACGGGTTTGGGCCTAACTACACATATACTTACCGAGATATCTCACCTAAGGGACCTGAATGGTGGTTTGCGAATTTGGTCAACCACAACACTACCCCCTCCCCTTTTTACAGACTCGTCCCGAGTCGTCAAATTTTCGTGTGCCATCATGTGTAGTTTTCCCCGAGTACATTTTACCTACGGATCCCTGAGTGCGACATTCATGGTATTCGTGTCCCCAAAATAAATAACCTAAGGGCTGAGTAACTACCTAAACAAACTCACTCACACGGACGACTTGAATAAAATTGCCGGCGCTAAGACAGACATGCCGGGGGCGCACTCATATGTACAGTACATCTTAACCTTAACTTACAAATTTTACACTAAACCATGGCCCAGGATCACTGAACTCTGCAAAAGGAAAGCAGTTAACAGGGAGCCAGGCTGCTCGCATGCAGTCTCTGGCTCAAAACAATGCAGGTGACAGGGAACGTGGCCGGCTGCTCACACGCAGTCCAAGGCCTTCCCTTTTGAACTGAACGCAGTGATCCACAACGGTGCATGGGCTGCACAACGCAGTCTCCGTGCCAGCTCAAGTGGCACACGCAATGAACACAACGAATGGAGAGATGAACACAAACACAGTGCACGGGCCGCCACTGCAGGCCCGTGTTGTAGCTGCCAACAGGGCAGTTCTTGCAGCTTGCAAACTGTTGCCTTGATCCTGGCGCACATGGCAATGAACAGGTGGGGGGGGGGGGCAAAGCAAAAATTGAACGGGGCTGGTGAACCTGGGCATGGCATGGCATGGCAAAGGCAGCAGGCAAACACAGCCCGCAGAAGAAGGCCGCTGCAGGCAAACACAGCCGGCAGATGAACTGGCCGGCACAGGCTTTGAAGAAAAACAGCCAGCAGATGAAGTGGCCGGCACAGGCCTTGAAGCAAAACACGGCCAGCTGATGGCACAGGCCTTGCAGCAAAACAACAGCTGCCGATGAAGTTGGCCGGCCTCCGCCTTGAAGCAAAACACGGCCAGCCGATGAAGTTGGCCAGCCTTTGCCGTTCAGTGGAGGTTGGTGGAGGGAGTGCGGTGGTGCTGGCCACTCGGAAGGCGGGCTCGGACCTACCTACCTGTCTCCCTCCCACCTATCGCCTTTGCCTGTCACTGTACATACCCACTCCCTTAATTTGTCCAAACCCCAATTTAGCCCCAACTTATTTTTTTATTTTTACTTTTATTTTCCCACTATAAATCGTCCCCTAACCCCCTTTATCGTCCTTGTTCGGCTAACCTATCCTGTCACCTAGCCTACTCCCAACCCCTACGTTCCCTTCCCGGAGGGGAATAAGGGAGAGCTAACGTCCTGTGTCGAGGCCCAACGAAGCCTCAGGATGGCCTCCCCAGAGTTCAGCAATCTAACCCAAAGTGGGTCCAGCGGCCCACAACGAGAGCGAGGGGATGGATGGTGCGGAGGGGTACATCTCCTAATCTACCCTTACCATTTAACTGTTAAACTACCCCGGGGCTTTCAACAAGCGCCTCTCGCTTAAACTATTGGTTCTAACAACCCAGATTCCCGTCGCCTGTGTTGGTGTCCTCACAATTTCGGGCCTCGCCCCCCAATTTTCTCTCGGTGCCCTCACACGGTCTCATGGCTGGGACACGTGGCTCCCTTTGGCAGGCACGACCCTCTGCCGATTCTCCGACGATGGCACCCCCGGGCACTACACTGCCTCCGAGCCTACCAGCTCCCTAAACACCGGGGAGTGCCCCCCATGGCACCTCCCCTGAAACGCACACGTGGCAGGCTGGCTTCCCAGGCCCCTTTCCGAGGGTCACCCGTGCCCACAACACTGCCCACGCGGCTAATGGCGCCCTGGGCCCCCCGCACCAAGCAGGCGCACCCGTGCCCACTACGCTATCCCGGCCCCCCATGGGCCCTTGGCCTACCACGGCCGACTAGCCTGGTGCCCGGGGTACCCACTCAGCGATACTCACCTTTCGCAGCCACGCTCCCAAGCCCGTCAACAGGGCTCCTGCACCCCTCCAAATGGGTTTCGAGCCTACACTCCCACCAACAACAAAACGACCTCCATTTTGTAAATTTGACTAACCCCCTAACTCACTCTACACTGACCCCGGGGTCCCTTGGGCGGGAGTCACTCCTCCCCCCAATCACTCATCGCACCATGCATTCCCCATTCGCTCCATTCACACAGACCCGCTGGCCTCACTCACTCACCAAGCACATGCTTCCAATGCACTCACCAACAACTCTTCAACACACACACCACTGAACTCTGCCATCCTTCTATCTGCATCCCCTAACTAACTCGTGCTCCCACGTCGTCCCTTACACTATAGCACGTTCCTTTTAACACTACGTAGCTAAGCTACGTCCCCTCTACACATTCACAAGTCTGTCCATGTCCTCAAATAATCCCATTAATTATTTACCCAACCTAAATCTCGCTACAATCCCTCTACCTAATCCATTCCACGGACTCCATGAGGACTTACCCCTGCCCCATGAAGTCGGTCTAGCTAAGCTAACCCTTCCCCCTAACTAGTTTCCATCCTGTGCCCTGGCTCAAAGGGTCTTCCACCCCTTGCCCAGGAATCCTGTGCACCCGAAAGTGAGGCTTGCTTTTTTTTTTTTTTTTCATGCGCAGCACCAGCGCGGCAACTCGCGCACTTTACACCTGCCCGTGACGTCATGCAGCTGAACGTGTTCCTCGTCCCTCCTTGGACGGTACCATCCGGCAGGGATACCCCTCCTGCCGGATTCCAACCCCACGTGCAGCCATGACGTCACCGTGCGCATAAAAAAAAAAACACAAGCCCCACGTCTCGAGGGTTCCCCACGCGAACACATGTGCTTTGCCCGTTGGAGCTTAACACACACGATCGCGTGGAGAACCCGTCCGGTCCAAATCCGTAATCCTGCCTAAACTTTGTCCGTCCGCGGGATCGGCAAATCCACCGCTGGCGTTTCCGGACCGGGACTTCACTATCGCAAGCGAGCACGTGGGGGCCTCGTGCGTTGCACAGCACGGACCTCGTGTTCACTGCTGGGTGAACCCGGCACGGTCCCCGAAACAACTACAGCCGCTACTCGGCTTTCTTTCTTCACATGTCGCCGTCGTCGCCATTCCACACACGCACTCCCGCGTGTTACGACGCTCACACTCCATTCCATTACATTCACACCGGGAGACGCGGCTGCGTGCTCCCGCATGCCAACCGACATCTCCCTCACATACCGCTCTCTCACACACACGGTCTCCCTTGCACTCGGCCGTTCACTCACGCATGCTACCTCCCTCGCACACGTGGCTCCACGCACTCGCGGCCTTTCACTCACACAAACCACACCACTCACACACGCGGGGGCACTCACCCGCGGTGCCTCATCCACACAGCGTTCCTCACTCATACACCGTGCCTCACTCACACACGCGGGGGCACTCAACCGCGGTGTTTCATCCACACACGGTCCCTCACTCACACACGCGGGGGCACTCACCCGCGGTGCCTCACTCACACACACGGCGACACTCACACACGGTGCCTCATCCACACACGGCGTGCTGGGAAGCACGTACTCCGGCACCATCGCCACCACACCACTCACACACGGGGTCGCTTCCACACACGGGGACGCACTCACGCCTTGCACCACACACACAGGGACAACCACACTGGGGATTCATGTCCCCACAAGGGTCTCCGGGGCCTCTATACCCCCCAAGCTTTCCGTGCACCTGTTCGCAGCACTCCTCCCCTCAACCTCGCGAAGCACGACCGAACTCACCTGGTCGTGACTCGCCTCAAGGGGCATACTCCCTCCCCTCGTTCCTGGAGGAGGCCATCCCGCTGCTCGCACCGGGCCTCCACCCAGTCCACCAGCTCACCCCCATTGTCCTCCACTACCTCCGTGTGTGTGTGTGCGTCACTTACCCCGTCTTCATCGTGCAGTCTTCCCTCTATTTTTTTTGTTTCCCGTGTCTCTATACATTTACAAGTTTCTGTTGTCGTCACCTCGTGTCTCGTCTCACACGTTTTGGTCTCCCCATTTAATTTTTCCCTTTCGGTCATCGTCACGACCCTCGCCCAACACGTCCCCCGAATTATTTTTTTACCCGTCTCCACCGCGGGCCCGACAGCCGTTGCACCCCCTTCCAGCTCGTTCGCTCCTACACGTGGAGTCGCCATTTTGAGTTCCCTGCTAACGGCCTTCATGCCCGCCTGCAGGCATCGGCCCATGTTCTGCGTCTCACCCCGTAGCTCTTTCATTTCCTCCTTCATGTTTGCTTCCATTCCGTTTATTTGCTTGTTCATTTCGTTTTTCATTTCATTTGTATTTGTATCCATCCTTTCGTTCATGCCTTTCATTTCGTTTTTCATTTCATTTGTATTTGTATCCATCTTTTGTGCATTCGCATCCATCTTTTCTTTCATGCCTTTCATGTTCGCTGTCATCTCCGCCAGCATGGCGCATAGCTGGGCCATGTCGGGTGCGCTTGGGTGAGCCGTTTCGGCAGGGGTCGGCGGGTTTTGGTGGAGAGGGGGAGGGGAGGTGTCATACACCGCGGCCGCTGCCGCACCCATTTCAGGCTCTGGGTTCAGTTGGGCGACTTCGTTTTCCTGTACAACCAACATTTCCTGCACGGGGATTTCATCCTGAGCCATGGATCCTGCACATTCTACATCCATTTTTAATATCCCCGGCTCCCGCTCGCCTTGAGACGCCATCTTGCTTCTCGTAAAGGGTTAATTTGAATCGCTCGTAATTTGGAGGGAATCGGGGGTCGCTTCTCTCACCCCTGGACCGATTCCCGTGAATTTAGCCGGAGACAGGAGAGCCCGTTTTCCCGTTCTCCGTTACCAGTGCCGTGAGGAGGGCGATGGGTTTATATCGCACGACCTGACACCAGTGTCGCGGATTCGCGCCCGCCGGCGTGCGAACGGCCACGTAACTCGAATCGCGGCACGTCGCCCACTGGACGGACAATCCAGTCGTGACCCTCTCGGACTAACGCCGGGAACCAGTCACGGGTGGATCTTTCGGTCTCACCGCGATCGAGCCAATCGGCCCCCGTGTGGGATAGGGTTGCTCGCCAAATTCGACCTACCTAAGTACCCACACGGAGGGTAGACCGGGCGATCGCACCTCGCCGCAGGTCGACTTCGGACACGGGCCACTTAAGCGACCCGTTCCGTACGATCGGGATAACCGAGCGGTGTTATTCGTCGGCCTCGACGGTTCGATTAATTATCGGGCGTCTTAGCCCACGACCAACCCTTTACGTGAAGCAAGATGGGGATTCAATGAAAGAAATGACGAAGCGAAGCGGGAAAACAGTTCAACAATAAGCACATTTATTTCGCGATGAACGGAAAGCACACATATACAATTCCACCAAAAGCACATGCAAAAGAAGAAGACAAAAAGCAAATGCAACAATGCAGATCTATCCGACTACCGGGCACTCGGCAACACTTATACAATTTTACTTCACAGACGGCGCCGACAACACACATTCCCAAAGCAAAAGAAAAGAGAACCACCCTCCAGGAAGAGGGGGTAGGCGGGCCTGGGGCCGAGACAGTGTCGGGCCTACCCGTCTGATGATGAGACGCGGAGCGGCGGTGGTGCCTCAACTCCGCGGGCCTCGCGGACAGTGGCTGGCAGGGGGTGGGAAGGGGGCCCCCTTTTGTCGCACTATCTCAGCGCGGGGGGAAACAGGAGGGGGTTGCTGATGCTCGGGGAAAGGAGGATTTCGCAAAATCTTGGGTCCCGCGACGAGCGTCTCCACCACGACCTAGGTCGCGCCGCCGGCCTTTCCCTCCGCAGTTCCCCGAATCCGACGCGAGCACCCCCTCAACCGCCTTCCCGGCCGCCGCCTCTCCACAGCTCCGTCCTCTTCACTCCGACTCCGCGAACTCCGAACTGCTAACTGCTAACTGCTCTCTTCTCCACTTCCAACTCAACTCCCTCCACTTCCAACTCAACTGACTCGACTGACGAACGCAGTCGTTTTTATAAGCCCCGTGGCTTCGCTCTTTCATCTTTGACCCCCTGCCTCCGACCTTTCACCTCGCTCCCCATTGGCCCGAGGAAAAGTGGGCGTGAATGCTTTTTGATCCATGAATTTGCATATAGCGACCGCCCTCTAACGCCCTGGAGGCGGGGCCAAACCGCCCCTCGCTCACCGATTGGACGGAACAAAAGTGGGCGTGAGTCGTTTTTGATCCGTTTTTCTGCGGTAAGTCCGCGATGCTTTTGAACACGCTGCTCGGTGCGCGCCCTACACGAGTCCAGCATCGGTGCCCACGAGTGGCGCGAGATGACGGTGATGCGATGGTGGCGAGTTGTGACGGTAAAGGCCGTGGCGGTTGTGGTGAAGCGGCGTTGTGGTTGGTGGTTGTTGTTGTGATGGCTGTTCAGACGTGGTTGGTGGTGGTAATAATGGCGGCTGGTCCAAAATAAAGATAGTTAAAGAAAAACGGCTATCCTGAAGAGTCGCAGCCCTCATGAATGACATTTATTCCCTCTCGACAACGGGTTTGGGCCTAACTACACATATACTTACCGAGATATCTCACCTCAGGGACCTGAATGGTGGTTTGCGAATTTGGTCAACCACAACACTATTCACAAATGTATTCACAAAAAACAAATAAATAAATACATAAACATTAATTGTGACATCATTTGTGATGTCATAGCACCGTGTCTTGTCATTGGAGGACAGATAAATGGCCGTAACTTGGGAACCGCTTATCCAATTAATATCTAACCTTGAAAAGGCACATCCATGAGTCCCCAGCAATATTCCTGGCAAGTTTCAATCAGATCGGACCGTCAATCATGCAAAAAACAAATAAATAAATAAACATTAATTGTGACGTCATTCGTGATGTCATAGCACCGTGTCTTGTCATTGGTCGACAGATAAATGGCCGTAACTTGGGAACCGCTCGTCCGATTGACATCAAACCTCGAAAAGGCACATCTGCGTGGCCCCGACAATATTCCTGACAAGTTTCAATCCGATCGGACCGGCGATCGTTGAGAAACTGTGGTCGCAGACAGACAGACAGACACACTTTGAGATTGCTGGAATTATAGATCGATGAATATGCTGTAATCATTATTCTGAGAAAAAATGGCATGATAAGGTGATAAGGTGGAGCGACACTTCAGCTGCCATGTATACACCTTTTCAACACTGAAAAAGCAATAAAATGGCCGTAACTTGGGAACCGCTCGTCCGATTGACATCAAACCTCGAAAAGGCACATCTGCGCGGCCCCGGCAACATTCCTGGCAAGTTTCAATCAGATCGGACCAGCGGTCATCGAGAAACGGCGGTCGCAGACAGACAGACAGACAGACACACACACACAGATTGCTGGAATTATAGATGGACTAGTGCGGGCCCGTAGGGGCGGGCCCGAAGGTGCGTGCCAGTATGTGCAGCTTCGTGCCTGCAGTGTCAGGTCCCCAGCATCAATTGTGACGTCATATCAAACGAAGAAGAAGAATTGTGACGCCCCCTCTCTCTCCCCCCTCCTCTCTTCCCCTCCTCTCTCCCCTCCTCTCTCCCTCCCCTCTCCCTCCCCTCTCTCCCCCTCCTCTCTCGCCCCTCTCTCTGTAAATGTATTCACAAATGTCTACCAAGCACAACAATAATAATAAATAATAAGGCACATACTCAGGCCCCCAGTGTCGATTGTGACGTCATACCAAACGAAAAAGAAAAATAATTGTGACATCAATCGTGCCCCAAAAAATTAAAATAAATAAATAAATAATTAAACAAACATTAATTGTGACGTCATTCGTGATGTCATAGCACCGTGTCCTGTCATTGGTTGACAGATAAATGGCCGTAACTTGGGAACCGCTTGTCCGATTGATATCAAACCTAGAAAAGGCACATCTGCAGGGCCCCGGCAATATTCCTGGCAAGTTTCAATCCGATTGGACCGGTGGTCGTCTGGTTATTAATAATTTGGGGAAAAAAATGGCATGATAAGGTGAGAAGGTGAAACAACACCTTCAGCTGCTATATATACACCTTTTCAACACTGAAAAAGCAATAAAATGGCCGTAACTTGGGAACCGCTTGTCTGATCGATATCAAACCTCAAAAAGGCACATCCGCGGATCCCCGGCAATATTCCTGGCAAGTTTCAATCAGATCAGACCGGCGGTCCTCGAGAAACTGTGGTCGCAGACAAACATACAGACAGAGATTGCTGGAATTTTCGAGAGATTATTATTATTATTTGTTTTGTTTTTTGAGAGAGAGAGTTTTCATCAGATTAGGTCATGGAAAGGTTGAAGAAAAAATCGTGAGGTGAATGGTGAATTTGGATTGGTAAACGCAGGGGGTGGAAACAGATCGCGTGGTTACGGGAGAACCACGTGGTTATGGGAGGTGTATAGTCAAAAGTGAATTTGTTTCTTTATTTATTTTAAATAAGGATTGTGTAACATTCAGAAAAGGGAAAGTTGAAGTAAAATTGTGGAGGTGTGTGGTGAATTTGGAATGGTAAACACAGAGTGAAGCTGATGGATCAATGAAATTTACCAGCAAGAGGGGAGAGAGACACGTGGTTACAGAAGGTGTATAAATAGAAAGGATACAAGGAAGATTATTATTTTTTGATGGATTTTTGAAGATTAGGTAAGATTCAGGAATGGAAGGTTGTAGGAAGAAATTGTGAAGGTAATGGTGAGAGAGGGTCAGCTCAAGTCGAATAAAGATGGTGTGGCGGGAGGAGGAGGTGGAGGGGTTTCGGATCGGATCTTGTGGGTATGGTAGGTTTTTTTTTTCATTTAAATTTAAGACAAGAAACAGTGTTGAGTTGGGAGGGATGGGGGATGTTGGGAAAGTGGGGAAAATAGGAAATGAAGGTAATAGGGAGAGAATACAAATAAAAACGACTGTGTACTTAGAGGGGAAGGACAGGTAGGCCTCAAGGAAGACAAGGTCGACTAAAACTCACAAAATAGCATGATTTTTGAGACAAAACTGAACTAAGAACACAGAAACATACAGGTGAGAAAATAAACAGTTAAAACGGGACAAATAACGACCGGAAACTTAACTTTGAGAGAGTCGGCAGAGACCCCTGAGAGAACCTGCCGATGCTGCAACCCAGAACCAGAAAATAATCAGACGAAACATGGTGGACAGATTGAGAGTGTGACAAGGACGAATTGATTAGGTTTCGGTAAAGATCCGGATCCGGATACAAGAGTTTTTTTTAATTTTCTCAGTGATTCTTCACAATTTGATAGGGCCAAAAATTGTACATAGCAAGACATCTCAAAACGTTGTGGATGATTATGACAAAACTTGGTGAATGAGTTGCGTCGGTGACAAGAACAAGCTGATTTGATGTTGGTTCAGGTCCGATTCCACATCTGGCCTATCAATGGGATACAAAACATAAACTGTTCAGCCAGGCGGAGGTATGCACGCTACAGTGCCATTTTTCGTTTGTATATAGAATGATTCCTCAACCTTTATACTCTACGTTGAAAACTCTTTGAGGCTGCAGCATGGCAGGATATAATTGTAAAAATCAAATGAAGCAGCTAATACACAGCAGGTCACAATGAGTCATACATAATTGTTGTTGTTTTATGGTATACTAATCCGATTTTTGTCTCATCCATATTATTAAAGATGTTAAATCTTTATCGTACCATACTTACAGAAGAAAAGACTAAACATGTATATTTTATCCAAAACATTAAAATTTTGAATTGGCAAAACAATTTTGGTTAATTTACAGGATACGTAGACTGTTCTTTACTGCCTTGTCTCTGAAAAGGGTCAATACATTGTGGTGATGTCAGGTCAAGTAATCGTATGGGAGGATGCACCGGAGCAGCGCGTCACGACATCCACTTTCCGCCGGTTCTCCAAGGCCCTCCGTCTGGCCATCCCTCAGGCAGATGCCTGGCCCATCCCCATCTCCTTGAGATGCTGATCAACCTGCTGCAACCACGAGGCACGTGGTCGGCTCATTGGCCTCCTACACTCATGAGGCTCCCTCGCTGAGATAATCTGGTGAGCAGGATCAGCGTCAGGAAAACGAGCCACACGTACATATAGCCGTTAAATCGCATCTCTGACCTAAAACTTTTAAAAACCACAGTTTGCCATGGATGCTCGCTTTCCATCAACCATTCTTTTTTTCCAACTTCAGTGCCAACTCACCCCCCTCACCCCTCACTCTCACTCTCAAAGCAACCATCCCACTCTTCTCCCTCCAAGCCTCCCTCTCACCTCTCTCAAAAATTCCCCCCTCACCTTTCTCCCACCTTTCATCCCCCTCACTCTTCTCAAAGTTGCCCCCCTCTCATCCACCAACCTGTCTCCCTCCACTGCCCTCTCACCTCCATCTCTTCACTCCACCTCCTCAAATCCTCAACTGCCTTCTTCTTTGTCTCTTGTCCCCCCTCTCCCCCAGCACCACAGAGCCTTTTCTCCTCCTCATTCAACCCCCTCCCCTCGCTATTCTGCAATACCCCACACTCCTTCAGCAACCCTCCTTACCTGCCCCCCTCGTCCCTTGTCCTACCCTCCCCCTCCCCCTCCACCTCCTGCACCCAAAGCCTCCTCCCCTTCCTCTTCATTAAAAGTGTGGACCTCAAATATCCGGGGCCTTCGCTCAAACCTTTCAGATCTTTCCATACAGGTTGCCACTGACAAACCAGACATTATCTGCCTAACAGAAACTTTCCTCTCCCAAGACGTGTCTGACTCCCAAGTATCTCTCCCTGGCTACTCCCTCTTACGGTATGACAGACCTGAACCTCGTCCTGGTGAAGGTGTTGCTATCTTCATCAAAGACTCTATTCCTCACTCTCCATGCACTGCTCTCACTCCCCCACACCCCAGGAATACCTCTGGCTTCGGCTTCCCCTCCACTCCCACCTCATGTTTATATGTGTACTGTACCGTCCACCGAACAGTGATGACTCCATCTACACCTCACTATCCGAAAACATGGACCATCTTCTATCTTCTCATCCAAACTCTTTCTTCCTCTTATGTGGTGACTTCAATTGTCATCACGCCAGTTGGCTAGGTGTGGGTACCTCTCTCACCTGCCATGGCACCTCAGCAAAAGCTTTCTGTGACTCATTGGGACTGACTCAATCGGTCAACTTCCCGACCCGGATCTCAACCAATGGTACTCCATCTCTTCTGGATCTGATTTTGACAAATTTCCCTGACAATATCTGCTGCTCTTCCTTCGCTCCAATTGGTTCTTCTGACCATGTCCTTGTTAAAGTGGACATCTCTCTGGCTGTTATCAGAGAACCACCTCACCGCCGTCGAGTCTGGCATTTCACTCAAGCCGACGGGCAGGGTCTCCGAGCAGCCATAAAACTTACAGACTGGTCTCCTATCACTACTTTCTCAAACATCAACTCATCCTGGGAATTCTTTCAAAGAAACTTGCTCTCCCTCATGCACAGATTTATCCCCTCTCGTGTTCAGTTGTCTTACCCTTCCTCCCGCCCTTGGTTTACTGAAGCTTGTGGCGAGGCAGTTGTCCTGAAACAACTTGCCTTTGCCTCATGTAAAGCAAACCCAACTGAGGGCAATCTCAGTTCTTTCCACAAAGCTCGGAACAAGTGTGTATCTACCCTCAGGAGAGCCAGAAAACAACATCTTTCTCATCTCAAGTCTGAACTCTCAAACCTCTCTCCCTCCTCAAAATCCTGGTGGCGTTTAATCAAATCTGTTTCTGGTGTATTTTCCCCCTCCATCCCCTCCCTTACCTCAAATGGCCGCACTGCTGATTCCACACGTGATAAAGCTGAATGTCTAAACTCGGTGTTTGCAGCTAAACCTTGTGTCCTAAACCCATCACTATCTCCACCCACTTTACCCAGTCGCACCCAACTGTCCCTGGACTCTGTATCCTTTTCTCCTGACAAGGTGGAGAGCTTGCTTTCAAACCTCGAGTCAGATTCTGCAACCGGTCCAGACGGCATCAGCCCACGTGTCCTCAAAGCCTGCTCTTCTGCTCTTGCTCACCCTCTCTCTGTTCTATTCACCCTCTCATTTGCCCAAGGTCATCTGCCATCTGCTTGGAAATCTGCTAACATCACTGCCCTGCATAAAAAAGGTGCAAAAACAGATCCCTGTAACTACAGACCAATCAGCCTTCTCCCAATCATCAGCAAGGTGATGGAATCTATCATTGCTTCAGATATGAAATCCTTCCTCTTCTCCAATGGCTTGATTTCCAATCATCAATTTGGTTTCAGACCAGGTCACTCTACCCTGGATATGCTGCTTCTGCTCTCCCATCAATGGATGGAGGTCCTCAATGCCAGACAGGAAATCCGAGCCGTATCCCTGGACAGATCACGTGCTTTTGACATAGTCTGGCACCCTGCCCTACTCACCAAACTCTCTTCCCATGGTATTCAAGGCCATCTCCACTCATGGCTCGCAGACTTCCTCTCCTGTCGCAGTCAACGTGTGGCCCTAAATGGAGTTCTTTCATCCCCTCTTCCTGTGCAGGCTGGAGTTCCTCAAGGTAGCGTTCTGGGCCCTGTTCTTTTTCTGGTTTTCATCAATGATCTCTCGGACTCTCTGGAAAATCCTCTATTTCTCTTTGCCGACGACTCCACCCTCTGCCGTACCATCTGTCATCCCTCAGAGCGGCAAGCAGCAGCTTCTTCGCTCACTGCAGATCTGGATAAAATCACAAACTGGTCCAACACGTGGAACATGTCTTTCAATCCAGACAAATCTCACACTCTCACTATGTCTCTTCGAAAGGACCGTTTACAAAACCCCCCCATCCACTTTCTCAACAATCCTCTGGAAGAAGTCTTTTCTTTCAAGCTTCTAGGTCTCACTATCTGTCATGACCTTTCCTGGGAAAGTCACATTTCCAACCTCACCTCAAAAGCCAGTCGCCGACTGGGAATCCTCCGTCGTGCTAAGTCCTTCCTCGGCCCTCTTGAGCTCCTGACCACTTACAAAGCTTTTGTCCGTAGCCTGATGGAGTACTGCTCTCCCCTCTGGGCTGGTGCTCCTGCCTCCCACCTTTCTCGGCTTCACGCTGTCGAAACCAGGGCATTTAAGATCATCGGCATCTCCCGCAATGAAGCTGAGTCTTTGGGCCTCTCACTCAATCACCGCAGGTTGGTCGGTGGTCTTTCTGTCTTCTATCGACTCCTCTCCAGCCTTGCCCCCCTGCTCTCTCTGCGATTTGTCCCCACCACATTTCCACAGGGCGCTCAATGTCCGCCAACAACCCCCTTCTGGTAAAACTACCAAAATCATGAATCACTGCTCATCTTCACTCTTTCATTCCTCTTTTTTCCCGCCTTTGGAATAAACTTCCTCACTCTATTCTTCCCTCCAGGCTTTCAAAACAGCTGTTCACCACCACCTCTTATCTTCCCCCATCCAAATCCTCGATCTTTTCTACCCCCGATAATCCACCCAAGCCCACTTCCTTAATTTCTCCTGCTTTCCTTCCTGAAAGTCCCTGAAAAGTCCATCTTCTCTTCGCCATGTTCCCCGTCCCATCCCCATCCCTCTCCCTTCCACAGTTCACCTAATGTGTCTGTTCCCCACTGTTTTGTCCCTTCCACTCCCGCCCCTCTTGTCTCATGCCTCCTTGCTGTGAGTTGTGTGTTAGCTCTCATACGAGCCTCGACCAAGGTATACAAAAAAAAAAAAAAAAGCTGACTGTCACGGACAATGCAGGTAACAAATCTCATTTGAGTCTCAGCAACCGCTCATTGGACACAGAGTCTGACCAGTGATAGATTCTGATCAGGGATCTGAGACGGAGACTTAATTCCTTTGGTACCAGGTCTCTTCGGAGAATCCTTGGCTAAGTCTCACATCCATAGAGCAGGAGTGGAAGCACCAAGGACCTGAAGACTTGGACTTTCATACAACTGCACAGGTACTGGCAGCGCCACTCCATGATCCAGTGAATCCATGAATCCCCAGGTCCGACCCAGACGTCTATTTACCTTTGCTCACAGCCTACAGAGTCATGAATATCACTGCCAAGGTAAGTTAATTTCTCCGTGACCTCAACATCCTCGCCCCAAACAGGTACAGACAGGAAAGCAGCATCCAACATGTCATTGAAATCCTGGATCTTAGTTTTGACCCAGGAAACCCATAACCTCAATGGCTCCCACTCCTCATTCAGCACCTTAAGGGCCCCCAAAAGGATATCTGGAGTCTCCACAAAGATGACTGCATCATCTGCGAAATCAAGGTCAGAGATCTTGATATTCCCAAACGATGCACCGCAGCTTGATCTCCCTGACATCCATCCCCAGAATCTCGTCCATTCAAGTGCTGAAAAGTTTGTGGGCCAGTAGACACCCCTGATGAACTCCAGTAACAACTGGAAATAAGTCAGAGATGGTATTACTACGTCTCACAGCACTCTCAGTACCAGAGTATACTTCAGACATCAGATTGATCAGTTTTAGTGGCACCATACGAAGACCAAGAATCCTTCAGAGGGCATCCCGATTCACTGAATCAAATGCTTTGCAGAGATCAACACAGGCTGCAAACAGCCCCTGCCGAAACTCTCGCCTGCGTTCTGTGAGGACCCGAAGAGCAAGGATACGGTCAAATGTTGACATCTTTGATGTAAAGCCTGACTGCTCTGGACGCCGGTGCTTAAGCAGATGATTGCAAACCCCATCAATAATTATCTGAGCAAAGACCTTGCCCGGCAATTAGAGCAGCATCACCCCTCGCTAGTTGTTGCAGTCTTGTCGATCACCCTTCCCTTTCCAGAGAGGGACAACAAGGCCCCTCTTCCAGTCAGTTGTGATGATGCCTGTGTTCCAGCAGAGCACAGAACTTCATGCAATGACAGGAGTACCACATTTCCACCAGCCTTGAGAAGTTCAGCATGGATGCCACAGATCCCTAGAGCTTCACCCCATTTCAGCCAGTTCACCACAGCCTGTGTTTCCACAAAGGAAGGTGGACCACAGTCAATTGGAGGGTCAACAATAGGGATTGTAACACCCCTGACATCCAACTCAACAGTTGGTGGATCAACTTGGTGCAGCCACTCAAAGAAACCAGCCCAGCGGGCCTCGACTTCGGACTCCTCTGTCAAGAGCCCACCATACTCTGCTCTAACTGCAGTACACCGAGGGACGGGCTAGGAGGAACACAATGTGCGAATTCCCCTGTAAGTAGGACGAGAATCACTTGACCACTGGTGATGCTCTCCCCCCTCACAGATTCCTCACACATCGGCCTCCTTGTCCACCCTAAGTGCACGTACAGTTTTATGCCTCAGTTCCCTGAACAGCTCATTTCTGCCATTCAGCCTGGCCCTGCGACTCTGGTCAATGTTATCCAGTATTCCTTGAGACACAATATTCTTTGCCCGACGGTGAGTTCCAAGACATCTTCCGACAATATCAACGACGGTGGTCTTGAAGTCACTCCACAACTCTTCAGGATCCCCCAAACCACCCAGGCTCCCCAAATCTCGACTCAGCCTGTTCGCAAACTCCTCAGCTATCCTCTCATCCTTGAGCTTGCCAACATCCAGCCTCGGCTGGGATGCTACCATTCTCCTGGATTTTAGCTGCAACTTCAGAGTTGCGACAACAAGCCGGTGGCCAGTGTTGAGGAACTGAGCACTCCGGTAGACCCTGCAGTTCTGGATCATCCTCCAGCGACCATCTATGATCACAGAGTCAATCTCCTTTTCCACACCGCCAGCAATGGAATACCAAATCTCGCGATGAGCCTGTGGGCGCTGAAACCATGCACCAGCTACCCTAAGTCCATAACTTCTTGCAAAGTCAAGGAACTTTGTGCAGTTCTGGTTCACAGTTCCAGACCCATGGGGACCAACACGTGTCTCATAACCATCCCTATCAGTTCCAGTCAATGCATTGAAATCCCCCAAGACTAGAAGAGTATCTCGCCTGGGGCACTGATCAACCACTGACTCAAGCGTGGCATGGAATGCTTCCTTCATGGTGAGATCACTCACCTCAGTCGGAGCATATACAGCGACCAGGGAAATGATACCCAAGGAGTGACGAATCCTTCATTTCATAATACGCTTGATGATCGGTGTTACCTCAATTTTCATTGGAGTCAGCTTATTGGACACAGCTACAGCAACTTCTTGGGCATGGTAGCCATCAAAGTGACCAGACCAATAGTAGGTGTTAACACCCGCCATGATCTTGCCATTATCCGGTCTCCGAACCACAGAGAGTGCTGCAATACCAAAGTTCAAATGCTTGTGCTCAGATGATAACAGACAGGTGATCATCCTCTCTTCGGGATGGGACATTCCAGAAAGGGACCGCCTCAGCTTAACCCAAGGAAGACCGCCATCTTGTGGATGACACTTCAGCATCACCCCGACACACACTACCGCAATCTGATCTGGGAAGGTTACCCTGTGGTTTTCCTCCTATCATCAAAGAGTGTGGGGTCCCGAAGGCTTTGCCCCAATCCCGTCATCCGGTGAGCTGCCCTGCGGAGGGCAGCTGCACAGGAGGTACTCCCACGGAGTGGGTTTTCAATTTGTTTTGCGGCGTGAAGGTTTTTACGTTGGGCGTAGTGCATATCCTGCACCAACCTCCTAAAAAAAAATAATGTCACCCAAATGCAGGAGGATGTCCGCAGACACAGTTGAGCACTAGATATGGCTGTTGGCTCACAAGGAGGTCTTCTACCGTTTGACAGGTTTTGTTTTTTAATCCTGCTGGGTGTCCATATCATACACCTTCCTCACCAGAAAGCCTGGTGGGGAAGACTGTTTTGTCGCCGACAACCCGATCATGAAACAGGTTAGTTCTGGTTTACATGGTACCTGCAGCAAGTCACACATCTTATCTGGCCTGATCTGACAACAGTCTTCATCACTCATCTGGTAACTGTAATGAAACGTGACTTCACCACTGGGATCCTGAAGCCAATCTCGAATCCATGCAATGGAAGTAGAAGGGATCACTGATGCACATGTTTTGTGACAAACAATAAACCGTTAAGATCATAGTGTCCATTTTCAAGGACACAAATGGAATCCTACTCTTTGAAAAGATGTACAGTGCAACATAACGATCCATCCATAGGGAAAGAGTATGCCAGCATCATGCAAAAATCGCAACAGACCATCAAAGACTAACGCTGAGGGATTCTCAATAATGGTGTGCTCCTCCTTCATGGTGCCAAGGCAATACACAAGGCCCACTTTGTGCAGACCACCATTCGTGATTGGCTTCCAGGAGGTGGATCACCCCTAGTCATCTATACAGCTCACACTTTGCCCCTAGTGACTCGCTATCTCTGTTTTGACATTTGAAGTTACACTGCGGCATGGCCGCCGATGACAAGGAAATAACTGGAGCAACTGAGACTTGGCGGGAGAAGAAGCCATCTGAAAATTTATGCTTTCCTGGAGTAGACAGTTTGAAGAAAAATGGAACAAGTGCATTGAAGTCAAGGGATGCCATATTTAGGAATTAGAAGTGGATATGCCTGGGACTATTGTGAGTACTAGATCAATCGCAGGATTTTCTGAAACCCCTGTCATAACATCATGACCACAACAGCGATGACACATTTTGTCTTTTGTTAAAAGTCTATCATTGCTGTTTTTTATTGTCAATCATTGTTGTTAAATGCACAGAAATGCTTACAATGGCTGAAGAGGATATTTATTTCTTTATTTATGAGATTTTTCAATTCCAGTTGAGTCACAAAAATAAAATAAAAGCAATGAATACAACAAACAAGAACATCAGTATTCCCTCATACTGCGAGTACACAAGTAAGCGAGCAGCCGTTAAATTCCGGGTTGACTTGATTCTCGTCACTACTGCTCGCAGAATAGAGAAGCGATTGTTGCATCAGAAGTTGAGAGTGCAAAAGCCTCCTGATTTGTACTATTACATCAAATTAAATATCAAAGAACAACATGTTCATGAAGTTGAATACTACTATTCATGAAACTAACCTATTCTCATTGATAGAGTTCTTGCTTCATTGTTTGTCTCGCCTAATTTTGATTCCTGCAGGAATATGATGCAACAATAAGACACACTGTCATTCCCATGGTGTCTGGATAGATTAATGCATTGTGGGACGTGCAATTTTTCACTTGCAGATGCAGAAGGATGTCATTTGGACCAGATGTAAATCCTGGAGATCTCACTTAATGCCAATGGTGCTAACTTCACTGCAAAACCCAAGCGATACTGGCACACAAAGGCCTACATTTTTGAGGGATATTGTTGGATCTTTAATGTCCTCAACATAAATGCAGACGGAACAACTGCCTCCTTTACTTCACCGGTGGATCACACCCAGTAAAAAATAGTTTGGGATTGGGAATCGCACAAAGACTAGACAACACAATGGCGAGCATGCTACCAACCGAGTTGCCATGTTGCCAAATTGCATGTTCTTGAAACCCATGCTGCGGTGTTACTCTTTCTGTGCCACGGTGAGTGACGTTTATAGGTGATTTTGTGGTGGCAGCTCCAAATGCACTACACAATATTTTCAATGTCGGACCCTTGTGTTTTTTTACGAAAGATGCTTGCCCTTCACTTTGATGCCTCGGCAACCACTCAGGATAAACTGAGTGTAGTTGAACGAGTCATGTCTTTGCAATTCTTTGCTTGAGATGGATGGGAATTTGACTCCAAATTGCTTTTTCGTTATGTAAACTTTAATTATCCATCTTTCTTTGGCGAAGCAATGGGTTGGGTTGGCCAGTTGTTGTTCCCATGTGAACATTTGGCTTATGATCCTCTGAAACTAAGATTACAATCCCATAGACTCTGTGTGTTTGCAGTTTGCACATCGTCTACCAATGTCCTTGTAATTCACATTAGTGGACACTGATGTCTACTTATGTCTTTGTCATGCATGCGATTTATCTAAGGGTCATATTGTAGCTGGTACACATACACGACATGTGTACAAACTGAGATCAAATTGAAAAATCCTAAAAAGGTTTGTCCATTGAATGAAATACAATGTACAGGATTTGATTAATAGTGAAAAATTACATTTAAAGTATTATTGAAAGACAAATAATGCATGGCTGAGCTAAGCATTCACATTAACAAACTGTGAACTGGACAAAAATGTTTTGTCTTCTGGAGATGGGATATTGCAAAATGTTTATCTTCATGGAGACATGAGACAGAAAGTAAAATATTTACTTTATTACCTCCACCACCGAAGGTGAAGGAGGTTATGTTTTCACCCTCAAATATCTGGGGCCTTCGCTCAAACCTTTTTAGATCTTTCCATACAGGTTGCCACTGATAAACCAGACATTATCTGCCTAACAGAAACTTTCCTCTCCCAAGACGTGTCTGACTCCCAAGTATCTCTCCCCGGTTACTCCCTCTTACGGTATGACAGACCTGAGCCTCGTCCTGGTGGAGGTGTTGCTCTCTTCATCAAAGACTCTATTCCTCACTCTCCATGCACTGCTCTCACTCCCCCACACCCCCAGGAATACCTCTGGCTTCGGCTTCCCCTCCACTCCCACCTCATGTTTATATGTGTACTGTACCGTCCACCGAACAGTGATGACTCCATCTACACCTCACTATCCGAAAACATGGACCATCTTCTATCTTCTCATCCAAGCTCTCTCTTCCTCTTATGTGGTGACTTCAATTGTCATCACGCCAATTGTCATTCTTTCCACAAAGCTCGGAACAAGTGTGTATCTACCCTCAGGAGAGCCAGAAAACAACATCTTTCTCATCTCAAGTCTGAACTCTCAAACCTCTCTCCCTCCTCAAAATCCTGGTGGCGTTTAATCAAATCTGTTTCTGGTGTATGTTCCCCCTCCATCCCCTCCCTTACCTCAAATGGCTGCACTGCTGATTCCACACGTGATAAAGCTGAATGTCTAAACTCGGTGTTTGCAGCTAAATCTTGTGTCTTAAACCCATCACTATCTCTACCCACTTTACCCAGTCGCACCCAACTGTCCCTGGACTCTGTGTCCTTTTCTCCTAACAAGGTGGAGAGCTTGCTTTCAAACCTCGAGTCAGATTCTGCAACCGGTCCAGACGGCATCAGCCCACGTGTACTCAAAGCCTGCTCTTCTGCTCTTGCTCACCCTCTCTCTGTTCTATTCACCCTCTCATTTGCCCAAGGTCATCTGCCATCTGCTTGGAAATCTGCTAACATCACTGCCCTGCATAAAAAAGGTGCAAAAACAGATCCCTGTAACTACAGACCAATCAGCCTTCTCCCAATCATCAGCAAGGTGATGGAATCCATCATCGCTTCAGACATGAAATCATTCCTCTTCTCCAATGGCTTGATTTCCAATCATCAATTTGGCTTCAGACCAGGTCACTCTACGCTGGATATGCTGCTTCTGCTCTCCCATCAATGGATGGAGGTCCTCAATGCCAGACAGGAAATCCGAGCCGTATCCCTGGACATATCACATGCTTTTGACACAGTCTGGCACCCTGTCCTACTCACCAAACTCTCTTCCCATGGTATTCAAGGCCGTCTCCACTCATGGCTCGCAGACTTCCTCTCCTGTCGCAGTCAACGTGTGGCCCTAAATGGAGTTCTTTCATCCCCTGTTCCTGTGCAGGCTGGAGTTCCTCAAGGTAGCGTTCTGGGCCCTGTTCTTTTTCTGGTTTTCATCAATGATCTCTCGGACTCTCTGGAAAATCCTCTATTTCTCTTTGCCGACGACTCCACCCTCTGCCGTACCATCTGTCATCCCTCAGACCGGCAAGCAGCAGCTTCTTCGCTCACTGCAGATCTGGATAAAATCACAAACTGGTCCAACACGTGGAACATGTCTTTCAATCCAGACAAATCTCACACTCTCACTATGTCTCTTCGAAAGGACCGTTTACAAAAACCCCCCATCCACTTTCTCAACAATCCTCTGGAAGAAGTCTTTTCTTTCAAGCTTCTAGGTCTCACTATCTGCCATGACCTTTCCTGGGAAAGTCACATTTCCAACCTCGCCTCAAAAGCCAGTCGCCGACTGGGAATCCTCCGTCGTGCTAAGTCTTTCCTCGGCCCTCTTGAGCTCCTGACCACTTACAAAGCTTTTGTCCGTAGCCTGATGGAGTACTGCTCTCCCCTCTGGGCTGGTGCTCCTGCCTCCCACCTTTCTCGGCTTCACGCTGTCGAAACCAGGGCATTTAAGATCATCGGCATCTCCCGCAATGAAGCTGAGTCTTTGGGCCTCTCACTCAATCACCGCAGGTTGGTCGGTGGTCTTTCTGTCTTCTACCGACTCCTCTCCAGCCTTGCCCCCCTGCTCTCTCTGCGATTTGTCCCCACCACATTTCCACAGGGCGCTCAAGGTCCGCCAACAACCCCCTTCTGGTAAAACTACCAAAATCACGAATCACTGCTCATCTTCACTCTTTCATTCCTCTTTTTTCCCGCCTTTGGAATAAACTTCCTCACTCTATTCTTTCCCATTCTTCCCTCCAGGCTTTCAAAACAGCTGTTCACCACCACCTCTTATCTTCCCCCATCCAAATCCTCGATCTTTTCTACCCCGGATAATCCACCCAAGCCCACTTCCTTAATTTCTCCTGCTTTCCTTCCTGAAAGTCCCTGAAATGTCCATCTTCTCTTCGCCATGTTCCCCGTCCCATCCCCATCCCTCTCCCTTCCACAGTTCACCTAATGTGTCTGTTCCCCACTGTTTTGTCCCTTCCACTCCCGCCCCTCTTGTCTCATGCCTCCTTGCTGTGAGTTGTGTGTTAGCTCTCATACGAGCCTCGACCAAGGTATACAAAAAAAACCCCTTTCTGTCTGTCTTTGTCTTTGTTACTTACGAAATCTAAAGATTTCGTAAGTATATTGATGACTTCCGTCCTCTGTTTGTGTGTTTGTTACTTATGAAATCTAAAGATTTTGTAAGTATATTGATGACTTCCATCCTCTGTTTGTTTGTTTGTTTGTGTGTTTGTTACTAACGAAATCTAAAGATTTCGTAAGTATATTGATGCCTTCCATTTCTGTTTGTTTGTTACTTACGAAATCTAAAGATTTCGTAAGTATATTGATGTAATGACTTCCATTTCTGTTTGTTTGTTTGTTTGTTTGTTTGTTTGTAGGCACGATAACTCGAGAACGGAAGTAAATACCAATGTCAAATTACACCACGTGATTCACGAGGGTGATGGCTAGTGCTGATTAGATTTTGGGCAAAATCGGTCAAAGGTCAAGGTCACAGTGAGGTCAAATATTCGACTTTTGATGGTTTGGTACAGATAACTCGAGAACGGAAGAAGCTACCAATGTCAAATTACAACACGTGATTCAGGAGGGTGATGGCTAGTGCTGATTACATTTTGGTCAAAATCGGTCAACGGTCAAGGTCACAGTGAGGTCAAACATTCGATTTTTGATGGTTTGGTACAGAATCATCGTAGAAACTTCTGGTTTGCGTCGCTACCTTCTCCAGAGACAGCTTTTATTAGACAAGGTCAGAGGTCAAGTTGACGATTTCGTAAGTACCAGTCGATGACTGCTTGTTTGTTTGTTTGTTTGTTTGTTTGTTTGTTTGTTAGTTTGTTTGTTACTTACGAAATCTAAAGATTTCGTAAGTATATTGATGGCTTCCGTTTCTGTTTGTTTGTTAGTTTGTTTGTTTGTTTGTAGGCACGATAACTCGAGAACGGAAGAAGCTACCAATATCAAATTACACCACCTGATTCAGGAGAGTGATGGCTAGTGCTGATTAGATTTTGGTCAAAATCGGTCAAAGGTCAAGGTCACAGCAAGGTCAAATATTCGATTTTTGATGGTTTGGTACAGATAACTCGAGAACGGAAGAAGCCACCAATGTCAAATTAAACCACGTGATTCAGGAGGGTCATGGCTCGTGCTGATTAGATTTTGGTCAAAATCGGTCAAAGGTCAAGGTCACAGTGAGGTCAAATATTCGATTTTGATGGTTTGGTACAGATAACTCGAGAACGGAAGAAGCTACCAATGTCAAATTACACCACGTGATTCAGGAGGGTGCTGGCCAGCGGTGTTTCGATTTTGGTCAAAATCGGTCAAAGGTCAAGGTCACAGTGAGGTCAAACATCCAAAAAATGATAACTCGAGAACGGAAGAAGCTACCAATGTCAAATTAAACCACCTGATTCAGGAGGGTGGTGGCTAGCGCTTCTTAGATTTTGGTCAAAATCGGTCAAAGCTCAAGGTCACAGTGAGGTCAAACATCCAAAACATTCGATTTTTGATGGTTTGGTACAGAATCATCATAGAAACTTCTGGTTTGCGTCGCTCCCTTCTCAAGAGACAGCTTTTATTCGACAAGGTCAGAGGTCAAGTTGATGATTTCGTAAGTACCAGTCTATGACTGCTTGTTTGCTTGTTACTTACGAAATCTAAAGATTTCGTAAGTATATTGATGCCTTCCGTTTCTGTTTGTTTGTTTGTTTGTTTGTTTATTTGTAGGCACGATAACTCGAGAACGGAAGAAGCTTCCAATGTCAGATAACACCACGTGATTCAGGAGGGTGATGGCTAGTGCTGATTAGATTTTGGTCAAAATCAGTCAAAGGTCAAGGTCACGGTGAGGTCAAACATAATTCCGTAAATTCATGTGGAGAAATGGAGTATTTTTGCTTCGCTCGACGTTACGAGTTCGTTTTAACCTCGATTTTAATTTTGTCTTCGGTTTTTGCGATCGTTTTGGACGCTTAAAACTCGGTTCTCGAAATTCTGGTAAAAATCGGATGTTTTGGAGACGTTTTAAGATTGCATAAAAAATATTTCACTCGACGCGTCACGGGTCGTCCCATGATGCAGTGCGCTCGAGCAGACGCGTCGTTGAGTGACGTTTAGGTTTTGCTTGGAGAGATGGAGTATTTTTGCTTCGGTCGACGTTACGAGTTTGTTTTAACTTCGATTTTAATTTTGTCTTCGGTTTTTGCGATCGCTTAGGACGCTTAAAACTCGGTTGTCGAAATTCTGGAACAGCGATGAATAACTGATATCTATATAATAAATTATGTCTTTTATCAGATTCTTCTGAAAGGTAATACACCTATTATCTGGCATATCCTGCTTGTACTGAATCACTTTTTTAAAAATAAAAACAAAAAAATGGAATTTTTTTTATCAGAAATCTAGTTTTTGTCTGGGACTCATTATCTGCAAACCATAGTGTAAAATCGTAGACCACAATGAATTCAGAATTCAAGCTCCCCTTGGGCTTCTGACTGATTCATGCTTTTATTAGACAAGGTCAGAGGTCAGGTTGACGATTTCGTAAGTACCAGTCTATGACTACTTGTTTGTGTGTTTGTTTGTTTGTGTGTTTGTGTGTTTGTTTGTTTTTAGGCACGATAACTCAAGAACGGAAGGAGCTGCCAATGTCAAATTACACCACGTGATTCAGGAGGGTGATGGCTAGCGCTGCTTAGATTTTGGTCAAAATCGGTCAAAGGTCAAGGTCACAGTGAGGTCAAATATTCGATTTTTGATGGTTTGGTACAGATAACTCGAGAACGGAAGAAGCTACCAATGTCAAATTACACCAAGTGATTCAGGAGGGTGATGGCTAGCACTGATTAGATTTTGGTCAAAATCGGTCAAAGGTCAAGGTCACAGTGAGGTCAAACATGCAAAAAACGATAACTCGAGAATGGAAGAAGCTACCAATGTCAAATTACACCACGTTATTCAGGAGGGTGGTGGCTAGCGCCAATTAGATTTAGGTCAAAATCGGTAAAAGGTCAAGGTCACAGTGAGGTCAAACATCCAAAACATTCGATTTGTGATGGTTTGGTACAGAATCATCGTAGAAACTTCTGGTTTGCGTCGCTACCTTCTCTGGAGACAGCTTTTATTAGACAACGTCAGAGGTCAAGTTGACGATTTCGTAAGTACCAGTCTATGACTGCTTGTTTGTGTGTTTGTTTGTTTGTTTGAAGGCATGATAACTCGAGAATGGAAGAAACTACCAATGTCAAATTACACCACGTGATTCAGGAGGGTGATGGCTAGCGCTGATTAGATTTTGATCAAAATCCGTCAAAGGTCAAGGTCACAGTGAGGTCAAACACAATTCCGTAAATTAATGTGGAGAAATGGAGTATTTTTGCTTCGCTCGACGTTACGAGTTTGTTTTAACTTCAATTTTAATTTTGTCTTCGGTTTTTGCGATCGCTTTGGACGCTTAAAACTCAGTTGTTGAAATTCTGGTAAAAATTGGATGTTTTGGAGACGTTTTAAGATTGTATAAAAAATATTTCACTTGACGCGTCACGGGTCGTCATGTGGTGCAGTGCGCTCGAGCAGACGCGTCGTTGACCCACGTAAACGTTTTCCGTGTGCGCGCTGACGGTGTTTTCGATAAAGTTGGTGTTTAAAAGTCATTTTTTATCCCAATAAAGGTTATCGTCGCATGCCTGACTCGCTGAGCCGTCGGATTATGTAAAGATTGTTGGTGGATGGCCGAATATTTGGTTTTGTGACTTTGATAAAATAATATTGAATAATTGCGTGGAGAAATGGAGATTTTTTGCTTCGCTCGACGTTACGAGTTCGTTTTAACTTCGATTTTAATTTTGTCTTCGGTTTTTGCGATCGCTTCGGACGCTTAAAACTCGGTTGTCGAAATTCTTGTAAAAATCGGATGTTTTGGAGACGTTTTAAGATTGTATAAAAAATATTTCACTCGCGCATCACTGGTCGTCACGTGGTGCAGTGCGCTCGAGCAGACGCGTCGTTGACTCACATAAAACTTTTCCGTGTGCGCGCTGACGGTGTTTTTGATAAAGATGGTGTTTAAAAGTCATTTTTTATCCCAATAAAGGTTATCGTCGCATGCCTGACTCACTAAGCGTTCGGATTATGTAAAGATTGTTGGTGGATGGCCGAATATTACGGTTTTGTGACTTTGCTAAAATAATATAAAATAATTGCGTGGAGAAATGGAGATTTTTGCTTCAGTCGACGTTACGATTTTTGGTGGTTTGGTACAGAATCATCGTATAAACTTCTGGTTTGCGTCGCTGCCTTCTCCAGAGACAGCTTTTATTAGACAAGGTCAGAGGTCAAGTTGACGATTTCGTTAATACCAGTCTATGACTGCTTGTGACTTCTGAAATCTAAAGATTTCGTAAGTATGTTGATGACTTCCGTTTCTGTTTGTTTGTTTGTTTGGTTGTTTGTTTGTAGGCACGATAACTCGAGAACGGAAGAAGCTACCAATGTCAAATTACACCAAGTGATTCAGGAGGGTGATGGCTAGTGCTGATTAGATTTTGGTCAAAATCGGTCAAGGTCAAGATCACAGTGAGGTCAAACATAATTCCGTAAATTCATGTGGAGAAATGGAGTATTTTTGCTTCGGTCGACGTTACGAGTTCGTTTTAACTTCGATTTTAATTTTGTCTTCGGTTTTTGCGATCGCTTTGGACGCTTAAAACTCAGTTGTCGAAATTCTTGTAAAAATCGGATGTTTTGGAGACGTTTTAAGATTGTATAAAAAATATTTCACTCGACGCGTCACGGGTCGTCCCATGATGCAGTGCGCTCGAGCAGACGCGTCGTTGAGTTACGTTAAGGTGTAATTGCGTGGAGAAATGGAGATTTTTGCTTCGTTCGACGTTACGATTTTTGATGGTTTGATACAGAATCATCGTAGAAACTTCTGGTTTGTGTCGCTACCTTCTCTAGAGAAAGCTTTTATTAGACAAGGTCAGAGGTCAAGTTGACGATTTCGTAAGTACCAGTCTATGACTGCTTGTTTGTTTGTTTGTTTGTTTGTAGGCACGATAACTCGAGAATGGAAGAAGCCACCAATGTCAAATTACACCACGTGATTCAGGAGGGTGGTGGCTCTCGCTGATTAGATTTTAGTCAAAATCCGTCAAAGGTCAAGGTCACAGTGAGGTCAAACATTCGATTTTTGATGGTTTGGTACAGAGTCATCGTAGAAACTTCTGGTTTGCGTCGCTACCTTCTCTAGAGCCAGCTTTTAATGGACAAAGTCAGAGGTCAAGTTGACGATTTCGTAAGTACCAGTCTATGACTGCTTTTTTGTCTCTCTGTCTGCACAATATCTCATAAAGTTTAGGATGGATTTGGATGAAACTTGGTGGACATGTTGGGTGTGTGACAAGGAAGAATTGATTCAATTTTGGTGAAGATCCGAATCTGGATCCGATAATTTTAAAAGTGATTCTTCACCATTGAGAGATAGGGCCAAAAACGAATTGTAGAATGATATTTCAAAAATGTATTGGGCCCGATATGTTCTCTTGGATCAGGCATTGCGTAGCGGAGGTATGTGCTCTACTGAGTGCCTTTCTAGTTAAAATATGTGCGTTTAAAATTTGAACTTTTCGAGACTTGGGATGGAATGGAGAAGGTTACGGAGACATCATTACCTCCGCCACCGAAAGTGGACGGAGTTTATGCATTCACCTGTTTGTCTGTTGTTACTTCCGAAATCTAAAGATTTCGTAAGTATATTTATGACTTCCGTCATCTGTTTGTGTTGTTTGTTTGTTTGTTTGTAGGCACGATAACTCGAGAACGGAAGAAGCTACCAATGTCAAATTCGACCATGTGATTCAGGAGGGTGATGGCTCGTGCTGATTAGATTTTGGTCAAAATCGGTCAATGTTCAAGGTCACAGTGAGGTCAATCATTCGATTTTTGATGGTTTGGTACAGAATCATCGTATATACATCTGGTTTGCTTCCTTACCTTCTCTCGAGACAGCTTTTATTAGACAAGGTGAGAGGTCAAGTTGACGATTTCGTAAGTACCAGTCTATGACTGCTTGTTTTTTTGTTTCTTTGTCCGAATGTGAGCAGGATATCTCAAAAAAGTTGTTGATGGATTCAGACGAAACTTGGTGGGCAGGTTGGGTGTGTGACAAGAACGAACTGATTAGATTTTGATGAGGATCTGGATCCGGATCCAGATCTGGATACTAGAATTAAAAAAAAAAAATTCCACAAGTGATTCTTCACCATTGAGAATCATAATCTAAAGATAATCCACCAAAAACGATATAAAGCACGATATTTCAAAAAGTTATGAACGGATTCGGATGAAACTTGGTGGATGAGTTGGTTAGGTGAAAAGAACAAAACGATTCGATTTTAGTTCAGGTCCAGGTCCAGATCCAGCCTATCGGTGGGATCCAAAACGTAAACTGTTCAGCCTGGTGGAGGGATGCACTCTGTCGAGTGCCATTCTAGTTTTGTAAAAGGCTTAGCTTTATAGACATGTTGGTGTGGAAAATGTTTAACTTTATGGAACATTGATGTGTCATGCAAAATGTTTAGTTTTATGGGGAAGTTACATGGTATGTAATAACTTTACCTTTACTGGGAGATGTGAGATGGAATGTAAAATGTTTTGCATTGCAACAATGTGATCTTGTAAAAATGTGTTCCTTTTATAGAGACGTGATACAGAATGTACAAGGTGGCCAATAAATAACTGACACATTTCAAATTCAAGTAAAATCCAAAGCAATGCTGAATATATGTTTTTCTATCACAAATTATAAAAGGATTTCTGTTAGATTTATGAAGTTGGAGAAATGGACCTAATATTAAAATGGCAAGGATCCTGAAACTCGACTTCAAGTCTGGTGTCATAATTCAGGCTCAGACACTTCAAAATAATTTGCGATGTTAGAAAATGTCCTTCCAGGAACACGATACTCGTATGCCAAAATATTTTGTCAAACTGCTTGTGCACAAGCCTTGACTCTTCCAGGATGATCCAGAAACATCAATACACCTCACAAGATTGCAGTTGTGTGTACAGTATATGTTCAGCGTAATCTGTGCTGTTCGACAAGAAAACAGTCACAGGTATTTAACATTAAGACAACATCCCTTCAGTCCATGCTGAAGTATGATTTGCACATGTTTACGGACAAAATTCAAGTGTTTCATGAATTTAATGATGGTGATAAACGAAGCAGGATGGAATTTTGCGAAACATGTCTTCTGATGAGCGAGGTGGATGACAAGTTTAGTGAGAGACTAATCATGTCAGATGAAGCTCATTTCCAGCTGTCAGTGTATGTTAACAAAGCAGAACACCCAATTTTGGGCAGAAGAAAATCCTGAGCAGTTCCGCCAACAACCTTTATTTACACAGTGAACAGCGTTCATCCATTGGGACCATACTCTGTGCAGAGTTGGTGCTGCTGAAGCAGTCTCCTTGGCTATTGGGCACAATCCTGGATGGGTCACCACTTCGACATAGGATACCAGCAAGCTGGCACTCACTTTGCCGACCTCGGAAGGATGACAGGCAGAGTCAACCCCACATGGTATTAATTCAACAGCCAAGGGGGATTTGAACTCAGGATCCTTGGATCCCAAGCCCACCACCCTAACCATTAAGCCAACACCAGGCATATACAGTGAACAGTGTGAAAGGCATTTATTGGGTCGGAGTCATGGGGCCATTTTTTTTTCTGATGCCATTGGGGCATGTCACTGACATCTGAGTGATATCAAGAAATGATAAGCAATTTTCTTGCTCCAAAACGAACAGACATAGGATTTGATGATCAAACCTGGTTCCAACAAGGATGGGGCAACTGCTCGTGCATCAATGTCACTCCTGAAGGGCCTGTTCCCACATCTCATTTCACGATTTGGAGATAGTTCCATGGCCAGCCGAAAGCCTGGACTTGACTTGTGCCCAGTTTCTTCTTGTGGTGGTACCCTAAATCAACAGTATACCAGAGGAGACCAAGGACCATTAAAGATTTAAAGAAGCAAATGGAACAGGAGATAGCCTGTATTCCACTTGGAACTTAAACACTTGCCTGTGTGCATAAATGCAAAATGGAAATGATGGACACTTAAAAGGCATTGTTTTCAAGACCTACAGGAGGTATTTGTAATCTCCTGAGACTGTAGTTTCATATGATATGCTAATAGTCTCATTTTCTGTTAAAAGGCTCTCTTTGTATTAAATATAAATGTGTCAGGTATATATTGGCCACCATGTTTAATGTTTATCCTTGTGGAGATGTGAAATTGTAACGTTTTGTTTCATTAAGACATGATGGATTCGCCTAATAGAAACGTGATATTGCAGATGAGCGTTTTGGATGCCTGGTGTTTGCTTAGCAGTTAAGGTGGCTGGCTTGGGACCTAAGGGTCTTGAGTTTGAGCACCTGTTTCCGTTGAATTGACACCAGGCGGTGTTGACTCGGCCTGTCATCTTTCCGAGGTCGGCGAATTGAGTACCAGTGTACTGGAATAATAATAACCATTCGGGGTAACCTGCGTTGGAGTGGCGACCCGTCCAGGACCGTGCTCCTTGCCAATGAAACTGCCTCGGCAGCCCTATGTGCCTTTACGGCGCGAAAGGAATTGTTTTATATTGTTATTAGAGCATTTTGGAGAGGTGATATGGAATACAAAATATTTAGCCTCATGTGGAAGTGACATGGAATGTATAATCTTTAGCTTCATGCAGACGTGATATGGAATATAAAAGATATAGCATTACGGAAACGTGATGTTGTAAAACGTTTAGCTTTATGGATACGTGATGGTGTGAAACATTTAACTTCAGGCAGACATGATATGGAATGTAAAATGTCTAGCTTTATGCAGATGTAAAAAATGGAAACTTTAGCTTTATAGAGATGTAAAAAGGTATTGAAAATGTATAGATTTAGGCAGAAGTGATATTGTAAACTGTTTAGGTTTATGGAGACCTGATATGGAATTGATAATGTTAAGCCTTATGGAGACATTATATTATGAATCTTTTACCTTTACGTTTATGAGATGTGATATTGCGAGAAATGTTGAAATTTATGGAGACATGTTGATGAAATGTAAACTGCTTATCTTTGTGGAGATGTGCTTATGGAAGGGAAATAGTTTAATGCTAATGAAGTGTGATATGAAATTGAAAATATTTTGCATAATGGAGACGTGATATTGTAAAAGTATTGTAAAACGTTTGGCTTTATCATTTTCCCTAATTGGGTAGCCATAGAGTTCGATTTTGAATTTAGAACGCCCATACCCTTATAGCAGCTCACCAGAAAGAAGAACGGCCATTGTTGCCAGAGAGTTGAAAAGATTATATGTCGACATTGCCACACTCAATCGAATGAGACAACCAGGTGAAGAACACCTTAATGAACAAGAAGGAGGGTACACCTTCTTTTGGAAAGGAAAAAGACAGAAGGAGAGATGTATTCACATGCTTGGGCTTTGCTATTAAAAACGGGATTGTCAACAAACTCTTGGAATTACCTATGGGCATCGGTGAGCAACTCATGTCACCCTGGCTCAAATGAGTCAACATCCAGCATGCCACTCTCACCAGTGCTTATGCACTACCTCTTGATGCTGAAGATAAGACGAAAGAGGAGTTGTATGCAGAGCTTGACCAAACTCTGTCTGATGTTCCAAAAGACGATAAACTTGTCCTATAGAGTGTCTTCAATGTATGAGTTTGGGCATGACTGATATCTGGGAAGGCATGATCAGGAAAGAAGGTGTGGGGAAGACAAATTCAAATGGGATGCTACTTCTGATGAAATATGCGGAGGATGAGCTTATCATAAGAAACACCCTATTCCGATTGAATAATAAATTCAAGACATCATGGCAGCATCCAGGCTTGAAGCACTGGTGCACCTGAAAGACATCATTGTCTGTGCTTGTGATTTCAAAGATCTACGTATCTCAAAAACAATGAATAGTGCTGATGACGCATGCACCATCTTATCCACTCCATCATGTCGATCAAGTGTGCCACCAAGAGATCATCACAAAAAAAGAAAGCCAGGTACAAAATAAGTCTTCATCACCTTAAAGCTATGGTGTGCAGCCTGTGGCTGCTGGTTGCATCATTCTCTGATGGTGTGACTGTGTTGCTGATGCAGTGCCCTCTATTATCAGTACACTGGTACTCATTTCACTGACCTCGGAAGGATGACAGGCTGAGTCAACCCCACCTAGTTTTAATTCAATGGTGAAAAAAACAGAGGCTCAAACTCAGGACCCCAAGATCTTAAGCCAGTCACCTTTACTGTTTGGCCAACACCAAGCTTGATGCCTTAAATATTCAGCCAAACAAGAACTTCAACAGAAACGTCATGAGAATTTGACAGATTTTCCTGAAAGTGTGAAAGAGTACTCTCAGTGTCTCAAGAAAGCCGTCCTTCCTGCTTTTGAGTCGACCATTGTATATATATACCACCAAGAAACATCGATACTGCTTTGATGAAAATTGTAAAGAAATTGAGCACCTTATCGATCGGAAAAGAAAGGTCTTCTGGGCTTGGGAACAGGACGTCACATCAGATTTAAAAAAAAACAGGCATACTCTACAAGGCAGCAGAAGCAGAAGTTTGGAGAACAAGAGACTTGAAGAGCAAGTGGTCAGACAAGATGAAGGAGGTAGAGGATTTTACTGATGTGCCTGACTCACGTGGCTTCTTCAAAGTGACAAAACACAACAATCGAGGCACAAATTCCACAAGATCCAAAGAGAGCCAGACTGTCCTTAAAGATCAGAATTCCATCAATGCTCAATTGAGAGAGCACGTCCAGGAGCTCCTCAATTGTGATACCATAATCGATGAAGATGCCTTTAATTCTATCCCCCAACAACAAGTCCAGGTAGTTCTTAGAGAGCTTCCCACCATCAATAAGGTCAAGAAGGCCATCAAAAGATTGAAGAGCAAGGCAACAGTATCCAATGGGGTTCTAGCAGAGATTTTCAAAGTTGGTATAGAGGAGCATATGCATCAGTTTTATATTTTAATTTACAAAATCTGGGATGCTGAGGAAGTCCTCGTGAACTGAGAGATCCTATGACAGTAATCATCTTCAAGAAGGGTGACGAAGCTATTTGCGGAAACTACTGAGGCATACCATTCTCTCAGAAATGGGGAAAGTCATTGCAAGGATCCTTGCCAGTTGTGTATTACCTGTTGCAGAGGATATCCATCCAGAATAGAAGTGTGGCTTCAGACCTCACTGCATGACAGCTCCAGGAGAAATGTGAGCAACACAGGTCGCTCTACACTGTGTTCTTTGACCTAACAAAGGCTTTTGTTTCTCCTCCTCGTGTGACCTTGTGGAAGGTCTGAAGGAAAATTGGATGTCCACCAAATTGATAACCATATTGCACATGCTTTCTGACATGTCCACTGTTGTCCTTCATAACGGTGGTGAAACTTAACCTTTCAATGTAAAAACAGGTGTTAAGCAAGGTTGTGTCATCACCCCTACACTGTTCTGCATGTACATTGCTACCATACTTGCACTTATTAAGAACAAGCTCCTTGTTGGTGTGGAAATCACCTGTAGAATGTATGGGCAGATCTTTAATCTTGGTCAGCTATGATCTAAGAGGAAAACTACTACTATCTCAGTTATTGAACTCCAATTTGCAGATGATACTTCAGTTTCTGCTCACTCGGAAGGAGATCTCCAAACCATTGTTAACGTCTTCCTTGAAGCTTATAGAAAACATGGCCTCTCTAAACATAAGGAAGACCCAGGTCCTCAATCAAGCATCCAATATACACCTTGCCCAACGCCACCAAGTATGCCAGCCAACTTTGTTCAGCCATGCAGACATGTACGCTTCAGTCATGCCCAGTTTTTATTCCCCAGGAATTTTCTACATGCATCCAGAATTGTAAGGGAGCAACCTCAACGAGGCAGAATGTAGCTATTTGCACAGACCAAGTGAGAGAAACTTCAATATGCCCTCTCAGAAAAGGATTGGATCACCATCTCCATAGCACCTGAAATTCATTCCATCTGGCAATACTTAACGACAGCTTACTTTCTCTTATGTCTCAGTTTATCCCATCCAGTCTATAGCTTTCCTAGCTATCCTCTACATTCTGGTACACTGAATTCTGTGGAGAGGCAGTTGCAGTCAGGCAGCTTGCTTTTTCAACTTTGAAAACTAACCTGATTGAGGGCAACTTTCACTCATTCCATAAGGCTTAGCAACAAGTGTGTATCCATCCTGATAGTGCAGGGGCATATGTTTGCATGTTGGCAAATTATGTTAATTTGTGGCACCAATGTTTTTCTGACTCAGAATTTCCCACTGAACAAGAAAATCGTTGGTGCCAATTTTTTAGATATTTGACTACGTTTTTTCAGGTATAGACATCAGAACATATAATTGACCGATTCAGCAAAATTTTTGATATGTTTTTTTTAATATCTTTGATGAACCATGTCATGTTGCACCTCACAATGATCGATGTGGACCATGGTATACAATGAAAATGTCAGAATTTATACATACCATAGTTTAATTAAATGGTACTGTAAAATCCAAAATGGCCACCTCTAAATCATGAAATTCAGCGAATTGGCATATATGTATATATGCAAAATTAGTTAAGATAACAACACAGGTTATTTGTTGTAATAAATTACAGTTGTTGATCATGAGGAATCCCATTTCAGAAGAGTTATTTGATTGGATATCTTTAAATACAACTTAGCAGATAATTAATAAATAAATAAATAAATAAATAAATTATTGTTACGTTTGAGGGGGGGTATGCATTCAAAGGGTAATTAGGATGTTGAATTAGGTATTCCATGCTGTTCGAGTTTACCAGGATCTTGATGTAATAAGTAGCAATTCAGTGGTGATAAGTTGTCTAGTAAATGTCCATTTCTTAAAGGGGGAAATGATAATTGTCACGTAATTAGATAGGGATACGGGATAGGGTAAGTGTGTCTGCGTAAACCCCTTTTAGTATTCTCTGGAGGCTTGCCGTGACGTCACAGGACAGTGCTGCGGATGGCTCCGCCCCGTGATCACGATTGGCGGAAGGCGACAGCGGAGGGCCAATAAACGGCTCGATTGGAAGTGACGAGGACGGGAGCATAAAAAGGTTCTGGTCGGGGTCGAAAAGGAAGAGGAAGAAGATCGGGACAGAAAGACCGTTTTTTGGGGTGGAGGTTGTTGTGCTGGGAGCGTGCTTGTTGCGCTGATTCGGCCCTGGTTTCATCGTGTCTTGTAGCCTTGCTGAGCCTCGTGCCTCACCTTGGTTGGCTCCTGGGTTCTGCTGGCTCGGAGTACGGGGTCGAACGGCGGGCGGACCCGCCTCCCTCTCCTGCTCGCAATTTGGCGCCAGAACTGGTTCCCTGGCGGCTGTGAGCGGACTTGGGCCAACACCAGGAGGTCGACAGCACCACGGTTTCTCCTGCCCCCCCTGACGAGAGCAAGGCCAGCTCGTCCGACGCCAATCCAGGGACTGTTGCGTCCACACCACGGTCCAGCCTGACCACCAGAAATAGCTACGTTTTGTGTGTGTGTGTGTGTGTGTGTGTGTGTGTGTGTGTGTGTGTGTGTGTGTGTGTGTGTGTGTGTGTGTGTGTGTACCTGGCGCCTTGAAGGGTTTGAGATTTGTATATTCATTGGAATTGTCTGTGTTTTCCCCACGCCCGATCCCACACCATCCCGTCGAATCGCCCCGGATCCCTCTTCTTGCCGAGTCTTGTTATTTCTGGTTAGAGGAATAAACGTTATCAACTCAGTGAAAAGCGACTCATGCCACCTTCCTCGTCCCGTTTGCGGTAGAGCGATTAGAACCGCCATCTTTGGGTTATAAATAAATAAACCGCCTCCATCGTTTCGGCTCATTCTACGTTGGCGGGACTGTTGAAGTCCCGTGAACGTCACATTGGTGTCAGGGTGTTGGATGTTCGAACCCCTCTAAATTATATTCGGTATCGGGAGAATATACCAGTACTGAAATCTCGCCACGAATTGGAATATAAAATTACTACAGAAAAGCGCGGGAAAATTTTGGCGGGATTTTTCAAATTAAATTTCATTGGCGGCAAACGGGACTTCTGCACCATGGCGGATGTGCAGATGTTTGAGGAGGAAGGCCACGTGTCTGGCAGTGAGTCGGGGGAAGAAGGGAGAAACGGGGGTTGGGTTGGAACCTCCCCCATTCCGAGCGTGGACCGTGCTTCATCGCCCGTAACAGGGCCGGCAGCGCCGGAAACCGGTGCGATGACGATCCAGACAATGTTGGAACGTTTAATAGGGGACATGACGGCACAAATAGCAAATCAATTCATGACACAGAGGGCAGAAATGACGGCACAGAGGGCAGAAATGATGGCAGAAATGGCAAATCAATTCGTGACACAGAGGGCAGAAATGACAGATCAATTGGGGGTAATGGGGGAACAGTTGGGTCCACGGATTGATTTAATGAGGGATGAATTGGGGGAAAAGATGGAGAAAATGAAAACTGAGATGCAGGAGTGTGTGGATGTTAAATTGGGAGAAATACAAAGTAAATTCGAGGATAGATTGGAGGAAACAAAGGTAGAAATTACATTGGAGGGGGAAAATATACGAAAAAAATTGGTAGATAAAATTGATGCAACGAACATTCGGGTTGATAAAGTGGATGAAAGCCTGGAACGTCATCGTGCCTGTGTGGATGCTCGTATGCAGCTGCAAATAGAAGAGTGGGGAGAGCTGAGGAAGCAAGGGATGAATTTGGCGGAGGAGGTAAAAGGATTGGAGGCTCGTTTGGACGAACAAGATAAAATTATGAGCCAAGATGAAGTCTTGGATAAAGGCCTGGTAGAGCCGTCTTTTGTAAGTAGAGTATCTGGGTTGGTTGAGGAGCAGCTACAAACTCGCGACGGAGCCTTGGAGGAGGTTGTGCGGGCCCAGAAGATCCTGCGGGAAGAGGTGAATCGGTCCATTCAACATTTGGAACAGGAGGCAAAATTGACCCATGAGACCCTCACCACAAAACATCTTTGGCCACAGTGGGCTCCGAAATTGGATACGCAGCCACAAGGGTGTTTGATCCCTGGGCTGGATTCGGACAAGGGAGAAACTGGGAAGTGGGCCACCGGGAATGTGATCCCCCTGGTAAATTTCGATGGGTCAGGGAGCGTTGAAGCTTTTCTGACGCAATTTGAGTGTATTTCCCGACTAAACGGGTGGAATGAGCGGGAACGTACAGGGAATTTGGTGGCAACGTTGCGGGGACCAGCCGCAGATGTGTTAAACGTGATCGCGGAAGGGATGTTGACCAGCGCCCACATTTGCGAGGCATTGAGCCGTCGGTTTGGGTTTGCAGCGAACTGTGATCTGGTGCGGGCCCAGCTCCAGCACCGCAGATTAAAGCCAGGTGAGACAGTGCAGGAGCTGGCGCAGGACATTTACCAATCAGTCAGGATCGCGTATCGGGACCTTACAGTGGAGGCATGGGACAGACTGGCACTAGAGAAATTTTTAGCTGCTCTTCCTGACCCTGAGGTCCGAGCGCTGGTGCAGCTACAGGATCCACCCACCGTGCACCGAGCGGCCGAGTGCGCAGCCAGGCTGGCCTCGTGGAGTCGGCCGGGTCGGGTGCCAGAGAGGCCATCGGTGATGGTCCGACAGGCGGAGATTCAGGATCAAGGAGAGGGGCTTGGAGAAATTGGCATTACCCAAATGTTTCAGGAAATTTGCCAGAAACTGTCAAGTTTGATAAGGGGTAATTCGGTAGTTGGTGCGCCAAAGCGGCGGGGTCCAGCCCAGCCAATAGAGCAATTTGATTTTGGCCGAGGGGGTCCGGAACCGGAAGAGACATTACACCGATACCCACGGGGGCCTTTTATGGGGAGTTGTTTCCGGTGCGGGCGAAGAGGACACATGCAACGATATTGCCGGAACCCGGCGATGGAGAGACCCTCCAATAGACTTTCAAGCCCGGAGAGGATGAATCCTCCTGCCGAACCGCCAGGTCTATCCGAGGTGCCCTTACCTCGGTCGAGTCTGGAAATCACTGTCGCGGGTCGGGGAAACTAGATCGGGCTGAGCATACAGGGCCATGCTTGGCTGGTGAGATTGTGGCGAAGTGCCCTCCCTTGGTGAAAATAGTGAATTGTGGGAAAATTGGTGTGGGGAATTTGCGGGTAAGGGTAAAGATAGAGGGAGAGTTTTGTGAAGCAGTGGTGGACACGGCTGCAAGTGATACCGTTATTAGCCCACTAGTGTTGGACCAAAGTGTTGGAGGTTGGGGCAAAATCGATAGACTAGCAGGACACAGTCTCCAACTGGCTACGGGAGCAACGACGCCGATAATGGGTCGTGGGGTTGTGAGGATGGAATTGGGCAGCCTAGAGGTCGATACGGTGGTGTGGGTGGCAGAAGTGCATGACCGATGCCTTCTGGGGTTGAGTTTCCTTGTGGAACATGACTGCCAACTAGACCTGGGGCGGGGTCACATGTGGCTAGGGACTGAAAAGCTACGGTTGGAGGGACTGGGGGAAGTCGAGGAGACGCAGGGGGCGCGACTGGAGATGTCGCGCACCGTGACCGTGGCCCCCAGGTCTGAGACCATGGTGTTGGCCCGGATATCGGCAAGGACCGATCACGTGGGCCAGCTCGGGATGGTGGAGCCGTGGAGCTCGGGGGAAACTGAAGGATTGATGGTGGGTCGTACACTCGTGGATACACATCAGCCCATGGTAGTGGTTCGGTTGCTCAACCTGTCTGACAGCCCTCACACAGTGAGGGGCGGAGCTGTTATAGCAAAGTGTAGCAGTGTAGTGGAGATCACCAGAGGGGACGGAACCACAGACTCGCCAGGTCAGCCGGGGTCGGGGCAAAATTTTGGAAAAACATATTGGCCAGAGGGAGTAAGGGACATGGTAAAGCGAGCAGAACAGGGGTTAACAGCGGACCAGGAAAGGTCATTGCACAATTTGGTTGGTGCTAATGTGGATGTATTCTCTCTCTCTCCCGAGGATTTTGGACGCACGAGTCTAGTCAGGCACCAAATTGACACTGGCGAGGCTCGACCTGTTCGACAGCCTGCACGACGGCTACCTCTTGCAAAGAGGGATGAGGCTGAAAAACAGGTGGAAAAGATGAAGGAGGCTGGAATTATTGAGCCCTCGGTAAGTCCTTGGGTGTCACCCATTGTGTTGGTGAGAAAGAAGGACGGGACCATTCGGTTCTGTGTGGATTATCGCCAGCTCAATCAAGTGACGCTCAAAGACTCGTATCCCCTGCCACGTATTGATGATACACTCGATGCCATTTCCGGCTCAAAATGGTTCACTACATTGGATTTGAAGAGTGGCTACTGGCAGGTGGAAATGGACAAACAAGGGAGGGAGAAAACAGCATTTACCACAGGGAAGGGCCTCTGGCAGTTTGTCGTCATGCCTTTCGGATTGTGCAATGCCCCCGCCGCATTTGAACGTCTGATGGAACGCGTTTTGATTGGGCTGCCATGGCAAACATGCCTGATCTATTTAGACAACGTTCTTGTCCACGCTCCCACATTTGAGCAGGCCGCCAAAAATTTGGTGGAGGTTTTCAGGCGATTGAGGGGGGCCGGGTTAAAACTGAACCCTGGGAAATGCGAAATTTTTAGGAAAGAGGTCGTTTATCTGGGTCACGTGGTGAATGAGAGCGGTGTGGCCACAGACCCAATGAAGGCAGTGGCAGTAAAAGAGTGGCCCACCCCCAGAAATGTAAGAGAGGTCAGAGGATTTTTGGGCCTCTGTTCTTACTATAGGAAATTTGTGGAAAATTTTGCAAGTATTGCAAGACCATTGCACCAATTGACAGAGAAGGGAGCTAAATTTGTGTGGTCAGAAAACTGCACCAAAGCATTCAATCACCTAAAACAACGTCTGATAAAAGCCCCAGTTTTGGCGTATCCGGCCGAGACTGGCCAGTTCATCCTTGACACGGATGCTAGTCAGGGAGGATTGGGGGCGGTCCTGTCTCAAGTCCAACAAGGTGTCGAACGAGTGATTGCCTATTATAGTAGGGCTCTGTCAAAGCCCGAGCGAAATTATTGCGTCACTCGCAAATAATTATTGGCCTTGCTGTCTGCAGTTGGACACTTTCATCCTTACTTGTACGGGAGGGAGTTTGTGATCCGGGTTGATCATGCCTCCTTGCAATGGCTTCTTCGGTTCAAGGAGCCGGAGGGCCAAATTGCAAGGTGGCTTGAGAAACTGCAGCAGTACAATTTTGTTGTGCAACATCAGCCCGGCAAAACACATGCCAACGCAGATGCTCTCTCTCGGCGACCTTGTTGGCAGCACCAATGCAAATTTTGTGAACGTCAAGAGAATAGGGATTTGATTGGGCAGGAACAAATTGATGCATGCCTATGTGCCGCCCGAGTAACCCGTCGGACTCTGCCACAACCACCTCCTGAATTTGGTAGTGTCGATTGGAAAAAGGAACAGAAGGAGGACCCTGTTTTGGGCCGCCTCTGTAATTGGCTAGAGGGTGGAAAACGGCCTGCGTGGGAAGAAATTGCTTCGCTTGGAGCGCAGGTGAAGGCGTATTGGGCACAATGGCAGATGCTCCAGCTGAAGGATGGCATTTTGTACCAGGAGTGGGAATTACCAACGAGTGGAAATGCTTCCTGGTTGTTGGTGGTACCTTCGAAATTGAGAGAACAGGTGATGGGTCTTGTACATGGAACACGAACGATGGGACACTTAGGTGTAACCAAAACACTAGCGAAATTGAGGCAGAGATTCTATTGGGTGAACTCGGGCAGCGACATCCAAAAATGGGTACGTTGGTGCGACCTCTGCCGGGGGAAGAAAACACCACCATGCACACGTAAGGCCCCCCTCCAAATTTATAATGTAGGAGCACCACTTGAGAGGGTAGCGGTTGATGTGGTCGGGCCCCTACCCACCACCCACCGAGGCAACAAGTATATTCTGGTGGCAATGGACTACTTTACCAGATGGCCGGAGGCCTATGCATTGCCCAATCAGGAAGCACGGCTGGTTGCCCAAGCACTAGTGGAGGGGTTCTTCACCCGTTTTGGAACTCCGAGGGAGCTGCACACAGACCAGGGCCGGAACTTCGAGTCCGAACTCCTACGTTCAGTGTGCGAGCTCCTCCAAATTCACAAGACTCGGACAACTCCTCTAAGGCCACAGTCGGATGGGATGGTGGAAAGGTTTAATAAAACTCTGCTCACCCAGTTAGCTTTCTTTACTTCCCAGAATCAGCAGGACTGGGACGAACATCTCCCCTTTGTCCTGATGGCATACAGGACTGCGCAGCATGAGGCCACGCGCTGCACCCCTGCCTTGCTGATGTTTGGTTGGGAGATGCGGGTCCCTGTTGATTTGTGGCTGGGCGTGACACCTGAAACCCCAACGTGGACCTCGGCAGAGGGTTATGCTTCCAAAATACGTAAGAGCATAGAGAAAGCTCATGACTTTGCGAGGGAGCGAATCGGTTTGGCTTACTCGCGTGCTAAATTGAGATATGACTCTCGGACACACGCCCCCCGATTCCTCCCTGGAGACGTCATTTGGCTCTTCCGGCCACAGAGGAGGAAGGGTGTGTGCCCGAAACTCACCCCCCCCCCGGAAGGGCCCCGGTGTGATACTCCGACAGGCAACCGATGTAGTTTTTAAAATCCAGATGGGCCGCCATGCACTCCCACAGATCGTCCATTGTGACCGATTGAGCTCTTACATGGGTCGGGATATTCCGGATTGGATAGAGCATGTGAGGGGAGGATTGGCCGCTTCTGCGCGGGAGCTTGGGCCCGGGCAGCCTCCTGCCCCATGTGCTGAAAGTGAGAGTTTGTAAGTTCTGCTGGGTTTTAGAGTGACAATCGGGACAGTGGGTAATTGGTAACCAAGCGGGCACGAGTGGGTGTCCAATGGCTGGTGCGTGGATCGGGTGAGGAAAAGTGCTGTGTGAGTTGTTTCAAGTAAAGAAGTGAAATGTATGGTGCACACATTGATTTTTTTATTGGACATGGTGTGGTAACAGAGAAGGTCATGGTCGGTGAAGTGTTAGAAATGCAGGTGTCACATGTAAGGCCGATGGGGTGGGGGAGTCATGTGGGTTTTGTGGGTGGGGATGATGTGCTTGTCCACAGGGATTGCTGAAGCTCACGGTGAGCGGGAATTGCGACCCCCTTCAAGGAGATTCACCCCTGGTGGCTAATGGTGACAGTGTCTGGAGGCAACTGGGAGAGGGTCTGGTTGGGCGACCAAGGCGGGTAGGACCTTGGCGACCCAGGAAGGCCAGAGGAGCCAGTGAGACCCCTTCCAGTGTGTTGTACGGGATGAGAGCTGATGGCTACCAGGGGGGTGGGAATCAAAGGGAGCGGGGCGGAGAAACGTCCGGGTTGGACTAAAGCTTACCTGTGGGCATGTTTGCACCTGAGATGCCCCCATTATCTTGTGGTAACCCACCCCACGGCCATGACGGGATTCAGCCTGCATCATTAAAATGGGGACCATGACCTAGAAATGTGATGATGACCATGGTGTGAGTGTTGTGAAGATGTGTGAGTCCCACTCGATCCCGCACAACTTGACATGTGCAGCAAGGGCATGAGGTCCGCATAATTTTGGGGCAAGCAAATTTGAAAATTGGCTCCCTAGGTAACACTGGGTCTATTAGCATCCACTGGGGGAGGCGGTCAGGTGTAAATATCCCATGAATAGTGTCGTTAAGGCTTAGAGTAGGAATGTAAAGTATAAGTGTTGTGTTTTGTTTTTTGGGGAACCTTTTGTTTCCCCTCCCCAGATCACTGGAAGAGTGTTGGGCAAGAGCGATGATCCAGAGGATGGAGTGCAACTTCGCTCAGTGCTCTCATGTGATCAAACAATAAAAAAATAATAAAAAAATGAATGATTGTTTCGGCGAGGATAAGGCCATAAGGGGGTAGTACATTAAGCAGGATAGGTAAGTTAGCTGCAACTCGCTGCCCATTGCCCCTCCTACTTTATTTCGTTAGGTTAATTAGGTGTGTCAGTAAGTGTTAAGGCTGGTATGGTAGCACCTGTGATATACCTTGCAGGAGCTGCGGTACCAGAGGAGGGGGCAGTGTTACGTTTGAGGGGGGGGGTATGCATTCAAAGGGTAATTAGGATGTTTAATTAGGTATGCCATGCTGTTCGAGTTTACCAGGATCTTGATGTAATAAGTAGCAATTCAGTGGTGATAAGTTGTCTAGTAAATGTCCATTTCTTAAAGGGGGAAATGATAATTGTCACGTAATTAGATAGGGATACGGGATAGGGTAAGTGTGTCTGCATAAACCCCTTTTCGTATTCTCTGGAGGCTTGCCATGACGTCACAGGACAGTGCTGCGGATGGCTCCGCCCCGTGATCACGATTGGCGGAAGGCGACGGCGGAGGGCCAATAAACGGCTCGATTGGAAGTGACGAGGACGGGAGCATAAAAAGGTTCTGTTCGGGGTCGAAAAGGAAGAGGAAGAAGATCGGGACAGAAAGACCGTTTTTTGGGATGGAGGTTGTTGTGCTGGGAGAGTGCTTGTTGTTGCGCTGATTCGGCCCTGGTTTCATCGTCTCTTGTAGCCTTGCTGAGCCTCGTGCCTCACCTTGGTTGGCTCCTGGGTTCTGCTGGCTCGGAGTACGGGGTCGAACGGCGGGAGGACCCGCCTCCCTCTCCTGCTCGCAATTTGGCGCCAGAACTGGTTCCCTGGCGGCTATGAGCGGACTTGGGCCAACACCAGGAGGTCGACAGCACCACGGTTTCTCCTGCCCCCCCTGACGAGAGCAAGGCCAGCTCGTCCGACGCCAATCCAGGGACTGTTGGGTCCACACCACGGTCCAGCCTGACCACCAGAAATAGCTATGTTGTGTGTGTGTGTGTGTGTGTGTGTGTGTGTGTGTGTGTGTGTGTGTGTGTGTGTGTGTGTGTGTGTGTGTGTGTGTGTGTGTGTGTGTGTGTGTGTGTGTGTGTGTGTGTGTGTGTGTACCTGGCGCCTGAGAGGGTTTGAGATTTGTATATTCATTGGAATTGTCTGTGTTTTCCCCATGCCCGATCCCACACCATCCCGTCGAATCGCCCCGGATCCCTCTTCTTGCCGAGTCTTGTTATTTCTGGTTAGAGGAATAAACATTATCAACTCAGTGAAAAGCGACTCGTGCCACCTTCCTCGTCCCGTTTGCGGTAGAGCGATTAGAACCGCCATCTTTGGGTTATAAATAAGTAAACCGCCTCCATCGTTTCGGCTCATTCTACGTTGGCGGGACTGTTCAAGTCCCGTGAACGTCACATTATTATCTTACTATTTGCTGATTATACATTTTTTTAGAAAATAGACAACATCGCAGCTATATAAACTATATATTAATGCCCTTACAATAATTTTGTGCATAAGATTCACAATTTTCTTTATCTTTCAGAGAGTGGATGACATCACAGTTATATTAATCATAATACTCGTGCATAAATCACACAGTCATGCCAATACAATCATTATGTGCATTTGGTTAACAAGTTTGCTTTACCTTTCTTGCTTCTGTTTATTTCAGATGTACTTACATGTGCTGTACCAGACCAGTAATCATAAAAATTGAGGTATCTCTCTGAAATCAAAATGGACAAACCTCATTCCAAGCATCCTCGTGTAACTTCAGAGACAAACTATGCAATATGTCTGAAGTGTCAAGTTCCAGGTGGACAACTGGTTGCCAATCCCACCTCATATGACAAGTTCCTGGACAGTGTTCATGAGCGTGCAGGTTATGGTGATCCTGGTTATCTACCATTGAGTAGCAGACTCCTAGATGTTGATGCATCAGATCTTCAATCATATGGGGCATCTTGGCACAGGGAGTGCTTTCAAGAGACTGTGCATAAGCTCAAAATTGATCGTGCGAAGACGCGATTTCAGAAAAGTACAGCCACCAAAGATTCTGCCATTCTGCTATCATCTCCAGTAGGCCGTCCATCATCTTCCCAAGCATCAAAATGTGATGATAACTCACCGTGTTCAGATGCCACAACAGGGATGAAGCCATTCACCCGATCATCATCAGTCTCACGTAACAAGATGCAATGTATATTCTGAAGTGGAGATGGAACGACAAAACAATTGCATGAAGTGTGTTCATTTGACGTTGGAAAAAAATCTACGACGCTGTCCAAATCAGTGATAATGATGAATGGAAGGTTTGATTACAAGCCATATCACCAAATGACGCTCGGGCCATAGATGTAAAATATCATCTCACCTGCTACGTGAAACATGTACAGCGTCAACCACAGCAACAAACGTTGAATCCTCACCAAGTGGATCAGAAACAAAGGAATATTCTTGCCGACATCGAGTTCTTCAATGTATTGAAAAATGTACTTCACTCTGGCAACATTGTTTCAATGAATGATGTCACCAACACCTACATTGGCATCCGCAGAATGCATGGAGTGGTAGGAGGAAAATTGATTCAGAATAAACATGTTAAAGATCTGATCAAGACACACCTTGAAAATGTTGAATTCTCACGTCCCAGTGCGAGATGATCTGAAATGTTATGCTCCAAGACTACGAAAGATTCTGCCATCAGAAAGGAAATTGACTCCCGAAGTATGGAACAGAACATGAAAAGCATTTTTGAATGTGCGAATACTCTCGAAAAGGACATTCTTCGTGGCAGAGAAACGCCATGGGTCTTTGACGGATCACTTAACAGTGGAAGTAGAGATGATAACGTCCCAGCATCCTTGACAGCACTGCTCCGATGGGTGTTAGAAGGGCCATCTATGTCCTTGGCTGATGAACGTGCAAACCACATTGATAGAGCAACCATCAACATTGCACAGAACATAATTTATGAAGTGAAAACCCAAAGGCAAGTGACACATATACCCAAGAATGTGAACTCATTTGCAGAATCCGAAAAATTGCCACCTACAAAAGGAGCACTGGAACAACACATCAAGCGAGCTCATTATTAGGCTATGGTGTGGTACCATGATGAAATAGCCAAACCCAAACTACTAGAACCATCAGAATATGGTTGGACATTAGAGAACAACCTATACAGGCCAGTGATAACCCATCTACCACCTGCACCAAAGGCTGTGCTGGAACTTGTGAGGTGCAAATGTGTCAAACAAATGTTAAGAACGGCTCGTTGTTCCTGCAAGCGAGTAAATGTTGTACGTACAGAGACGTGCAATTGTGAAGCAACTGCTGACATCTGTGAGAACACTCAACAATCAGCAGCCTCTGATTCAGATGACAGTGATGATGAACTATAATGATGAACTCTGAAATAATCTAAAATATAACACTTAAGTTGGCCAAGCGGCATGCACCAATTTCGTTCAATAAATTTGAAAATACACTATATTTTCCATATTTTAAAATATATAACAATTTATATAAGATAAGTAGCATGATAATTTCCTGCCAAAATTACTCTGTACATCTCACCAGTCATTTTAAGGTGCTATATGAAATACTTATAATGAAGTTTTGAAAAAATAAATTTTTGTAAGAACACGATCACGGTCATCTCGTATTTTCTGGAAAAAATCACACTAAACATGCATAAAAAAATTGGCACCAAGATTTTTCAATATCAACATACTCCTGTAGTCACAAAAAAAACCTTACAACATAAAGTAACATAGTTTGTAAACATGACCATGTATCTCAACATATGCCCCTGCACTATGAGGCAAGTCAGAAAACATCATCTTCCAAATCTCAAGGCTGAACTTTCCAACTAGTTTTCTTTCATGGTGGCACCTTGGCAAGTCTGTCTCTGGTATATGCTCCACCTTTGTCCTGTCCCTCACCTCAAATGGCTATGCTGCAGACTCTGCCAGAGATATGAGATAAGGCAGAATGTCTAAACTCTTTGCCTCCAGATCTCATATACCCAATCCCTCTCGCTCTGTTCCCATCTTACCGATGTCCCAACTGTCTGCTCGATTCTGTGTCTATCTCACCCAAGAAGGTAGAGAAAGGTCTGTCCAACATTGAACCTGCTTCGGTGACAGGCTCAGATGGCATCATCTCCCATGTTCTCAAATCCTGCCCTGCAATTCTTGCTTCCCCTCTTTCTGCCTGTTCAGTCTGTCGTCCTTTGGCAACCCTCCACTCTGCATGGAGGTCAGCAAACATTATTCTCATACACAAGAAAGTTCCAAAAACAGTCCCTACCAACTATATGCCAGTGAGCTTGCTTCCAATCATAATAAAATATGCAAATTGGTGTGTCTATCTGTCTGACCACAATACATTCAGTTGTTACTTATCCATTATCAAACAAACTTGCCAGCGGGACTAGTGGACACACAACAGAGATTGTGGCGACTTCATTTGCTCTTCTCCCAAGGGGGTTTTCTGCCTTTTTTTGTATACCTTGTTGAGGCTCGTATGAGAGCTAATACACAACGCACAGCAAGGGGGGCATGAGACAAGAGGGGTGTGCGTGGGAACAGGGCCGGATTTACTTGCTTGTCGGCCCTAGGCCAAACATTATCAGTGCCCCCCCCCCCCAAATTTTTTTTATATATATATATATATATATCGTAATATTGTAATGTAAAAAAAAGAATTACAACATAATGTAACACATCAATAATTTTTAATCAAATTAGTTCCATATCAAGTACATCAAAGTAAATCAAGTTCCATATCATGTACATCTCTTACACATAAGAATAATGGAAAAATACAATGAAACTGAAGCATAATAAATTTTGCAAGCACAACTATGTGAAGTTCAAAATTACATTTTCCTGATTTTTTCTATGGCAAATTTGTCAATGATACTGTTTGTGTCAAGGGATTGTAGGAGGTCAGATTCAATGCATAGTAATGAAAATGAGTTAAATCTGGTTTGTCCCAAAGTTGATCTCAGGTGATTTTTCACCCTAGACAGAGTAGAGAAAGACCTCTCTCCTTGACAGTTTGTAATGGGGATGGTAAGGAACATTCTTACCAAGATACTAATGTTTGGAAAGGCAGTTGTCAAAATACCATCTTTAGACCTCAACAAAGTGGAAATGTTTGTCACTGACCTGTCAGATTCAGAAGACAAAATGTCTTTAAACTGCAAAAATTCATCTAAAACAGATGCTTCCAGGTCACTGGAATAGATACTGACAAGGAGTTCCAGTTGAGCTTTGAGGTCATCATAGTTCATAAAAAAAGGTTGTCAGCTTTGGAAGTGATTGGAGTTGTGCAGCTTTGGTTTCTTTTAACTTTCTCTTTTGTGAGCCACTCATATATTTCTTCTGGGACAACATAATTAATCTATCTCATGAGAATCCCCAAGATTCCAAGAATAATCTGTAAGCATAAAGTAATAATAAATTAGTTCAAGTCCAGTATAAGAGATACCAATATCACAAAATAAGAACACAAAAACACACGTAATATAACAATGAAGTCCACTAAATACAACACGTAATGTATATAATCTACAGATAGATAGATAGATAGATAGATGGTGGGAAATGGGCACTTAAAAATGTACTGTTATATTTTTCGTTACCTTATTTTATTTTATTCATTTTGCTATAGGGCCTATTAGCCTACTCCTTGGCCGATCAGAGAACCCACAAGTCCCCGGTGGGCTCCCAGTTACTGGGGGCCCTAGGCCAATGGCCTATTTTTGCGGATTGGAAAAAATTGGCCCTGAGTGGGAAGGACAAAACAGTGGGGAACAGAGACATTAAGAGATATGTGGAAGGGAGAGGGATGGGGCGGAGAACACGGGGTATACTTAATTACATTAAAGAGACTTTCAGGACAAAAAGTAGGCAATTTGAAGTAGGTGGGTTTGGGGTGGATTAACGGGGGTAGAAAAGATCGAGGTTTTGGATGGGGGAAGATAAGAGGTGGTGGTGAACGGCTGTTTTGAAGGCCTGGAGGGAAGAATGGGATTGAACAGAGTGAGGGAGTTTATTCCAAAGGTGGGGAAAAAGAGGAATGAAAGAGTGAAGGTGAGCAGTGATGCCTTGGATGAACTCCGTGTTTAGGTGTATAAATAGCTTATCATGGAATTTCATGGGGCACACCGACAGGAAGTAAAATTATTAAAACCATAAAATATTCAGTCAATTCTGTCTAACATATGATTACCTTTTTTAACAGTCACTACTGTTGTTTAACACAAAAGTGAAATAAATTTGGAGGAAATCTGATGTCCTTGAGGCATTCTATGATTATCGTGTCGCCCTCAGACAAACGGATCCGAGCCGTCTTGACGTGTCAGGCCTCGAGGTGGGCTGCGAGCTATGCTACAATGATCTTTAGCTAGTAAAGGTGCTTAAATGAGTCTTTATGCGTGAATGATGTATCCCATTGCCTGTCTCATTTTTCTAGCCGACTGTATTATGTGTGGGTTGTTTACAACTTCTTGATTGTATATTATATGGGGCCTCGTATGTGATTTTGCCTGGCCATGGCTTCAAGTGTGACAGACGATATTGTCCATGACACCCTTATGGCCAATTGTGGCCTTTAATAGATGGATAACCCATTCATAACGGTCACTTATGGCATTGTTTAATATTCACCTGACAGAAATTTGGAGAAAATTGGATTGCACATGGGTGATGTGTCGGTCGCTGATCCATCACCAACTGGAAATAAAAATAGGGGCAATAGCCCTGGGCACGTACCTGGTAGTGGCTAGATAAGATAGCCAGGGAACCACTGGTAGGTATGGATGACCCACAAAATATGTAACCAAGAAGAAAGTGAATACCTTAGGATTTATTGATTTTTTTTATGCCGTGAACAAACTTTGGTACATCATGGATGATAAAGGTTGTGGTCAACTTTCATCAAAATTATGTGTGTGGTTTTGGAGAAGAAAGCAAATACATATTTTGGGGGGCAACCCCCTGTAGAACCCCAAAGACTCCAATTTTTTTTTTAATGTCGTGAACAAACTTTAGTACATCATGGGTGATGAAGGTGGTGGTCAAGTTTCATCGGAATTGCATGTGTAGTTTCTGAGAAGAAAGCAAATGCATATTTTGGGGGGCAACCCCTCCCCCTCCCCCCCCACAGACCCTCTTGGACCCCAATTTTTTTATGGTGTGACCAATCTTTGGTACATCACGGGTGATGAAGGTGGTGGTCAAGTTTCATCGGAATTGTGAGTGTAGTCTCTGAGAATAAAGCAAATACCTATTTTGGGGGGAAATCCCCCTGTACATCCCATTAGGCCCTGGTATGTATGTATGTATATATATATATATATATATATATATATATATATATATATATATATATATATATATATATATATATATATATATATATGGTGTGAACAATCTTTGTTACATCATGGGTGATGAAGGTGGTGGTGAAGTTTCATCGGAATTGTGGGTGTAGTTTCTGAGAAGAAAGCAAATACCTATTTTGGGGGACAACCCTCCCGTAAACCCCATAGACCCGGATATTTTTAATGGTGTGAACAAACTTTGGTACATCACGGGTGATGAAGGTTGTGGTAAAATTTCATCGAAATCGTATTTGTCGTTTCAGAGAAGAAGTTGCAAGTATTTGTAGATGGACGGACGGATGGATAACGCGCCATCCCCTAAACTCCCCGGAATTACATTCCAGGTGAGCTAAAAATTATACAGGCATGATACGGATTGTAAAATGTTTAGCTTTGTGTAGATGTGATATTGAAGGAAAAATGTTTATCCTCATTTTATGATGACGTGATGGTTTAGCGTTCTGGAGACGTGATATTTTAAAATGTTTTGTTTAATGAAGATATGATATAATTTGCAGGTTTATGGAGATGTGATCTGGAAGTTAAAATATTTAGCCTTGCGGAGACATGATATTGAAAAATGTTTGGCTTCATGGAGATGTGAAATGCTTTAATGGAATGTAAAGTGTTCAGCTTTATGTTGATGCCATATGGAATGGACAATGTTTAGGTTCATGGAGACGTAACATATAATTGAAAATAATGATGTGATGATGCCTTATCAAGATAATGATTTGTTATGATGATGATATCAAGATGAGGACAATATGAAAAAGATGCCTTATGAAGATGATGATTCCTTATGATGATGACTGTATGATGACGATATCAAAATGATGATGCCTTATCAAGATGATTCTTAATGATGATGATATGAAAATGATGATATCAAGATGATGACATCAAGATGATTCTGTATGATGATGACAATATGAAAATAATGATATCAAGATGATGATTCCTCATGATGATGACATCAAGATGATGATTCTTTATGATGACAATATCAAGATGATTCCTTATGATATGAAAATGATATCAAGATGATGATTCCTTATGATGATGACATCAAGATGATGATTCTGTATGATGACAATATCAAGATGATTCCTTATTATGACGATATGAAAATGATATCAAGATGATTCCTTATGATGATATCATAATGATGATTCCATATGATGATGCCTTATCAAGATATGATTGTTTTTAGCATCATAGAGATCTACAAAATGGTTAATTTTTCCGATAAGGAGAGGAGAAATCTTTTGCCAGGACAGTACAATAAACCACCACCCAAGAGGAGCAGCACCAACACCTTAAGTGTATGCCATGATGAGGTGGATTTGCAAAAGTGTACATAAGCACACAGTGTTGGGATGACTTTTTAAATTTTTTTTTAAAGTTAGGTTTCTTCCTCAAAATGCAAAAAGCCCATCGATAAATATTACGCAGCAACAATATCCAGGTACCATCACCCCAGTCATCCGACAGGGCTGGTGCTTTACAGATGCGATTACCGACAACACGTCGGAGCCGCCCCAGCGCGAGGTGCTGATTGGCCGAAGCGTGCGCGCGACACTCGAGTCGCAACACACCAACGATGGGCAGCACGTCACACAATACAGCAATAACATCATGACAATACGAAACAATTAACATTTAACCAATGTGCTGTTTTTTTTTGCGAATTGCAATACACAATGTATGTATGTATGTATGTATGTATGTATGTATGTATGTATGTATGTATGTATGTATGTATACAGTAAATAGGTTGTCATGTAAAATAAGCTTCACACTGAGAATATTTTTCTTTTTCCCCAATTGTATGAAAGTCATGAATTATATACTGACAATATCAAATGAACTCGGGTATATTATTTTATAATCACTGTATTAACAGCTCCCTGCTGTGGCTACGCCCTTGCGCACAAAGCGCCTTCATTTGACAGAAGTTAAAGGCGGTGTCGGACAGGGAAACCCCAGCCCATGTGACTGCTCGCTACAGATGGACAAATTGCAAGTTGCACGTGGGCACAGCGACGCGAACACGTCGTGACGATGATCACATGCCATGCTTTGGAGAATCAGGGGGATTAAATCGATCAGCACACCACATTGTACAACAACAATTAGTGCTTTTCTCACCGGCAAAGCTTTGGTGTTGGTCGAAGTTGCACTTGTCACGCCCGTTGGACAACTGTTGTCCGCACAATTACCGCTGTTTGACTTTTGTCTATATCGCTGCAGGGATCTCAATCACCGCTCAGGTGTCCATTCAAGCGCTATGAAGGGCGAGTCATCCGTTAGATGGTGTGCACTGTGCTCGCAAGGACCTGAGCCATCATTCATTCACACGTCCTGCACCGTGAGAGCAATGACCTCGGTGATCAACGAGGTCTCCCGCACGATGCCTAGCAAGCACCTAGGCCATTATTGAGACCTCTTTCTCCCTGATTGGAAGGGTAGGGGCCTCGGTCATCGTTTCGATGTGCTGCCTGCACTGTGCTAGCGAAAAGCTCAATGATCGTTTTGATGTGCTGCACTCTTCCAGTGCCGCATGTGATCAGCACGAACACCTTAAGAAAACGAATCCAATTAAGAGAGGTATACACAAGGTGGAAGGTGTAGTGGCTCCGAATGCCTTTACGTACCTGGACGGGCAGGATAGGGGCAGCGACGGCTGTGACAGCGAAATGCTCTCTTTGCCTGACAGTGTCGGGACGCGCGACAAACAGGGAGCTGTAGGGTGAAGGTCGGACGCTGGGAGAAGAGGACGAGAGAGATGTAGGGAGAGGAGAGCTGGAGGATCGGGTGGGGGGGAATACAGAGGGAGGTTTAGGGCGTTGGTCGTGGTGCAGATGTAAGAGAGGAGGTGGGGAGTTAGAGTGGAAAGGAAGAGGGAGCTGGAGGGGGGGGGGAGGGAGCAGGATGGAGCGGGTCGATGTTGAAATTTGAGTCTCGGGGATGGATAGGCGGAGAATATTCAGGCAGGAATATGGGGGATGGGGAAAGCAGCTTTGACATGTGGGTGAAGAGCCAGGGAGTGTAGAAGGAGGTGAGTGTGATTGCCGATGTGTGCATGTCAGGGAATCTGAGATTTTGAGGGGACAGGTTAGAGAGGGTGAGCGTGTCCCCGAGCACGTGACGTCCCCGATGATTGATGAGCGTGAGGGTCTCTTCCCTCGCGCAGGTATAATTTGCTGCAGCTCTCCCTTTCGGTTTCAGATACTTGTCAATCACGAATTCTCTGTCTCTCTCTATATGTCTGTCACTTCGATGGACCGTTTCTATCGAGCATGCTCTCCAGAGAGTTCAATGCCAAAGCAGTTGACGAAGGGTTGATTATTTGAGTTTTTGTCACCTGGTTTAGTATATATTATATCTATATATCTTACACGCATGTTGTCCTAGACCGTGGAGGTATACACACTCGCCTCGAAGCTTTCTAACCTGGGCTCCAGCTATAAACTGCCGTCCTGGTGTTTCACGGGCAGGGTGATTCATCTCTGTGTGTGCCGTCCCTCGGATGGACGTTAAACTTGGCGTCCTGTCTGCCAGCATTAGTTGGTGAACGTCAAAGATCCCACGGTGTCCTTCGTAAAGCGTAGGCAAGCCATCGCCGGCACCTTGAACAAATTACAAATTCCTCCCCTAACTACCCCTGGAAAGGCAATGGCAAACCACCCAGTGCAACCTACTTGTCAAGAAAGTGCTTTGGCATCACCGACGCTCTCGAGCAAGGTGGGTCCACGGTTCTCTCTCCCTCTCGCTCCCTTGTTGTTTTTTTGTTATTGATGAAGAGACATTTTGATTTGTTCTTCACAAACCTGTTCCAACTCATCTGTTGCCGAGGGTGAACCAGCAAGATGGCATCTGAGTGCGATTCCGCGCACGTGAACCGATTGTGTAGTTTCGGGAATGCAGTTAACAACGATTTCTCTCTTTGATTCGTTCCCTCGCTCGTCAACCTACGACGTACACCGAATGGATGTTCACTGACAAGTTGTCAGATGATGGACCCTGATCGTTTGTGAGTCCTTGTCGGTTCACAAAGGCAATGTTGTCCTCTCTGATGCGTTGTCCGACCTGGATTTGTACCATTAGCCCACATTCGCAATTCGCTTCATGAACGATTTATAACAAAGCAAAGCAAGTGAACTGATCTACATTGCTTTCTTTGTGTTGGCTGATTAAGGTTTAGAAAGCAACACTCATCAACGTCATCATGTTACGTCGGTTTGCCCATCATTATTATAATACCAATTTGTTATTTGTTTTTTGTTTACATCACACCAGGTATAATTTGGCTGCTTGTGTGTTTCTTTGTTTTCCTTCTCTGCACGCCTGAACCGCTGGACTGAATGAGTTGAAAATTGCTGCTTGTACTTGGGGTGTTGGTTGTAGGTGATAAAATAAACATCATAGCCCCCCAATTCTCTGGATGTCGATCTGTATCGCATAGTGACACCTGGTTAAATACATCATAGATATATCATATATATGTCATAGATACTGTACGTCATAGACATCATAAAGAACCGGGGAGTTTTAACAAGCCCTCAAAGACTGGTTCTTCGCTCGTATCATAGACATCATAAATACGTCATGGACATCAGAGACACGCCATAGATATCATTAAGAAGTGGAAGGTTTAACCCGTCCTTAAGGACTTTGCCAATATATATTACTACGAGGGTATAATGGACAAGGACAGGACCAGAGGCCATGGCGTTAGAGTAAATAAGATGAGAGTTGGGCCAATATGGTAATGTAGGGGTATTTTGTCAGAGAGTACTAAATGCATGGAACGGTCTCGCTAATGGTAAGGTCGTGGAAGCAGAAACAGGAGATAGATTTGAACCAAAATGATACAGGTACAATTAGGTAGCAGTCGAAGAATTGGGGATGAAGTACATGGATATCGACGAGACCGCAAGCTTAGGAATGGATGATTATGTATACGACTTGTAGTGATTGTGATGCCTGTGAGAGGATATCATGAAAAACTGGATGTGCTGTCATTGGTTGTTCATCTCTCAACCTCTGACCCTCTTCATTTTTAGCTCGCCTGTTCGAAGAACAGAGAGCTGTAGCGATACCCCCGGCGTGAGTGTCAGCGTCAGCGTGAGCGTGAAAATGTTAAAGTTTTTGGTGCAAGTTATTTAGAAGCTTGCCATTCATTTAATATGTGTACGAGGATGCTGATATTTGGCATGGAGGTTCCGTTGGGGTATATTATTGGTGTACTGAAGTTGAAATTAAAAAAATAATTTCAAATGTTTTAAATTTTTGACCTGTTTTGAACTTAACTTTTTGTAGCACATCAACGTTAAAGTTTTTGGTGCAAGTTATTTAGAAGCTTGCCATTCATTTAATATGTGTACTAGGATGCTGATATTTGGCATGGAGGTTCCTTTGGGGTATACTATTGGTGTAGTGAAGTTGAAATTAACAAATTATTTTAAATTTTTTTAGCTCGCCTGTTCGAAGAACAGAGAGCTATAGCGATATCCCCGGCGTGAGCATCAGCGTGAGCGTGAGCGTGAAAATGTTAAAGTTTTTGGGGCAAGTTATTTCCTTTCTCATGTTTTTTCTACCACACTATTTTTTACTGATTACAATATACAAATACATATATTGCTTTAAATTTATTTGGATCAGACTTCACTGCAATGCTTTACAAAAAATATTATAAGACTTGTCTTTTAAAAACGATAAATGTGTAAACAGGCGAGCGTTGGGTGGCTTTGACACCAACTTTCTGGTTATACTACCACTACCACAACAACTACTACTACTACTACTACTATAGCACCCTGATGGTGTTGACCCAGTGGCTGTCCCACTGTTCTCTCCATTCTAACACCCCTCCCCCCCCCCACCCCATCTCCCCCAATGAAATGAACTTGATAAACTGAACGATATGATTAATGTGTTGATAAAGTACAGGCATGTTGGACCAAATGTCCTCCTGTGTCAAAACTCCTTGTGTTCCAAATATCATCCTTGAAATGGAATATGCAATTGGACTGTTCAAAAAGTTATTGGAACGAGGGAGGTCCTGTCGGTACATGAAACACCGCCTTTTACTTCCATCCTCTAAGTAAGTATCTCATTCCGAGAACTTTCTGAACGGTCCTCGTGTTTGTGAGAATGAAATACAAAGTTAATGGGAACACAATTCTATCCTATTATATAAAATATAAGGCAGTTATGTGTACGTATGTATGACTGTGTGTATTTATGTATTGTTACTGGCTTGCCGGCCATGTCACAAGGGTCTCCTTGGATGCACTTCTCAACCTTTGACCCTGAAGCCGACGAGCCGCATATAACTCCGCGCCATGATGGGTCGCTAAGCAACTAGGGATGATGTATGAGACAATTCATTTAGGTAGGGTCCTGGCATCCAATTTCCACGTTACCTTCCCAGCAAATGAATCCCCCCAGTGAGGTAACCATGCGTGCTCTCGACGCTCCCCTCCTACAAATCGAAAACGGCCGAGCAGAACCGTAAGTGGGAGGTCTGCTCATCTCTAACCGTAACAAAAGCACAAGGAAAAACTCCCATCTATGATTTACACACGAGTATCTTAACCAATGGAGAAAGAGATAATCGGGCAGGTTGGGAAACGATGGTCATGTTAACAAACAAGCACGTACACACAAACAGTGCAGTGTCACAAAGGAGAGCCTTAACCCTTCAACAAACAAGCCCCTTAGACAGTCAACTTTTCATGAAAGTACAGATGTAGGTGCCTCATTCATCTTGGGAAATTAGACACGTAAGAGTGATAGATAGGTAAAGAAGGCGGGGCTCGTTGGTGACCCCTCCCTCACCCGACGTAAGCCTGCAGGCGATGTGAAAAGGGGAGGGGGAGAGAGAGAGAGAGAGAGAGAGAGAGAGAGAGAGAGAGAGAGAGAGAGAGAGAGAGAGAGAGAGAGAGAGAGAGAGAGAGAGAGAGAGAGAGAGAGAGAGAGAGAGAGAGAGAGAGAGAGAGAGAGAGAGAGAGAGAGAGAGAGAGAGAGAGAGAGAGAGAGAGAGAGAGAGAGATATATGATATGATATGATATGATATGATATGATATGATGCGATGCACTGTGTGGGGAGAGATACAGGTGAATGCTTCATCATGTGATGGAGGAAATCAAATCGTGAATGCAAGTCAGTAACCCAGCTCTGAACAAGTCGAGGGTGCAACCATTTATTGCTCTTGTGCATTCCAACTGAATGATAAGGAATGGAAAAAGAAAGAGAAAGATAGTGTAAGTCAGTGTGTGTTTGCTGGCGCATCCAGGGAAAGAGCTCCGTAGCCTGTCAGCACTCACTCTGTGGCTGGCTCGATCACTCCCAGTAGGGCTTGTCCATGCAGAGGGTCGCATTCACCCGGCTTGTTCCTCCAAAACTCCATCTGGCTCGCGTTGTTCGCTGGACGCACACGACCAAGTCCTGGGCTGCCCAGGTTTCTAAAGCCCTTCTAGAGGTGTGGTCTCGGGACTTCGCGCTGCTTGTTCCTCATGGGCACTGCCTTCTCTTTGGAGCGCTGCTGTTGTCAGGCTGCACTCATTGGTATATTAATGTCCATGCAGGTGCCACGCAGGACCAAATGGCACCCAAGTGCTATGATGCAGGCGATTGGTAACGTGAGTTTTGTAGTTGTGATGTTGGTTTGTAAAGCGTGCTGTTTGTGTGTATGGATACGCTGTAAAGAGGTGCGGAGGAGGGAGAAATTGAGAGAGATAAAATAAGAGTTACAAAAGGGGGGTTCGAACCTGCTACACAAACTTAACACATTTCCCTGTCCACTGATATGAGGGGAGAGGTAATCGATGGAAACAAAACACTACCGATATGTCTAAACTCAGGGGTTCCTTTATGTGCTGGCTGTAACTCAATGGAGTATTGGAGGTAACACCCCAAAACCCCAAGTGTGTGTGTGTGTGTTATCTCCATATGCAGATTTCAGAAGGTGGAACGGAGCCCTCCCAAGTCTTGGTGGGTGTGTGTGTGTGTGTGTGTGTGTGTGTGTGTGTGTGTGTGTGTGTGTGTGTGTGTGTGTGTGTGTGTGTGTCTGCATATGCACTCCTCTGATAATTAATTAATAGATTCGAAAACGGCTTCGTCAACCTCCACCAAGTTTTGCAAATGTGCTCAGGGTACCCAGGGTCGAGTCATGGGTACAAACCAACACCCTCTCCCTGTGAGGGTGGGCAGACGACTTCTAATTTTCACCTGCACATGTGGAATCGTGTAAGTGTTTTAACCACCGATACCTGCCGAAGGGAGGTGGTGGGGCTGGGGATTGGGGGGTGTGGGGGAGCGGGGTGTACTAACACCATATTTCACTCCCGGAGGAATCGGTTATTGCTATCAAAACAAATGAATTATTGTTTTTACCATGTGAGCACGAGCCCAGGATTAAATCCCATTATATTCTGTTAATTTATCCATTGTCTGCTGCTGATGTCCTTGTCCCACTTGAAGTGCAATGAAGTCTCAATGCTCAGAAAAATTACCTCCACTTGTCCATCAATTCGCTCTTTGTTCGCACGAATGACTAAAAACGCATGAAAGTGAAAGCCTCCCGACTGTTCCAATGATCCCAATCTTTTAGACAGCCTTCTTTGTCAAAATCAAAGGAGGGAAATTGCAGCTGATATTTCACCTGATTGGACATCCAATATTAGAGAGAAATTTCCCTCAATGGGTGCAATATCATCCCTCGTAGTGGTACATCATCAACTCCTTCACATCGACATCATAAACGAGGAATGGTAAACCGCTAGTCAATATTCTCACCCTAACTACTGGTTACACACCTTTGCAGCTTGTTGTGCATTTCATTATACTCACGGCCTGTCTCGTGATGCTTGGAAGACTGACGTCATGTGTGACGTCATACTGCCTACAAACTTGATTGAAATGGCACCGAGGTCGTTGAACGAAATGATTAATCATGATTCAGCCCAGTTGAAAAGATGCACATTTTGTCGTACCCCCTTTTCCCATCACCCCCTCCCATTCAACCCTCCAACGCACTTTTATAAAATAAATAAAGATTTTCAAGCACGAAGCACTTTACACCTCCGTGTTCATAAACCTGTAAATGAAATGTCTTTCAGTCCACAGATTTCCACCGAACTGATTGCGGTCTCGATGTGAACTTCCTCATGACGTCTTATTGTGGAGATATAACGTCACATTTCTTTAATTATGCCGATCTGTCGATTTGCTTTTTAGATCGTGATGATATGACGTCACATTTCCTTAATTATGCCGAATTGTCGGTGTGCTTTTTACTCTCTTGTACCGTTGTTGGTGTTGTATGTTCTCTCTCCCCCCACCCCTCCGATTTTTAAATCGCATTCCAAGCTAATGGATATCTCGAGCCGAAATGAAATATTAATGATAAAATGATTTTTGTGTTTTCTATAAGTGTCCTTGTTTATGTTTCTGATTTAACGTACAGTACTTGTACCTTTATCACATTGGTACCCTCACACTCTCCATGACGACTCCTCCGTCAGAGGAGGGTCAGTTAAATGAGCCTGATGGATGGTGGAGACATCGAAGTGATTGAAAGAGGAAATGGTGTAATTTGGTCCTGTTCAATTTTCCCCAATGTCGGTTTAGTGAAAAGGAAACATTTTCCAAAGGTAGATCCGTCTCCAGGCTGGCAGAAGCATGGCCCAGAGGTTTGCACACTCGCCTCTAAGTTGTCGAGCCTGGGTTGGAATCCAGACCCAGCTATAAAACCCATCTGCTGATATTAGTTGGTGGACGTTAATGATCTCATGGTGTCTTTCGCGAAGTGTAGGCGAGCTATCACCGGTACCCTGAACAAATTCCAAAAACCTGCTCTAACTACTGCTGGGAGAGCAATGGCAAACTACCCAGTACAAGTCTTGCCAAGAAACTGCTGCGACAGAACAAACGCTCTTTAACCGGGAGGGTGGTTAGTTCGGTAAAGCGCTCGTTGCATTGACCTCACTGGTGAGTTCGATTCCCACGGCTGCTTTGAAACAGCCTGGGGAGGAGATGGGTACTACCTCGTCTATTTACCCCCATATGGGTGTGGGATCTCCACCAGAAATCTTTCGTGGAGGGAGCAAACGTCACAGCAGTGGCGGGGCGAGGTCGGAGCTGTCCTTGGTCCTGAAGTGGGGTTTGGTTAAAAAGGAGGGAACGAGGGAGCGGGAAACGGCCAAAGGAATGAATGGATGAACAAGCTCATAAGCAGACACGGGCGAAGCGCAAGGAGTGGGGGGGGGGCGATAGAAGATGGCTGGGACTGGTTGGAGTTTGCCAGGAGAAAGACATCAAAGGGGTGGATCATGTGTTTCGATCGCTACAGCGAAAGCGCTTGAAAGAAGAAACGGCAGAAGATAAAGACGAGGCTCATATAAAAACGAGGCCCGTAGCTCCCTGAGATTTCCGAACCACTGGGGAGTGCTCGGTGGCGCCGCATTGCCGGCAGCGTCGTGCGGATGGTGCGTGCCGTGATGCTCGATGAGAGTGACCGTTCAGGACGGAGAGAGAGCCAACGCTCAGAGATTAGTTCTGGAGCGAAGCGATGGAGGAATCGAGTGAGCGTTCCAAAGAGTGAAGGTTAAAACGAGAAGGTGAATTACAGACGTCGACGAAGAGGAGGGGATAGATCAAGGAGAGAAACGTGCCGGGAATTGACGGTAGTTGGGAAGCAACCGAATGGCCGGCCATACAAGCTTGGGCTTATAAAAAGCGATAGAGCGAACGAGTGAGGGGAGAGCGCCGTTAATGCGCCATCAATATGTAATGAGGAGCCCAGAGTGGAGATGGGAGCACATTTAGAACAAAGTGGTGGCCGAACGGGCATTAAACGGAAGCCATCAATATCGCTCCATCTTGCCTCTCCTATATGGCTGGGATTGTGAGATCCTCGCGTGTGACAATAATCGAGTTGGCACATAAGGGATCACCGCCATTGCTCCTGGTAGGAAAGGTATACTATAATGGATGGAGAATAGGGGTCGCAATCCCCTCCAGGTAACCCACATTGCAAAATATATATATATATATATATATGTATATATATATATATATATATATATATATGTATATATATATATATATGAGCAATTAGTGCTTGGCAAGGAGACAACCACGAGCATCATATAGCCAGGGCTCTACCTGCATGACGAGTGGCAAACAACTCCAATGAATCCAAGATCCATCGGAGGGGCATCCTGCTGCCCTCATGGTCTTCCACGATCTGGTGACATTGGCCACCCACAAGGAACATGACCTTTAATCCAGGGAAATCTCATGTGCTCACACACATCCTCTCAGAAGTGGCAGTTCTGGAACTTATCTGCCATCTAACCACAGCAAACTTTGTCGAACCACATCGCTGAATTAACATGCAGGGACAGCTGTACGAAGCCAAGTTCCTCTTCATCACCCAGTTTCTGACAGCTTTACAAAGCCTTTGTTTGCTGTTCATATAAATGCACTTCTCCACTGTGGGATGGACGGGCTCCACCCACCCACCTGGGACTACTTCATTCATGTACCGTGCTCCCTAAAGAGCGTCTGTGGGACTACCTGCCGCGACTGAATATACGGGGATGAAGTTGCCATTTTTCATAAGGAGGACCAGGATGGTGGTTTTCGAGAAAATATCCCCTCCACTGTCGGCAGGTCTCAGGGCCCCGTATTACCTTTGCTCTGGTCTCACCCCTCACCGGGCCATACACCCATATTCCGTTCTTCTCTTTCTATGCCTACATGTGCTTATGCACTTAATTTATTTATCTTTGCCACTCCTTGCTCCCTCTTAGTTCCATCTCATTTCACCAAAACCCCAACAAGAAGGACCAAGGACAGCTCTTGCCTCACCCTGGCACTGCAACAGAGACCAGATATAGTTCCCACAGATTTGGTGGTCCCCTAACTTAATGAAGATTGTTGGCGTTTCACTGGGCAAATAGACCCGGAGGTAGCCATCTCCTTTTCGGGCTAGGTTCCTGCAAGCAACAGTGGGAATGAAACCAACCCACAACCGTGAGATCAATGCAACATGGCTTTACCCACTCAACCACTAATCTGCTGTCGACAGTCGAGGATAAGTGGGGTTTCCAAGGCATCCATTCAAATGAATGGGGAAAAAGGGAAAAACTCTCTGCATCAAGTCCCAAAAGCCCAAAACAGGAGACTGATTTTCTCTCCCTCCCATGCAAACAAATATAAAATTGAGACTGTCTCAAGGCTCAAAAGTCCAAAATAGGAGACTGATCTCTGCCCCATTGAGAAAATGTAAAATTGAGACTTACTGATGAAAACAGTTTTTTCCTTTTATATTTTCATTCCATTCAAAGAGTGATCCAATGAATATTTGCCCATGTTCTACTTTCGGTAATAAATTAATTTTCCTATTACATTCATCACCATTGAGTATATTCACAAAGTTTACTTTGGAACTTAGTTCTTGGTTTAAATGTCTTTGTTGAGCAGAAATGAAATGATAAACTTCTCTCAATGCTCTTGTTTGATCACCTCCTGAGTGACATATCATTTTGAGATTGTATTAAATTGTTTTTCCATTGTTCAATTGATAACCATCAAAATTTTCAGTCCATTCAAGGATATTTTTTTTTCCTTTACATCCTCCAACTTATTTGTAATTAAATTGATCTGCTTATTTGTTTTATCTACTTTTGCCCTGGTTATTTCTTCAACAAGACTTATTTGATATTTCTCACATTCTTTATGTTTCCCATTTAAATATCAAGGCTGATTACATCTCCACTCTTTGGTTTGTTTATTGCTTGGTTATATCATCTATAAATCAGTAAAAAGATGGTGGTAGCCCGTTAAAATCCCCAACCCAATATCTTAACACTTATACTTATAACCATAAGGGAGACTATTGATTCCATTCTCTAAAATATATCTTTTATCATCAAAAGCTCCTAATGCTTTCTTATTTATCTCTTCTGTATGTAATTGATGTTTACAACTTCTTATTGTATTCATTTTTCTGTACTCTTCCTTCTTTAAGGTTAAACAATTGTAATAATGTTTAAAGTTTATTTCCTTGATTATATATTTTTTTATTCCCTTTAACTTCATGTCACACCTTTCAATATTATTATTATCAATATACTGTTACGGTTGTGGAAATTCGCATTACACCATAAAGAGTCCTCAGGTGAGATATCTCGGTAAGTCCATGTGTAGTTAGCCCAAACCCGTTGTATAGAGGGAATATGTGCGATTCATCCAGGCTGCGACGCTTTGAGTTAGCCATTTTTTGTTTCTCTTTTATTATTTTCGACCATTAAGCCACCATCAACAATGCCCCCGAACAACTCCACCAAACCGCCACTACCTTCACCTCCACAACCCAACCCCGCAAGCATCGCCTCACCCGCCATTCTCAAACGACGCCCGCCAACAACCAAAAATTCCCACCACCTCCGCCTTTCTACCACACGTCGTGCCATGGGCTGTGAATGCGTCCCTTTCGCTTCAAAAAGCGGATCAGGAATGCTTCACACCCCCTTTTCATCCGTCCAATGACCGAGCATCGGGTAGTGTAGCCCCGCCTCCGAACCTGCTGTGAATGCGTCCCTTTCGCTTCAAAAAGCGGATCAGGAATGCTTCACGCCCCCTTTTTGCCTGACCAATGGCTGAACAGAGGGTTGCGTGGCCCCGCCTCCAATTGCGTTTTGATCCGAATATTTGCATATAGGCTCCTCCTGGGGCCTATAAAGATGCAGGCGCAAGGCGACTCGCAAGGAGAGTGGAACTGGTGGAGCTGAGTTGAACTGGTGGAGCTGAGTGGAACTAGAGAGAAGTTGGAAAGTAGCAGGGAAGTTGGAGGGAGTTGGAGTTCGCGCGGTTCGGTTACAGGCGGCTGGTCAAGTTCAAGTCAAGGGAAGACGGCGGTCGGCAACGAGGTTGCGGTGTGGCGGTCGCTCGTCTCGTCGCGGGACCCAGGACAGCCAGCCATTCCCCTCTCCCTGAGTATCAGCAATTCCCCCCCCCCATCCGCACTGAGATAGTGCCGGGGGGGCCCCGTTCCTCCCCCACCCTAAACGCGGTGTCAACCAAACCGCTCGCGCGGAGCACGCCGGAGAGGACTCGCCGACCACGCGAGGGGCACCAAGTCGGGGCGCAGCTGCGCGAACATTGCGGCTTGCCCGCCATCACGTCACGAGGATGCGGGTAAGACCTTCTCAGTCTCGTGGACCTGGCCGATCTTCCTGGATCCACGTACATTTGGTCTACGGACCTGTCTGCCTCCTTGCCTATGAGGGTGGCTTTCTTTCTTTCGGGTTGAAAGCATGCTGTGGCGCCGTGTCCAATAAGTAGAACTGTGTAAATGTTGCCGTGTGTAAATAATTCCCTTTTATTCGGGTGTAACTCTTTTCCTTGCATTTGCTTTTGTTGCATTATTGTATGGATGTATATACGTGCTTCCGTGTGTGGCCGTATTAAAGTGCATTGCTTGTGAACTGTTTTCCCGTTTCGCTTCGTCTTTTCCTTGTATTGAATCTCCATCTTGCATCACGTAAGGGATTGATAGTGGGTTTAAAACGCCCGGTAATTAATCGGAACCGTCAAAGCCGACGATAACTCCGCTCGGTTATCCCTGTAATACGGAACGAACCGCTTAAGCGGATGGCTTCATTCATGCTTATGAAGCATGCTTCATGCTTATGAAGCGGATCGCTTAAGCGGAAATTCAGCCGCTGATGGCTGTGGCAGCCATTTTCCACTGCCATCAAAAATTTGAGATGGCCCAATATCCAAATCTGTTCATAATATGATAGGCTACTAGTGTGCCAAATTTGGTGCTTTCCTCACAAAATGCACAATTGTTATGCTATATTTAGCTAAGTTGCCCCACTACAATAACCTTTTTTATTCTTTGATGAAAACAACACATCACCTGACTTATCATTACTTGTGTCATATATATATATATATATATATATATATATATATATATATATATATATATATATATATATATATATATATATATATATATATATATATATATATATATATATATATATATATCACTTGTCGTAATTTCAAATATAAATCTATCTGTATCCATATGTAACAATGACACATTATCCTCATACGTTGATTTTAAATTATTCTCGTAATAGTCATACATTACCGACTTTGACAAGTGCAGAATTGATGTTCCTATATAAATAAGTTTATCCATTTCAATACTCTCTTTTTTTCAAATGAATAGCACAAAAGTTCTCTGAAAACACCTCCGTTCGCTCAAAACTTGATCTATTAATCAACTTTGAAGCCTGTTTCCAAGATGAAGAAATTCTTATGTTTTGTCGATTCCTAACATTTTCCATAGTCTTTCCAAATACAGCATTATTCATTAATTTATAAAAGTCCTTATCAAAATCTGTTTTTGCTTCTGTTCTCCTTTTTGTATTAAAATCAATATACCTCTTTAACCAATGACTGTTTAAATTTCATAATCCGATGAATTTTTCCTCACTCTCAACCCAGCAGATAAATATTGTTTCAAGTTCCTTTGATGCAAAACATAACTTTCTTTATCATTCAATGTAGTAAGTAGTTTGTCTGGAGATTTACCTTTTATATTGAATGACTGTTGGTAATCACTTTACCATTCTTTTCTTGGACTTTCTTTATCAGGGGCATAAGGTTGGTCTTTATGTTTGTGATGAAGTTCTTCTGGATATTTTAAATCAACCTCAAAATAATATCCAACTTCATCCAATTCTTTTTGAGAGAAGATAACAATGTCAAGTAAAACTTTTTCATAATGTTTTTCTTTAACCCATTTAAGTTTTCCATAAGGTAAAGATTGAGACATAGCCCACCCATATAAATTGTTAGCATGATAATACATCAGGTAAGAGTTGTCCTCATTCTTATTATAATCAGGAATATATTTGTTATTTGCTTTGGCATATCTCTTGGAACATACTTGAGATATTCCTCCTCTTTTAGCCTTCTCTATCATTAAAAGCATATCTACATCACTGATTAATTCCAAATTTTGTTTTGTCATTTTTAACATAGCACTCAAAGCCAACCCCGGGGCTATGTAATAGTGAACGGGGTCTAATCCATAAGAATTTTTACTATGACAGACTGTTCTAAAAGTTTCAAACACATCAGCCAATAACAATACATCAGTTTTAAGATACAAATCATGATATTCTCCAAGATTCTTTATATTAAACTTCTCCCAAACCTTTTTAGCTTGTGTATAATCTCTATCGGAAATATGAGTTTTATTTAACTTTCCATAGAAACTTTCCCTTGAAGGAAGTTGTGTTTCTTTAAACTTCTCAAGTGAATCCATATAGTCATACGGATATATTCCCTTTTGTGATAAGAGATCAATCTCTTCTTGATTTGAGAAATGTGATTTAAGATTCGGTAAGTTTTTAATATTTGATGCTAAGTTAGATAATGGACTTGCCATAAACTTGTATGTGTCAAGAAATCTGATATGGGTTATGGGGGATGTATGAATTGTTTTTGTGAATGAGATGTATTTTTGATCTGTGTTAGGAATGGCAGAAATATATCCAGATGTCTTTGAAAGTTCATTTATAAATAGATGTGTCATAGTGAGCATTGTTGTGAAGAAAGACAGGAATAAAGTTTGGGGGCTTGTAATTAAGATTACAACGGGAGTGAGCTGGTCCTCTATATTTACCAGTAAGATGAAAGTGATCCCTAACCTTGACCTCTCCCTCAATTTTCTTCTCACAAATATGACAGATACTGTTCTTTCTAAATTCATTTTTCTCTCCCTTTGTTAATGACATTGGTTTATAGGTTTTAACCATTATTTCTCTTCGTCTTATACAGTCTTTTTCCAATCGTCTTACAAACTTCTCTGAGGCATCTTCTCCTGTATAAAGTTCTAACTTGTTGTATTCATCACCAACAGATGATTTGATATCATAACAGAATCCACAAGGAGTATGTTTTTGATATTTATTTGTGTATGATTTATTTGGATTTGGAGAAACAGTATCTATCTTTTCAAGGATACTTTCAAAATCAGCATATATCACAAACGGATGTTTTATAGATTTGTTAAAATCTTTGAATGATATGTTTGAACCTGCTTTTGGTAAATTGATTACGATTGATTTATGATTACTGCAATATTTTGAATGTGGATTTAATCGTTATTTTGAGTGAAAGGATTCGAGACATCTCTTACAAGGACACGTTTTACATTTTCTCTTATATAGTTGTGATTTGGTTAATGTTGAGAAATTTTTGATGAAAGCAGAATGTGATTTTTCCTTTGAAGTAAAGTAGAGAAGGTCAATGTGTGTTTCATCATTTTTATAGTTTGAAATTTTTAATATCTGAACTTTGTTTGTATCCGTTAATCCATATACATTAACAGATAGATTATTCATTTTCTCAAATTTAGAAATATCTCTTAATGACATTGGAAACTTTAAATAGTTAACATTTAATGTATTCTCGTATTTCTTATAATGTTCAACCCTTTCAGGATTCCATTGTGGAGAATGTAAGTGAGCAAGAACAGACCATATAAAACATTTATTATCTTTGTTTTGAATACTAGTGCATGCCCGTAGGTGCGTGGCTGTACGTGCGTGGCCGTACGTGCGTGGCCGTACGTGCGTGGCTGTACGTGCAAAAAAAAAAAAAAAAAAAACTTTCAAACCGCTTGCCAGAAACAACAACCACACAGGCCGTTCCTTCGCTCTCGCATGCCCATAGGTAGGTGCGTGCCTGTCGGTGCATGCCCGTACGTGCATGGCCATACGTACGTGGAAAAAAAAAAAACTTTCAAACCGCGTGCCAGAAACAACAACCACACAGGCCGTTCCTTCGCTCTCGCATGCCCGTGCGTGCGTGCCTGTATGTGCGTGGCCGTACGTGCGGGCCCGTACGTGCATGGCCGTACGTGCGGGCCCGTACGTGCATGCCCGTACGTGCATGCGCGTACGTGCATGCCCGTACGTGCCTAAAACAACAACCACACAGGTCGTTTCCATACCCACCTTGAGAGTGATCCGATGTGGAGGCACATACTCAGGTCCCCAGTGTCAATTGTGACGTCATATCAAATGAAGAAGAAGAGGAATTGTGACGTCAATCGTGCAAAAAAAGAAAAAAAAAAGAAGAATTGTGACATCAATCGTGACGTCATAGCACCATGTCCTGTCATTGGTTGGCAAATAAATGGCCGTAACTTGGGAACTGCTTGTCCGATTAATATCAAACCTTGAAAAGGCACATCTATAGGTCCCCAGCAATATTCCTGGCAAGTTTAAATTAGATTGGACCAGTGGTTGTCGAGAAACAGCGGTCACAGGCACACACACACACACACACACACACACACACACACACACACACACACACACACACACACACACACACACACACACACACACACACACACACACACACACACACACACACACACACACACACTGCTGGAATTACAGATAGATTAACAACCGCTTTCTTCAGTTTTATCTCTTTTGGTAAATTAATATAAGAAGCGTGAAGAAGATCTGATTTTAAGATGTGTATATCTAAAAAGATTATTTTTGTAATCGTAAATCCTCTACCTCCGACAGTGTTATCAACATCTTGTTTTTGTCTCTGGAGTTCATCGTAAACAACACATCTTACAAAATCTTGAAATGATGAGATAAAGTGAGGGCTTGTCCTCATATAGGGAGTAGTTTCATTACCTTGTCTTACCATATTCAATTTTACTCCCATATAAAACTTAAAAGTTTTCATTTCACTTAATGTGTTTTTAATTATAGTTTCAATACTTTGTTTAACCATATCAACAGCTTCCATGATTGAAGATGGTCCAGGGTCTTGAAAGTGAAACAATCTTATTTTTATATGCCCTTTAAATGCCCCATCAGTGTTTTCAATGGAGAATTTAGTGGCACCTTCCTTTTCTTCATTGTTTTTGTGTTTGCATGATTGAAGGTGTTTATTTTTATTTTTTTAAAGCATATCATTATCACATCGATCACAATGTTTTGTTTCTTGGTCAAGTGGAGATATTTGTCTGAAAAGATTGAATGTGTGTTTGTTGGTTTGAAGGTGTTTCTTATAACATTTATATTCATGATTACAAACATCGCAGTACGTTGTATTCACCATATTTGTAGAATAAAACTTTGCTTAAAATATAATTTTCTTGATGAAAATTTCGTTTAATATATTGGTGAATCTGTGCTTAAAACCATTTTATCCTCCAACTTTTTTCACTTAATAAATACAATGTATCAAGACACAAAAGACAAGTTTCAATCAATCTCTTCATTTGTAAAAGATACTGAGAAATATGTCGAGGATGTAAAATTGAATAAAGATAAATATAACAACTATTGGATAAAAACAATTATGGTGAATAATGAGTTCTTCAATTTCCTTTAGTGGAAGGGCTTTTAGTATATCTGGAAGAACATCAATTAAAGTAGCTCCAACAAAAGTTTCTCCTCTCCTTCTGGCAATATATTCAAAACTAGAAAAAGCAATGAAACAAGAAAAAGTATCAATAAAGAAAAACCTTATGGATGAAGCTTTGGAAAGAAAAGATAAGACCATCTGTAATATGCAAGGAGAAATTTGTATTTTTTTTGAACAACCCTAAAGATGTAAATCCTGATGCAATAAAGGATGTTAATATATCAGGTGAAATGACATTTCGTTCAATAGTCGTTAAGGATCATTTTAAAATTACCTTTAATATAAAAAATGTAGTAGTTGAATCTGTTAATGAAAAAAAGTATGTAGATATAGATGGTAATGTTTTTTTCTACTAATTAAATACGAGTCATTATTCAACTGAAGATTTTGAAGATTATGAGAGTGATGATCGTATCTCTGTTGGAACAGAAGACAGTTATGATACTGAGAGTTTGTGTTCAAATGATAGTTATGAAAGTAGTTTTATAGATGATTGAGAAAGCATCAATGAAATTACCGAAGATGATACTGAAGATGAATTTTTATTTGAAGTAAAGTGTTACTTTATAAATGTGAATAGTTTATGAGATTTTGAGGCCCTTGAATTCCCTGATTCTCCATATGACAAATTTGAGAATTGTCTTGCATGTGATAGAGTAGGATTAAACACAGAGTCAAAAGCCTATAAACAATGTATATTCTGTGATTATCTTCTAATTAATGATAAAAAATATAAAAAGGAAACTAATTCTTTTAGATTTACACCAAAAATGAATTACTTTACAAGATTGATAAGAGAAATGAATGTAAAGTATGAGGGTGATAACACACCTTTCCTTACAATGGAAGAAACTGAACGTATTAGATAAATGTTCAAAGGGTTGTTGTTATATATTATTCACGATTGTCATTTTCAGGGAAATATCAACACAAGATATTATATAAATAAAATAATGGATTATGTTGAAATTAAACCTGAACTTAGGATAAAATATAGTTTCTAAAAAAGCCAATAATAAATTAAATAACCTGTTTTCCAAATATATAAATGAATGATTTTTTTACCCATTTGCAAAAATAAGATAAAATTTAACAACCATAAAAATCTTCCAAATTCATGAAGATGGCTCATAGTTGGTTCAAGCGGGTGTGGAAAACACTGCTTACTTTTAAAGATGCGCCTTACTCCCAACTTTTTAGATTATGATAATTTAATAATTTTCACAAAGTCGAGTTTTCAACCAGAGTATCAACTATTCTCACAAGGTTTTAATCCTGCTCTTCAGAAAGAAGATATAATCGGTTTATTTAAACTTCAAAACAAACTAAATGATGACAACATTGAAGATATAATTCAACTATTTTGTGATACACAGAGATATAAAAATAAATCAAAGCCGATAACTTGTATTCTTAGTGATAATACGGATGATATACTTTCTCCCCAAGATTTGGATAAATCAAAAAAGAACCTCATTATCTTTGATGATTGTGTTAATCAGAGAAACCAAACGGTAATGGATAGCTACTACACAAGAGAGAGACATTCTTCTTGTAATTGTATTTATCTTAGTCAATCATACTTTCAACTCCCTTGTCACTCCATAAGAAACAATGCTAATGCTTTTATTTTATTCAAGTTAAATTCAATAGATATAAATAATTTTTGGAGAGACAATTGTTCTACTTTAAGTAGTAAAAAGGAATTTGGGGATTATATGAAGCACACCACTGAAAAATATAAATATATTGTGAAACAAGATGAGATATTAAGGGATATATTTTTTATTTTCTAAACAATTACATATATATATACATATATATATATATATATATATATATATATATATATATATATATATATATATATATATATATATATATATATATATATATATATATATATATATATATATATATATATATTGTTACGGATTCGCGCCCGCCGGCGTGCTGACGGCCACGTAACTCGAATCGCGGCACGTCGCCCACCGGACGGACAATCCAGTCGTGACCCTCTCGGACTAACGCCGGGAACCAGTCACGGGTGGACCTTTCGGTCTCACCGCGATCGAGCCAATCAGCCCCCGCGTGGGATAGGGTTGCTCGCCAAATTCGACCTACCTAAGTACCCACACGGAGGGTAGACCGGGCGATCGCACCTCGCCGCAGGTCGACTTCGGACACGGGCCACTTAAGCGACCCGTTCCGTACTATCGGGATAACCGAGCGGTGTTATTCGTCGACCTCGACGGTTCGATTAATTATCGGGCGTATTCAGCCCACTACCAACCCTTTACGTGAAGCAAGATGAGGATTCAATGAAAGAAATGACGAAGCGAAGCGGGAAACAGTTCAACACAAAGCACATTTATTCGCGATGAACGGAAAGCACACATATTCAATTCCACCAAAAGCACATAGAAAAGGAAGACAAAAAGCAAATGCGACAATGCAGATCTAATACCGATTACGCGAGCACACGGCAACACTTATACAATTCTACTTCACAGACGGCGCCGACAACACATACACTCAAAGCAAGAAAAAGAACACCCTCAAGGATGAGGCGGGCCTGAGGCCGAGACCGGGTCGGGCCTACCCGTCTGGTGATGAGACGCGGAGCGGCGATGGTGCCTCAACTCCGCGGGCCTCGCGGGCAGTGTCTGGTAGGGGGTGGGAAAGGGGCCCCCTTGGTCGCACTATCTCAGCACGGGGGGAAACAGGAGGGGGTTGCTGATGCTCGGGGTAAGGAGGATTTTTACTCTGCCTCGAGTCCCGCGACGAGCGTCTCCACCTCGACCAGGTCGCGCCGTCGGCCTCCCTGGTGTGCAGCTCCCGGCACGACGCGAGCACCCCCTCGTCTGCCTTCGCCGCCTCTCCACAGCTCCGTCCTCTTCGCTCCGACTCCAACACACACGACGACGATGACGACGACCAACCAACTCTTCTTCCCAACTCCACTGACTGCGAAGTCTTAACTCCAGCTCTACTGACGAACGCAGCCTCTTATATAAGCCCCGTGGCTTCGCTCTCTCATCTTTGACCCCCTGCCTTCGACCTTTCACCTCGCTCCCCATTGGCCCGAGAAAAAGTGGGCGTGAATGCATTTTGATCCATGAATTTGCAAATAGCGACCGCCCTCCAACGCCCTGGAGGCGGGGCCAAATCGCCCCTCGCTCACCGATTGGACGGCACAAAAGTGGGTGTGTGTCGTTTTTGATCCGTTTTTGGAGCGGAAAATCTGTGGTTTTGTACACGCTGTTCGGCGCGCGCCCTGCACGAGTCCAACACCGGTACCCACAAGCGGCGCAAGAACGGTGGCGATGCGACGGTTGCGAGGTGTGACGTGAAGCGGCGCCGCGGTGGGTGGTTGATGTTGTGGTGGGTGGTGGTAACAATGGCGGTTGGTCCAAAATAAAGATAGTAAAAGAAAAACGGCTATCCTGAAGAGTCGCAGCACGCATAAATGACATGTATTCCCACTAGACAACGGGTTTGGGCCTAACTACACATATACTTACCGAGATACCTCACCTAAGGGACCTGAATGGTGGTTTGCGAATTTGGTAACCACAACAATATATATATATATATATATATATATATATATATATATATATACATATATATATATATATATATATATATATATATATATATATATATATATATATATATACATATATATATATATATACATATATATATATATATACATATATATATATATATACATATATATATATATATATATATATATATATATATATATATATATATATATATATATATATATATATATATATCTATATATATATATATATATATATATATATATATATATATATATATATATATATATATATATATATATATATATATATATATATATGACAACTATTATTATAAATCTTGTGGGTAAATCTGCTTCTGGAAAAAAACTTTCATACATCAAGGTTCTTGTATAGTACAAATGAGAATATTTTTAACTTGCTTAAAAAACACCCCGTGATACGCATTGTATCGACAACAACTCGAGCAATAAGACCTGGAGAAGTAGAAGGTGAAGATTATTACTGTATTTCAGTGGAGGAACATATGCGATTGAGGAATGAAGGACAAATATTTGAGGAGGTTTCTCTTGGTACAACAAAATATTCACATTGCAAGAGTGAGTTAAAGAAACTGAAATCTGGTGGTCTTGGGATATTAGAAACTAATCCAGAAGGAATGAGAGAAATTATTAAACATCTCAGTGGTAATGGGGTTAAGATTTTATCATTCAGTTTTGATGTTGATGAAGAAACTCAACACAAACGTATGAAAAGCAGAGATACAAATATTAGTGAAGAAGAAATTACAACTCGTATTAATGTTAATAAAGAATTCGATGAAATATTTAAAGAAAAGGATTTATTTGAACACATCTACTTTAATGATGAAGAAAAGGAAAATTTCCCTGTTGACCTTTATAATTCAGTGAATGATATTTTCCAATAAATAAATGGATGTGAAAGAAAGAGCAAGAAGATTTAAGGAGCATCAAGAGTTGGTTTCAAAAGTTGTAAAACATCAGGAAGACATAAAGAAGAAATGCAGACAGAAACTAACAGGAGAAGAAGCATTTGAAAGAAAAGAAGATAAATTTTTGAAACCACTTTAAAAAACTTCCCAAGAAAAAAATTATTGATGTTTCCACAGTTCCCACAATAGAATATACTCCGAAAAAAACTTCAAATGTTAAAAGATTTCAGTCAAATGACGGAGGAAGAAATAAGAGCATATAGGAGAATTAGAATATGATGATGGATTATTTCAACAACTGGAAGAGATTAATCAACCCCCTGATTATATTGTGAATGCTCTTCAAAACAATGAATATTCAGCGGATTCATAAACCATAGCAGGACTCATTCCAACAGAACAACCAGCAATATTCCATTTTGTTCAAGAAAAGGTATTGATATTTAATGATGAATTAAGGTTCTTGAGTTCTGCTGAACCCCCTGTTAAACTAACTCGGAGATTAATGTTTCTTCTCACAAAATATGGGGGACAAGGTTCAACTGTGAGGGATGAATCAAAGTATTTTGATAAACCATTGGATATGAAAAATAATGATGATAGAGTATATATTGATCTGCTGGACTCTCTTAATTATAGGGTTCGTCTATCTGGTAAAAGTAGGAAGAATGAGAAGGAGAAACACATTATTCAGGCTTTAAGTAGCCTTGGTTCAGGTGTTAGTTTTCTTCCAAATGACCCATCACAATTTGTTAATAGACTGTTATTGCTGTTAGATAGTAAGAAGGCTGGAAATAACAATTGTTTTAATGAAGCATCGGCCATTTTAGACCAGTTGATAACCATGAAAATAATTAATAAATGTCAATACAAAGACATTTTATCTCATATTAAATAAGATGAGAAGCACAATCCTTGGTTTTCATTTCACAACAATGAACCATACATCTTCATTCCCATACCCACTACAACTTTACGCAACAAAAGAATATGAGGCGTCTTTATTGTCCATGGAAACTTATAATACCTTATTTAATATCACCGAGAAAAATGACAAGTTTAGTTATAATCCGAGAAGTGGATACAAAACGATAACAGTTTCACTCGGAGTATATGAGATTTCTCAAATATCTTCCAAAATTGCTCGTCTTATGAAAGAACAGGGTGATGAACCAAAAAATATTGTTATAGATATCCAAAAACATACTTCAAAATCAACGATTAAACTTTAAAATAACTACAAGGTTGATTTCACAATTGATAATTCATTTTGAGAGTGATTGGGTTTCTCCTCAAAAAATATTGAAACTAATAGGACCTTTTACATGATGTCATTCAAATATCCTCAGGCATAAATTCGGTATTAATTCACTGTGATTTGATTGATGGCGCTTATAATAATGGAATAAGAACAAATACAATATTTACATTCAGCGCATACTCAACCCCAATTGGTTATAAATTAAATATGGAACCCAAAAATCTGGTTTGTATACTTTTAGGATAACCATATACAGAGTAAATTTTAGGATAACCGACCAAGATAATTGCATGATTTTTATTAATGGAGAAATTATATCCATCAGAATTCACCAACGTGAAGTTTTCCAATAAATAAATACGATGGTTATTGTGAGGAAACATGAGTTGGGAAAATATAAAATAATTACAGGGGATGGGATGTTCCTTTCCCCATACTAAAAGGGTGAAGGTATGTATCTTGGTAAAGGATACTGTGACGTCCACGGGACTTGAACAGTCCCGCCAACGTAGAATGAGCCGAAACGATGGAGGCGGTTTATTTATTTATAACCAAAACATGGCGGTTCTAATCGCTCTACCGTAAACGGGACGAGGAAGGTGGCACGAGTCACTTTTCACTGAGTTGATGATGTTTATTCGTTTTTACTATTAACCAGAAATAACAAGACTCGGCAAGAAAAGGGATCCGGGGCGATTCGACGGGATGGTGTGGGATCGGGCGTGGGGAAAAACACAGACAATTCCAATGAATATACAGATCTCAAACCCTCTAAAGCGCCAAGCACACACACACACACACACACACACACACACACACACACACACACACACACACACACACACACACACACACACACACACACACACACACACACACACACACACACACACACACACACACACAGTAGCTATTTCTGGTGGTCAGGCTGGACCGTGGTGTGGACGCAACTGTCCCTGGATCGGCATCGGACGAGCTGGCCATGCTCTCGTCAGGGGGGCAGGAGAAACCGTGGTGCTGTTGACCTCCTGGTCTTGGCCCAAGTCCGCTCACAGCCGCCAGGGAACCAGTTCTGGCGCCAAGTTGCGAGCAGGAGAGGGAGGCAGGTCCGCCCGCTGTTCGACCCCGTACTCCGAGTCAGCAGAACCCCAGAGCCAACCAAGGTGAGGCACGAGGCTCAGCAAGGCTCCAAGACACGATCAAGAACACGATCGAATCAGCACAACAACAAGGACGCTCTCCGCGCAACAGCCTCCACACCAAAAAAACACGATCGTTTTGTCCCGATCTTCTTCCTCTTCCTTTTCGACCCCAAACAGAACCTTTTTATCCTCCTGTCCTCGTCACTTCCAATCGAGCAGTTTATTGGCCCACCGCCATCGCCTTCTGCCAATCGTGATCACGGGGCGGAGCCATCCGCTGCACTGTCCTGTGACGTCACGGCCAGTATCCAGAGAATACCAAAAGGGGTTTACGCAGACACACTTACCCTATCCCGTGTCCCTATCTAATTACGTGACAATTATCATTTCCCCCTTGAAGAAATGGACATTTACTAGACAACTTATCACCACTGAATTGCTACTTATTACATCGAGATCCTGGTAACCTCGAACAGCGTGGCATACCTAATTAAACATCCTAATTACCCTTTGAATGCATACCCCCCCCCTCAAACGTAACACTGCCCCCTCCTCTGGTACCGCAGCTCCTGCAAGGTATATCACAGGCGCTACCGTACCAGCCTTAACACTTACTGACTCACACCTAATTAACCTAACGAAATAAAGTAGGAGGGGCAATGGGCAGCGAGTCGCAGCTAACTTACCTATCCTGCTTAATGTACTACCCTCTTATGGCCTTATCCTCGCCTAAACAATCATTCGTTTTTTATTTTATTTTATTTTATCACATGAGAGCACTGAGCGAAGTTGCACTCCATCTTCTGGATCATCGCTCTTGCCCAGCACTCTTCCAGTGATCTGGGGAGGGGAAACAAAAGGTTCCACAAAACACAACACTTATACTTTACATTCCTACTCTAAGCCTTAACGACACTATTCACAGGATATTTACACTTGACCACCTCCCCCAGTGGATGCTAATAGACCCAGCGTTACCTGGGGAGCCAATTTTCAAATTTGCTTGCCCCAAAATTATGCGGACATCATGCCCTTGCTGCACATGTCAAGTTGTGCGGGATCGAGTGGGACTCACACATCTTCACAACACTCACACCATGGTCATCATCACATTTCTAGGTCATGGTCCTCACTTTAATCATGCAGGCTGAATCCCGTCATGGCCGTGGGGTGGGTTACCACAAGATGATGGGGGCATCTCAGGTGCAACCATGCCCACAGGTAAGCTTTAGTCCAACCCGGACGTTTCTCCACCCCGCTCCCTTTGATTCCCTCCCCCCTGGTAGCCATCAGCTCTAATCCCGTACAACACTCTGGAAGGGGTCTCACTGGCTCCTCTGGCCTTCCTGGGTCGCCAAGGTCCTACCCGCCTTGGTCGCCCAACCAGACCCTCTCCCAGTTGCCTCCAGACACTGTCACCATTAGCCACCAGGGGTGAATCTCCTTGAAGGGGGTCGCAATTCCCGCTCACCGTGAGCTTCAGCAATCCCTGTGGACAAGCACATCATCCCCACCCACACAACCCACATGACTCGCCCACCCCATCGGCCTTACATGTGACACCTGCATTTCTAACACTTCACCGACCATGACATTCCCTGTTACCACACCATGCCCAATAAAAAAAACAATGTGTGCACCATACATTTCACTTCTTAACTTGAAACAACTCACACAGCACTTCTCACCCGATCCACGCACCAGCCATTGGACAGCCACTCGTGCCCGCTTTGTTACCAATTACCCACTGTCCCGATTGTCACTCGAAAACCCAGCAGAACTTACAAACCCATGCCAATTTTCCAACAATTCATTTTTTTTTCCCACCAAAGGAGGGCACTTCGCCACAATCTCAGCAGCCGAGCATGGCCGTATATGCTCAGCCCAATCTAGTCTCCCCGACCCCCGACAGTGATCTCCGGACCCGACCTATGAAAGGGCATCTCGGATTGACCTGGCGGTTCAGCTGGAGGATTCACCCTCTCCGAGTCTAAAAATCCATTGGAGGGTCCCTCCATCGCCGGGTACCAGCAATATCGTTGCATGTGTCCTCTTCGCCCGCACCGGAAACAACTCCTCATAAAAGGCCCCCGTGAGTATTGGTGAAATGTCTCTTCCGGTTCCGGACCCCCTCGGCCATAATCAAATTGCTCTATTGGCTGGGCTGGACCCCGCCGCTTTGGCGCACTAACTACCGGATTACCCTTTATCAAACTTGACAGTTTCTGGCAAATTTCCTGAAACATTTGGGTATTGCCAATTTCTCCCAGCCCCCCTCCCTGATCCTGGATCTCTGCCTGTCGGATTGGCACCGATGGCCTCTCTGGATGAGAGGTGGGTGGGTGAACGATGAACGGTGGGTGGATCCTGTAACTCCACTAGCGCTCGGACCTCAGGGTCAGGAAGAGCAGCTAAAAATTTCTCTAGTGCCAGTCTGTCCCATGCCTCCACTGTAAGGTCCCGATACGCGATCCTGACTGATTGGTAAATGTCCTGTGCCAGCTCCTGCACTGTCTCACCCGGCTTTAATCTGCGGTGCTGGAGCTGAGCCCGCACCAGATCACAGTTTGCCGCGAACCCAAACCGACGGCTCAACGCCTCGCAAATGTGGGAGCTGGTCAACATCCCCTCCGCGATCACGTTTAACACATCTGCGGCTGGTCCCCGCAACGTTGCCACCAAATTCCCTGTACGTTCCCGCTCATTCCACCCGTTTAGTCAGGAAATGCACTCAAATTGCGTCAGAAAAGCTTCAACGCTCCCTGACCCGTCAAAATTTACCAGGGGGATCACTTTTACGGTGGCCCGCTTCTCAGTTTCTCCCTTGTCCGAATCCAGCCCCGGGATCAAACACCCTTGTGGCTGCATATCCAATTTCGGAGCCCACTGTGGCCAAAGATGTTTTGTGGTGAGGGTCTCATGGGTCAATTTTGCCTCCTGTTCCAAACGTTGAATGGACCGATTCACCTCTTCCCGCAGGATCTTCTGGGCCCGCACAACCTCCTCCAAGGCTCCGTCGCGAGTTTGTAGCTGCTCCTCAACCAACCCGGACACTACTTACAAAAGACGGCTCTACCAGGCCTTTATCCAAGACTTCATCTTGGCTCATAATTTTATCTTGTTCATCCAAACGAGCCTCCAATCCTTTTACCTCCTCCGCCAAATTCATCCCTTGCTTCCTCAGCTCTCCCCACTCTTAAACGTGCAGCTGCATACGAGCATCCACACAGGCATGATGACGTTCCAGGCTTTCATGCACTTTATCAACCCGAATGTTCGTTGCATCAATTTTATCTACCAATTTTTTCCGTATATTTTCCCCCTCCAATGTAATTTCTACCTTTGTTTCCTCCAATCTATCCTCGAATTTACGTTGTATTTCCCCCAATTTAACATCCACACACTCCTGCATCTCAGTTTTCATTTTCTCCATCTTTTCCCCCAATTCATCCCTCATTAAATCAATCCATGCACCCAACTGTACCCCCATTACCCCCAATTGATCTGTCATTTCTGCCCTCTGTGCCGTCATTTCTGCCCTCTGTGTCACGAATTGATTTGCCATTTCTGCCCTGTGTCACGAATTGATTTATCATTTGTACCGTCATGTCCCCTATTAAACGTTCCAACATTGTCTGGATCGACATCGCGCCGGTTTCCGGCGCTGCCGGCCCCGTTACGGGCGATGAAACACGGTCCACGCTCGGAATGGGGGAGGTTCCAACCCTACCCCCATCTCTCCCTTCTTCCCCCGACTCACTGCCAGACACGTGGCCTTCCTCCTCAAACATCTGCACATCCGCCATGGTGCAGAAGTCCCGTTTGCCGCCAATTAATTTAAATTTGAAAAATCCCGCCAAAATTTTCCCGCGCTCGCGCGCTTTTCTGTAGTAATTTTGTATTCCAATTCGTGGCGAGATTTTAATCTTGGTATGTTCTCCTGATACCAAATATAATTTAGAGGGGTTCGAACATCCAACACCCTGACACCAATGTGACGTCCACGGGACTTGAACAGTCCCGCCAACGTAGAATGAGCCGAAACGATGGAGGCGGTTTATTTATTTATAACCCAAACATGGCGGTTCTAATCGCTCTACCGCAAACGGGACGAGGAAGGTGGCACGAGTCACTTTTCACTGAGTTGATGATGTTTATTCGTTTTTACTATTAACCAGAAATAACAAGACTCGGCAAGAAAAGGGATCCGGGGCGATTCGACGGGATGGTGTGGGATCGGGCGTGGGGAAAAACACAGACAATTCCAATGAATATACAGATCTCAAACCCTCTAAGGCGCCAAGCACACACACACACACACACACACACACACACACACACACACACACACACACACACACACACACACACACACACACACACACACACACACACACACACACACACAAAACGTAGCTATTTCTGGTGGTCAGGCTGGACCGTGGTGTGGATGCAACTGTACCTGGATCGGCGTCGGACGAGCTGGCCTTGCTCTCGTCAGGGGGGCAGGAGAAACCGTGGTGCTGTCGACCTCCTGGTCTTGGCCCAAGTCCGCTCACAGCCGCCAGGGAACCAGTTCTGGCGCCAAGTTGCGAGCAGGAGAGGGAGGCAGGTCCGCCCGCCGTTCGACCCCGTACTCCGAGTCAGCAGAACCCCAGAGCCAACCAAGGTGAGGGACGAGGCTCAGCAAGGCTCCAAGACACGATCAAGAACACGATCGAATCAGCACAACAACAAGGACGCTCTCCGCGCAACAGCCTCCACACCAAAAAAACACGATCATTTTGTCCCGATCTTCTTCCTCTTCCTTTTCGACCCCAAACAGAACCTTTTTATCCTCCTGTCCTCGTCACTTCCAATCGAGCCGTTTATTGGCCCACCGCCGTCGCCTTCTGCCAATCGTGATCACGGGGCGGAGCCATCCGCTGCACTGTCCTGTGATGTCACGGCCAGTCTCCAGAGAATACCAAAAGGGGTTTACGCAGACACACTTACCCTATCCCGTGTCCCTATCTAATTACGTGACAATTATCATTTCCCCCCTTGAAGAAATGAACATTTACTAGACAACTTATCACCACTGAATTGCTACTTATTACATCGAGATCCTGGTAAACTCGAACAGCATGGCATACCTAATTAAACATCCTAATTACCCTTTGAATGCATACCCCCCCCCTCAAACGTAACAATACTATAAACCTTAGAGACAAAAGGGTATAGGACATCAATTTAGAAAAAAAGTAGATGGGATAATTGATACTCTAATGGGGATAGGTTCAAGTATTCTTAAACATAAAGACCTAATTGGTTCAACTGCTTCTGCTGTGGGAAATGTGGTGGGTGCTATGAAGAGTATAAAAGATGCCCAAAAGGAATCTCATAAATTACAAGCAATAAAATAAATTAAGAAAGGCAAAACTCAGTTGTCTCCCCAAGAACGACAGAAAATAATTCAAATACTTGGGTCAGGGTTTCAAAAGTTTTAAGATCTTTTTTCCGAAATAAATACAAGTATGGAAGCAATTGATAGCATCTATGATTTGGATGATACCATTGTCAACTCAAACTCTACTAAAAAAGAAGATTACTTCAAGGTAAATGCAATAACTGGAATGCAAATGGACAAAAAGTTTTGAAATAAATAATCAATAAACTTATTTGAATCTATCTGAAAGTTTCTTGTTGTGTAAATTTACATTCGCTAAGGCTGCGAATAACACAAATGCTACACTCGTAAATGATTTCTTCTGCAAAATGTTTGATAGTGTTCGTTTGTACATGAGAACACAAGAAGTTGAAGTGGTTGATTATGTCTCTGCAACATCTGAAATGATGAAATTTACACTATATTCATTTGGTGATAGAATGGGAAAGGGGGCTGTCGAAGGTATTATTCCTGATATGTCAACGGGAACAAACACAGACCCTGGATATAGTCAAAGGAAAGGAATGTATAATGATGATGCAAAAGCAGGGAATAGTTTTACTGTGGCAGTTCCTCTTAAAGGTATATTTGGATTTTGTGATCATGATAAAGTTCTGTATGATCTTAAAATTATATTTCAACTGCAAAGGAATGATAATGAAAATAGATTGCTTTTTGGTGTGGCTAATGCTTTTGCTGTTCAGAATAAATTTGTTATTGATGAAATTATTTGGTATATTAGTGAATTTTCTCCTTATCTTAAAACAGAAAAGATGTTGAATAGAAGACTTAACTCAAATAAGCCACTCAATGTATCTTACCTTAAAAGAAGATGCCACCTCGTTAAACTGAACCGAACCACTTACACGTGGAATTTGGATGTTCTGGAAGGAAAGCCACGATGTCTGTGGCTCATTAAAAAAAAACCAGATGGTGATACTGCGACTGATAAGAATAATGCATTGAGTGATAATGTTGCGAATCTGGAAGCCAGGATCACACAGACATTCAGGTTCCGATAGCTTAGCTATTTTGATAGGTATGTGTTTTCCAGTGAGAATCCATCCACTAGTCTAATGGGTGAATAAATGTAAATGCGCTGTATGTTATTTTTATAGTTAGGATTTTTACACCCCTTATGACAACAACAACACGCCTTCACCTCAACGCCATTGGCAACGTGCGTTCGACCACGTAAGTGGGCGGAGTTTCCTCGGCCACCAGAGCTCTGACTCCGCCCTGGAGAGATGGAATGTTCCCCCTGACCAATAGGAGGCGTGAGACAACTCAGACACTGACGTTCCCACGAACCCCGGACCAATGGGAGGCGCGAGACGCCTCAGACATCGACGTTCCCACGAACCTCGGACCAATGGGAGGCGTGAGACGTCTCAGACATCGACTTTCCAATGAACCCCGGACCAATGGGAGGCGAGACGTCTCAGACGGTGATCCTTCCCACGACACCCCCTCCCACAGGAGAAATGCCATATAAGAAACGCCAGGGCCTTGGAAAGTCAGTCAAAGTCAGTGTGAGCATGAGCATCAGGGGAGGAGATCAGTGTAAACATCAGCGTCAGGGTTGGGCGTCAGCTTCAGGGTCGGCTTGGCAGTGATCAGGTTCGAGGTGCCAGAGATTGACTCGTCTGGTCTGGTCAGCTTGGCAGTGATCGGGTTCGAGGTGCCGGAGATCGACTTGTCTGGTCTGGTCGGCTTGGCAGTGCCTGGCGTCTGATGCTTTTTCTCTGTCTCCTGGTGCTTGGAGTGGCATCGTGTTGCGGGTTCGAGTCCCGCCGAGCCAGATCGAAGACCACACGAGGTGGACAGGTCCAAGCACAGGCTCTGGTCTCCAGCTCACCTTTCCTCGAGCTGGAAACCTTCAATAAAGACCCGATGGGGTCCATTTCTGTGTGTGGGCCCATCTTTAAGTAGCAACTGTATAAGTGCTTGTGTGTAAATTTGCATTTCTTATAGTCATGATAGCTCTGCTCTTTGTGTGTTCCCTTCTCCCCATTGTAAAATAAATACCCCTATTATTGAATGTACCAGCTCGTTCCCTGTCATTTCTTTCATTGGCTTAGCACGGTGCGTGTTGGGAAATTGGGAAACAGTAAATTGTGCATTTGAACCGACGGGTCATGGTAACCATCCGCTCAGGTTATGCAGTTTGAGCACTATAACGGCTCGTTCCACTCGAGGCCTGCCGAGGGTGTGAATTCCCCGGTAGCTTTGCCACGTGGATACTTAGGTATATTGAAGTTGGCAATTAACCCTATTCCACGCGGCCGAATTATTGGCGATTCACAGTCCTGTAAGGGACCCGTGCCTTTCGGAGTTCTCCGAGGAGCACGATCTAGATTCCGGGTGTTCGGTGGAGCCGACTCTACTGCTCCACCTAGCAGTCGTGCTCGCCACCGACACCCAGCCCCACAACAATACCACCTTCGTTTTTGACATTGGGCCTATGTTGACCTCAAAAAATAATTGGCTGGTTGAATTAAATGACCTGAAATATAAATCCTCTTCAAATTGAGTCAATCGAATGAAAACTGAGGATTTTGGAAACCTCACCTAAGTTGTTGACCTTTGGCCTATGTTGACCTAAAAATAATTTGTGGTTGATTTCAGTAAGCTGATATGAAAATCCTGTTCAAATTTTGTCAATCGGATGAAAATTGAGGATTTTAGAAGTTTGCAATTTTGTTGACCTTTGGCTCATGTTGACCTTTTGGCCTCAAAAACAATAGGCTTCTTGCTTATAACAAACTACCATGTGGTGAAGTTTCGTGAAGATCAGTGTAAAATTGTGACCTGTACACGATTGACAAACAAGCAAGAAAAAGATGTCGTGCAGAGCACGATACTTGCAAAATCCACCCCCTCTCCAAAGGTTGCCATGGATACATCAAATTGTCCACTTCATTAAGATTAAAATTGACAATCTTAATCAAAGCTTAGATCAATCAGATGAAAACTGATTATTTTTCAGATTGAAATTGATGATTTTCAAAGTTTGACTTTGTTGACCTTTGACCTTAAAATAGTTGTTTCCCAAATTCAGTGATGCACTATGCAATTGCTGCTTCATTTTCAGGTTAATCAGATGAAAATTGATTTTTCAGATGAAATTTGAGAAGTTTGACCTTCAGTTGACCTTTTGACCACAAAAATAGGTGTTTTCACAATTCAGTGATGAACAATGCAAATCCTGTTCAACTTTCTATTTAATAGGATGTAATCTGACAATTTTTCAGTTGAAAATCGATTTTAGAAGTTTAACCTTGATTTTACCTTTGACCTTTTGATCTCAAAAATAGTTGGTTTTCCAATTCAGTGACACAATATGCAATTTTGTTTTCAAATATCAAGTCAATCGGATGAAAAATTACGATTTTAGAAATTTGACCTTTGACCGCAAAATCAATAGGCTCCTCAGTTGAGATAACCTTGACAACTTTGTGAAGTTTCGTGAAGATTGGTTTGAAATGGTGACAGTTAAACAGACAGACGCAGAATAACAAAATCGACTGACCAATTTCCTCGAAAAATCTTTGATTTTGCAAGTAACAAACAAACAAACAGACAGACAGAAAGGGGAGAACAATCAACAATGATCATTCCCTTTATCCGTATCCAAACCGATGGCTGAGGTGGAGTTTCAGACAGCTCTGCCTTGTTCTTTTTACATCTCTCAAGCGTGATGGAACAACTCATCTTTGGCGTCACCGTTTCTCATGCTTTTTCACTGTTTGTTAATTCTCCACGAATTATGTCATTTCTGAAATATGCAAATGATGTGCATATTAAACGTTTTTTTTTTGTTTTGTTTTTTAAACCAAACAATTAATGAATGAATTATGTAAGTAACGTGAAGTTCCATCATCTTCTTTACATTCGATAAAGTTCCATCTTCCGAAAGCAAGTCATCCCTCCTGGTTTCATCACCCTCCTCGAAATCCTGAACACCCTGGGACGTTGCAGCTGGCACCCTGTGTCGCTGGCCTAAAGCCGTCTGCTGCATTAGGCCTCTTTAGTAACAAAATCCATTCGCATCGTCAGAGGGGAGAGAAAGAAAATCCATTGCAAACGCAATCATGAGACATCATTTCACAAGGCAGTAAGCCAGGCCACTTTCACCCGAGAAATATTTCTATTGTGTAAGGAAACCCTCAATGTTGCAAATTCCAGGAGAAATTAAAAATGTCAAAATAATCCGTTTATTTATTTCAATACAAAGAACGGTACAGTTAAATATTAATCACAGGCTTATTGGACTGCAACATTTGTTAAAGGGTTAGTACGCGAGGATAGTTTAAGGTTGCGGTTGACGTGTTATTAGAGAAAATCAAAAAGTGGAGGGATGTTTTTCTTCTTCCTCCATGTGCAGTGCAAGGATGAGTGGTAGCATCAATGGCTGAGGGCACGGCTGTCTGCTGATGCAGTGCCCCTTTAGGTTAAAGCAGGAATTTGATCATAGTGCTGGCAATAGCTTACCTACTTTCATGAAGGACACAGTAGGATCTTTAATGTCAGCATGCAGGTCAGGTCAGGTATGGTAGCATGCACCAGAGCAGCATGTTGCTGCGTCCACTTTCCAGTACTCCAGGGTCCTCTGTCTGGCCATCCCCCAGGCAGATGCCTGGCCTATTCCCATCTCCTTGAGATGCCGATCAACCTGCTGCAACCACGAGGCACGTGGTCGACCCATTGGCCTCCTCCACTCACGAGGTTCCCTCGCCGAGAGAATCTGGTGAGCAGGATCAGAGTCAGGAAAACGAGCCACATATCCATACAGCTGCAGCTGATGCTCACGGACTATGTGCAGGTAACAAATCTCATTTGAGTCTCTCTCAGCAACCGCTCGTTGTACACAAAGTCCGAGCAGCAATAGCCATGGATTCTTCAGAGACCTGGTACTAAAGGAATAAAGTGTCCCCTGATCAGAGTCCAAGTCTCACATCTGTAGAGCAAGACTGGAAGCACCAAGGACCTAAAGACTCAGACTTTTGTCCTCCTGTACAGGTACCGACGGCGCTACACCCCATGATCCAGTGAATCCATGACTCCCCAGGCCCGACCCAGATGTCTATTGACCTCTGGCTCACAGCCAGCAGAGACACGAATATCACTGTCAAGGTAAGTGAATCTCTCCGTGACCTCAACATCTTCACCACAAACAGGTACAAACAAGATAGCAGCATCCAATATGTCATAGAAAGTCTGAATCTTAGTTTTGACCCAGGAAACTCGTAATCCTAGCTGCTCAGACTCCTCATTCAGCACCTCAAGGGCCCCCAAAAGGATATCCAGAGTCTCTGCAAAGATGACTGCATCATCTGTGAAATCAAGGTCAGAGATCTTGACATTCCCAAATGATGCACCTCAGCTTGATCTCTCCAACACCCTCCCCAGAATCTAGTCCATACAAGTGCTGAAAAGTGTGGGGGCCAGTACACACACACCCCTTACAAACTCCAGTAATAACTGGAAGTAAGTCGGAGATGGCATCACCACATCTCACAGCACTCTCAGTACCAGAGTATAGTTCAGATATCAGATTGATCAGTTTTGGTGACACCCCACGAAGACCTAGAATCCTCCAGAGGGCATCCCGATTCACTGAATTGAATGCTTTGCAGAGATCAACATCGGCTGCAAGCAGCCCTGCCGAAACTCTCGTCTGCATTTGGTGAGGACCCGAAGAGCAAGGATACAGTCAATCCTTGTCCTCTGGTGTAAAGCCTGACTGCTCTGGACGCTGATGCCCAAGCAGATGGTGGCAAATCCTGTGAAGAATTATCCGAGCAAAGACCTTGACCGACACTGAGAGCAGCGTTACCCCTCGGTAGTTGTCGTCCTGGCGATCACCCTTCCATGGAGATCACCCTTCCATCATCAGTTGGGAAGATGCCTGTGTTCCAGGCAAAGCACAGAACTGCATACAATGACATGAGTGCAGCATTTCCACCAGTCTTGAGAAGTTCAGCAGTTCAGCATGGAACTTGAGAAGTTCAGCAGACAGGACACCCCGTTTAACGGCCATCCGATGGACGGCAGATACATTGATGACTCATCCTGTCTGCGAAACACCGAGATGACAGTTCATAGCTGGGTCAGGATTCAAACCCAGGCTTGACAGCTCAGAGGTGAGTGTGCATACCTTGTGAGTCTAGGCCATCCTGCCAGCCTATAGCGATGTCAATGAAACTTCACTGACTTCTTCATTGCACATATACATGCATCACGTCCGTGCTCGTACAAATCTTTAGGACAGGTCGGGAGCCATTTAAGTGCATGTGCTTTGCCGTCATCATTCGTAATTTATGAGAAATTGGATGTTCTTTGAGTGGTCGAAGGTGACTTGTCAACATACAGCACTGCCTTCAGAGGTGTAATGGCCAAATGCCTTAAAGGCAGAATTATTGTTGAAAAAGAACGAGAGAGGCACACTTGGCAGTCACCTGAAAAGTCGAGACAAATCTGTACTGTATGGAGCATCATTTAGACATCCTGGAGTTACTGGGGAGGGTTAGAGGACTGAGGGAGGAGAGGAAGCAATATCAGAGAAGAGGTGGTTAAAAATCGGAGGGACCACCAACCCACCCACCTGTGATGTGAAAGCAACAGACGCTTGTGCTTCGGCATCATCACAAACCTTGATGTTTCTGCAACCTGGAAGCTTAATGCCTAGTCGGCCACTACTTCGAAGATGGTAATAACATCGAGAGCTTTTGATTCCACAGAATCCAGGAGACACAAATGTAATTCTGGGCCACCAGCCCATAGGAGAGAGCAACAGTACTCAATTGAGTTATGGACATAGGTGTAGTTGGCTCCAAGTCATTTTACTTTTTCAAGGAATGACTTGGAATGGCAGACTTCCCACTTAGCGATTGACTTTGAGTCCAGCTTTCAAATATGGTCAGCCGAAGAGAGGTCATGGCTGATGGTGAACTGCATCAGCAGGAACAACCAGACGTCAGCAATTACGCAACCACCGGGCTGAGGTCATAATCAAATCTGTCCAATACGCATGCCCTCGATTGTAATATTTACTTGAGCAACACCAGTTGGTTGCATCAGAGAATGCTCGTGATCATTCATCAGTCAATTCATGGCCATTTTTTCAGGTCATCATGAACTATACCCTATGCAGAGCGTTGGTGCTGCTGAAGCAGTTACTGGGCTACAATGCTGGTCTGGTCACCACCGAACAAGGCAGGGGCAGGAATTTGTAACTTATTCAGGGTGGCAGCGATAGCTCACCTTCTCTTCATGAAGGACACCATAGGATCATTAAGTCCACAAACTAATGCTGGCAGATGTGACACCCAGTTTAACGTCCATCTGAGGGGCGGCACACACATTGATGAATCGCCCTTCCTGTGAAACCTCGGGATGACAGTTTATAGCTGGGTCGGGATTCAAACCCAGGCTAGACAGCATAGAGGTGAGTGTACATACCTCTTGGGCCATCCTGCCAGTCCTTTTCTCATCTCATTGCACCTATTAAACACACAATTACATGAAAGACATACATCACCATATTGCACAGATAATCTTGTGAATATCAATTGGTTTGATGTTTTTCTTCAAGAGGAACGTCACAACCCACAGCAGCACGCGACTGGTGGCCGCCAGCTGGGTTTTACCCATGATCTGCAATAAAAAGTGTAAGTTACCCTTGAACTTCCATCGTTTTCAGAATTTCTCATTAATTCCACTCTGTTTACATGATACTTACGTTTTTGAACAAATCAGTATGTCATGACAATGAGCTGTCCAACTGGCTGAATACCTTTTTCATAGTGGGCTGCAGAGCAATTAAAAGATTTGGTAGGAAATTATACTTCTGTACTATACATCAAAAGTTCGATGTTCTTGGCATGTTTAGAATGAATTTTTTTTTTGGTGACTTTGTGAATTGTTGTTCCTTCATTTCGCTGAACTTCAAATGGGACTTCAACCTTGCAAAAATTACAACCTTTAATAGTTGATTATTCTCATCTGTGTGCAATCCGTTTGCAACTTCTTCGGTTCTCAAGTGATTTTCAATACCGTATGTGCAACTTTTTTTTCCCCATCACTGTCAGGACATAGTTGGGATGGCTACGTCAACGTCATATTTGTACTTTGATGTGAAAGTGGGTGAATTATAATAACTGCTTAGTGTGAATGTATTCTTACACAGCTGGACAGAATAATATGAAAACTGGATGTTATCGCTAAAAAATAAATCAAACTCCAGGACGATGTACAAATCACGCCAATTCTCTGTGTTATAGTACTGTATAATGAAAACTATAATCATCTCGAAGCACCGAAGCGTTACCCGGAGGATGTCACAGCAGAAAATAAATGAGGACACCAATGTGCCCTGCTTGTTGTTTTATGCGTGAAACCAACATCCGACAGGAGACAGAAGGATATTTTATTGACAAAATAAAATGTCATCCATCCATCTGTCTGTATGTTCACGTTTTTTGCAGACAGCCGTGCCGACAACCACCACATTTGACACACAGATTAAGTCTGACCCTGGGATTCTCCGACTAATGTTTCATCCACCACCTCAGCATTTAAAGACCCCAAGACCGTTTAGACCCCCAAAACCCATGACACTTAATGATCCTGAAGACCGTTGAGACCTCAAAGACCCTTGAGACCACAAAGATCCGTAAGACCCCAAAACCCATAAGACCCTTTATGACCTTGAAAACCCTTTAAATATTCCCAAAACCCTGAAGACCCCAAATACCTTTAAGACCCTAAAGACCTTTTAAAACCCTTAAGACTCCAAAGATCCTTCAAGATGTTGAAGACTCCTAAGACCCCTTACACCCTTCAGACACACCCTACACCCCTTGACTATTTAGACGAGAGCTTTAGACCACTTGGACCTTTTTCAACTCACCCGGAGTAGGGACCCGGGCCTGACGTTGCCTGGCAACGCTGGGTACCTTTGAGAGTAAATAATATTTATTACTCCTGACAGTCTACCTTTAAAACAATAATACTAATTAAAAGCAACCCTAAATGGCTTTCCTAAGACTCCCCAAATTAATAAATTACAAATGTCACAGATATCAATGCAGCTATGAATTAATTCAAGACTTTTGAGGTGGCAACTCATCTTGGGTAGACAGTTTGTATAATAAACCCCAGCAAGTTGTAAAGGCTTAACTGTTAAGGTGGCTGGCATAAGATCTTAGGGTCTTGAGTTTGAACCCCCTTTTTTAACCGTTTAATTATTACCAGGTGGGGTTGACTCAGCCTGTTACCCTTCCAGAGTCTGCAAAATGAGTACCAGTGTACTGGTTGGTAGAGGGGCACAAAATTCGTGGCACAACCGCGCTTCCAAGAAATGATAGCTACCCGGCAGCCAAGCTACCATACGCAAGAACAGATAGCAAGGATGCCCTCTGTTTTGTGTGCAACATAAAAAGAAAGTACAACTTCATCAGTGTCCTCAGCATCAATCATAACGGCATCCATGATTCCTGCTTTCCGTGTCCCGGAAAATATGTCGAAGATGATTGTATCTGCCTCAATGTGCTCACAATCAAAATCTTCAATTCTTTCTCCCGTGGAAAGGTTCCAACAATTTTGACTAATTTAATAAACAAAGCCAAAACCTGGAAGTTTCTTTGCGAGCTTCTTGAATCCATCTTCGAGAAATTTCTGCAGTCTTTGTTTGTTTGCTATATTGCAGAACAGGTTGTGAAAATCCTTGGAGGCTAGAAGTTTATCTGATGTCTTCATATACACATTTCTGGATCCATCCCTATATGATGGGTTTGTTACACGCCACTCATGCTCACCAGCTTTGATTGTGATTTCTATATCATAGAGGTCAATCGTGAACACAATTTGGCTTGTGTGTGGATGCCTCACAAGAATAATAGAGAACAATTTCTTGACATAATCACCCCATGTGAAGGTTGTCCCGTCTGGTTTCTCGTGGTCTTTCGCAGATGGAGAAGCCAGTTGCCACAGGAAACCCATATTGACTAATGCAATGTACCTATCAGGAACTGGATTGATGGGCTGTATGTGTAGTTTGTCGACAAATTTTGATTTCTGGGATTTCTTCATGGTGCCATTAATGTTGAATATTGGCAGGCACTCAACTGTCACACGGTATTCCATCACCTGTGCAAGAGTAACTTTCTCTTCAGCTGTCTGTACCAGCAGATTATTGATGCTATCTCTTGGTTTTCCATAGCATCTGTCTTTGTCACTTTGGTTGGTGTTGCATCCTTACTCACAGGTGGCTTGCCTAAACTACACCTTGAACTTCTGTGGATTGTCGCATCAAAGGGTGTATTCTCTGAAAACATGCGATCACTGAATAACTGTTTCACTTTTCTTTCACCGTCTTCAAGGGCACTTTCAAAGTCACGAACAAGTACATCAGAAGCAATAACTCCAGATTCTAGAGATCTCGGTTGTGGATTCTCCAGATCAAACTGATCTCAGTCAAACTCTGTGATCACAACAGCACCACTGAGTGACATGCCTTTCTGCGTTTCGTTTCAACACACACACACACACACACACACACACACACACACACACACACACACACACACACACACACACACACACACACACGAGACTTTTTCCATATTTTCAGGGATGAGATCACGCCGACTCACAAATGACACTTTGATACTCGATGGAGCACTGGCACAAATATGTCCTCCTGTCTTCATTTTTTCTTTAATGTAATGAATCGTCAATTCGTTAACGCCATAATGGTGTCGTGCCTGGTGTTGGCTTAATGGTTAGGGTGGTGGGCTTGGGATCCTAGGATCCTGAGCTAAAATCCCTTTCTACTGTTGAATTAATACCAGGTGGGGTTGACTCTGCCTGTCATCCTTCTGTGATTAGCAAAATGAGTACCAGCTTGCTGGTATCCTGTGTCGGAGTGGTGACCTGTCCAGGATTGTGTCCAATAGCCAAGGAGACTGCTAAGGCAGCACACATGCTCTGTACAGAGTATGGTCCCAACGGATGGATGGATGGATGGATAATGGCGTCCGATCACAGCACCACTCACTCTGCTGGCCAACTTGTCCAACTCGTACACTTTCTCTAAAAGTGCCATCACTTTCCTTTGCCCTTTTCTCGAAGTCGTTTCACCAGTACCTGCAGTATGCCTCATAGACATAATGTACTTATTTAAAAGACCAACAAAAACGAAATCACACAATACTGTAGCACACAATAACATGCTAAATCACACGACAACAAACTCAATCATGTAATATCACACGATAACAAACTAAATCACGCGATATCACATGATAAACTAAATCACACAATACTGTAGCACACAATAACAAACTAAATCATGCGATATCACACGATAACAAACGAAATCATGCGATATCACACGATAAAACGAAATCATGTGATATCACACCATAACAAACTAAATCACGCGATATCATATGATGACAAACTAAATCACGCTAAATCACACAATACTGTAGCACACAATGACATGCTAAATCACACGACAACAAACTCAATCACGCGATATCACACGATAACAAACTAAATCACGCAATATCACATGATAAACTAAATCACGCAATATCACATGAAACTAAATCACGCGATATCACATGATAAACTAAATCACGCGATATCACACAATAATAAACTAAATCACGCGATATCACATGATAAACTAAATCACGCAATACTGCAGCACACAATAACATGCGAAATCATATGACAACAAACTCAATCATGTGATATCACACGATAACAAACTAAATCACGCGATATCACATGATAAACTAAATCACGCAATACTGTAGCACACAAACATGCTAAATCACATGACAACAAACTCAATCACGTGATATCACATGATAACAAACTAAATCAAGCGATATCACATGATAACAAACTTAATGACGCGATATCACAAGATAAACTAAATCACACAATACTGTAGCACACAATAACAAACTCAATCATGCGATATCACACGATAACAAACTAAATCACATGATATCACACGATAACAAACTAAATCATGCAATACTGCAGCACACAATAACATGCTAAATCATACGACAACAAACTAAATCATGCGATATCACACGATAACAAACTAAATCACGCGATATCACACGATAACAAACTCAATCATGCGATATCACACGATAAACTAAATCACATGCTATCATACGATAACAAACTCAATCATGCGATATCACACGATAACAAACTAAATCACATGATATCACATGATAAACTAAATCATGCGATATCACACGATAACAAACTAAATCACATGATATCACATGATAACAAACTAAATCACATGATATCACATGATAACAAACTAAATCACATGATATCACATGATAACAAACTAAATCACACGATATCACATAACAAACTAAATCACACGATAAACTAAATCATGCGATATCACACGATAACAAACTAAATCACACGATATCACACGATAACAAACTAAATCACATGATATCACACGATAACAAACTAAATCACACGATATCACACGATAACAAACTAAATCACACGATATCAAACTAAATCACACGATAAACTCAATCATGCGATATCACACGATTACAAACTAAATCACACGATATCAAACTAAATCATGCGATACTGTAGCACACAAAGCATGCTAAATCACACGACAACAAACTCAATCACGCGATATCACACTATAACAAACTAAATCACGCGATATCACATGATAAACTAAATCACGCGATATCACATGACAAACTAAATCACGCGATATCACATGATAAACTAAATCACGTGATATCACATGATAAACTAAATCACGCAATACTGTAGCACACAATGACATGCTAAATAACAAAATAAGTCACGTGATATCACGGGATAACAAACTAAATCACGCGATATCACATGATAAATTAAATCATGCAATACTGTAGTACACAATGACATGCTAAATCACACGACAATAAACTAAATCACGCGATATCATACGATAAACTAAATCATGCGATATCACATTAAATCACGCGATATCACATGATGAACTAAATCATGCGATATCACATGATAAATTAAATCACACGATATCACATGATAAATTAAATCACGCGATATCACATGATAAACTAAATCACGCAATATCACATGATAAATTAAATCACGTGATATCACATGATAAAATAAATCACGCGATATCACATGATAAATTAAATCACGCGATATCACATGATAAATTAAATCACGCGATATCACATGATAAACTAAATCACGCGATATCACATGATAAACTAAATCACGCAATACTGTAGCACACAATAACATGCTAAATCATGCGGCAGCAAACTCAGTCACGCGATAACAAACTAAATCACGCGATATCACATGATAAACTAAATCAGCCGATATCACATGATAAAATAAATCAGCCGATATCACATGATAAAATAAATCACACAATACTGTAGCACACAATGACATGCTAAATAACAAATTAAATCACAATAGCAAACTAAATCACGTGATATCACACGATAACAAACTAAACTTCTCTTCCTATGGTATACAAGGCCATCTCCACTTATGGCTCGCAGACTTCCTCTCCTGTCGCAGTCAACGTGTGGCCCGAAATGGAGTTCCCTCATCCCCTCTTCCTGTCCAGGCTGGAGTTCCTCAAGGCAGCATTCTGGGCCCCGTTCTTTTTGTTTTTCATCAATTATCTCTCCAACTCTGGAAAATCCTCTATTTCTTTGCTGATGACTCCAATTTTCTGCCGTACCATCTGTCAACCCTCAGACCGGCAAGCAGCAGCTTCTTCGCTCACTGAAGATCTGGGTAAAATCACAAACTGGTCCAACACGTGGAACATGTTTTTCAATCGGGACAAATCTCACAGTGTCATTATGTCTCTCCAAAAAGGACTGTTTGGACCCCCCCCCCTCACCCCATCCACTTTGTCAACAATCCTCTGGAAGAAGTCCTTTCTTTCAAGCTTCTGGGTCTCACCGTCTGCCATGATCTTTCCTGGGAAAGCCACATTTCCAACTTGGTCTCCAAAGCCAGTCACCGACTGGGAATCCTCCGTCGTGCAAAGTCCTTCCTCGGCCCACCTGAGCTCCTGACCACATACAAAGCTTTCGTCCACAGCCTGATGGAGTACTGCTCTCCCTCTGCGCTGGTGCTCCTGCCTCCCACCTTTCTCGGCTTCACATTGTGGAAACCAAGGAATTTTGGATCATCGACATCTCCCGCGATGAGGCCGGCTCTTTGGGACTCTCACCGCAGGCAGGTTGGTGGTCTTTCTGTTTTCTACCGTCTCCTCTCCGGTCTCGCCCCTCTCCCCCCTGCTCTGTCTGCAATTTGTCCCCACCATATTTTTGCAGGGTGCTCAAGGTCCACCAACAACCCACTTCTGGTAAAACTACCAAAATCATGAATCACTGCTCACCTTCACTCTTTCATTCCTCTTTTTGCCCACCTTTGGAATAAACTCCCCCACTCTGTTCAATCCCATTCTTCCCTCCAGGCCTTCAAAACAGCTGTTCACCAACACCTCTTATTGTCCCCTATCGCAATCCTCGATCTTTTCTACCCCTTAATCAACCCCAAACCCATCTCCTTCAAATTCCCTGCTTTCCTTCCTGAAAGTCCCTGTAATGTCCATCTTGTATTCCCCATGTTCCCCACCCCATCCCTCTCCATTCCACAGATCTCCTAATGTCTCTGTTCCCCACTGTTTTGTCCTTCCCACTCCCACCCCTCTTGTCTCATGCCCCCCCCCCCCCTTGCTGTGCGTTGTGTGTTAGCTATCATTCGAACCACGACAAGGTTAAAAAAAAAGAAGAAAAAAAGTCACACAATATCAAACTAAATCACGTGATGGTCCATGCGTCACGATATTGAAAGAGCAACTGTGAGGTGAGACAGACATGCGGGGTTGTGTATTCCTCCACACCAGCCCAAGATAGTGAGAGACCCATATCGCGATTGGCACATTTTACCACAATAATTCAACTACGATAGAATGAAATAGTGATGCAGAAACCTGCATTTGGGGAGGGCCTGCGGTACATAAATATGTAATTTACATTAGTATTCAGCCCACTGAATCAATACTTTGAAGAAGTGCCTTTGGCAGTAATTACAGTCAAGTCTTCTCTGGTATGTCTATCAGCTTTGCACATCTGAATTTGGGGATTTTCTCCCATTCTTTCTTACATTCCATCCATCCATTGGGACCATACTCTGTGCAGAGCATTGGTGCTGCTTAAGCAGTCTCCTTGGCTAATGGGAACAATCCTGGACGGGTCACCACTCCGACACAGGATACCAGCAAGCTGGCACTCATTTTGCCGACCTCGGAAGGATGGCAGGTCGAGTCAACCCCACATGGCATTAATTTAACAGCTTTCTTACAGATTTGATCAAACTCTGCCAAGTTGGATGGGGAGTGTTGGTGAACAGCTATTTTCAAGTGTTTCCATAGATTCTCAATGGGATTCAAGTCTGGGCTTTGGCTCGGCCACTCAAGGAATTTCGCGTTTTTGTTCTGAAGCCATTGCAGTGTTGCTTTGGCTGTATACTTGGAGACATTGTTCTGTTGGAATGTAAATCTTCACCACAAGGTCTAAGGTCTTTTTAAACTCTGAAGCAGGTTCTCCTCAAGGATTTGCCTGTATTTAGCTCCATTCATTGTTCCCTCTGTCCTCACAAGTCTCCCTGTCCCTGCCACTGAAAAGCATTCCCATAGCATGATGCTGCCACCACCATGCTTCATGGCAGTGATGGTGTTCGATGGGTGATGAGCTGTGCTCGGTTTCCGCCAGACTTAGCGCTTTGCATTTAAGCCAAATAATTCAATTTTCATCTCATCAGACCACAGAATCGGTTGCTTCATGCTTTCAGTCTTTCATGTGCCTTTTTGCAAACTCTAGGCATGCTGTCATGTGCCTTTTTCGAAGGAGTGGCTTCTGTCTGGCCACTCTCCCATAAAGCCTCGATTTGTGAAGTGCTGCAGAGACTGTTTTCCTTCCAGCAGGTTCTCCCATGTCAGCCAAGGTACTCTGTAGTTCTGTCAGAGTGGTCATTGGGTTCTTGGTCACCTCCATGACCAAAGTCCTTCTTGCCCGGTTGCTGAGTTTGGTCAGACGGCCTGCTCTAAGAAGAGTCTGGGTAGTTCTATATTCTTTCCATTTCTTAACGAGAGTGCTCACTGTGCTCTTGGGCACTTTCAACACTCGAGAAATTGTTTTAAACCCTTCCCCCAGACCTATGCCTCCTTACAATCCCATCTCGGAGTTCTAAGTACAACTCACAATTCCACGAGATATGTTCCTTGGACTTTATGGAAGAGTTTTTGCTCTGACATGCACTGTCAACTGTGGGACCTTATATAGAAAGGTGTGTTTCTTTCTAAATCATGTCCAATGAATTGAATTGGCTACAGGTTGTAGAGGTTGTAGAGGTTGTAGAGATGCCTCATAGATGATCAAAGGAAATTGGATGCACCTGAGCTCAATTTGGAGTGTCATAGCAAAGGGGTTTGAATACTTATTCACTCAAGACATTTCAGCTTTTCATCTTTAATTAACTTGTAAAAAAAATTAAAAAAAAAATTACACTGACATGATGGGGGTGTTCATGAGTCGATCAGTGACAAAAAAAAATCTGAATTCGAATCTCATTTAAATTCAGTCTGTAATACAACAAAATGTGAGAAAGTCAAGGGGTATGAATACTTTCTGAAGGCACTGTAACCAACAGGGACCCGCTGAACATCCGCAGAATGTAAAATTGTCCATGAGCTCTCTCTGGTCCATGAGCTCTCGCCCTGTGGTCCATCATCCGTTCTCTCTCTGGTCCTGAAGCCCCTTCTGCCCTTCAGTCCTTTCTTGTTCGGTCGTGAAAGCACCAGCAGCAACGCTGGAGAGAGCTCGCTGACCACGCCAGGGGCCCGAGGTCAGGCGCGGCTACGCAAGGCCGTGGGGAGTCGACGTCGCGACCTGCCCACCGTCGCGCAACGAGGGCGCGGGTAAGACCCTTCGGTTTCACGGGACCCGTGCCATAAAGGTTTACAAACCCCGTCTACCTCCCTGCCTATGGGGAGGGTTTTTCTTTGTTTTCGTATGCATGCTGTGGTGCCGTGTCCTGCCAAGTAGAAACTGCCTAAGTAACGGTGCATGTAAATTGATCTTTGCTTATAGTCGGTAGTAGTACTTTCTATTTGTTGCTTGAACATTGCATGACTGCCTTACTTGTGTTGTGTATGTAATAATAAATGTCCTTGTTGAAATGTATCCCGTTCATCGTCTTTTTCCCTTTTGAAAGTGCCATCTTGAATCGCGGAATAAATTAGTAGAGGGTTTTGAACGCCCGGTAAACAGAATCACATCTGTCGAGGTCGGCGATAACACCGCTCGGTTATCACTGTAGCACGGAACGGACCGCTTAAGCGATTCGTGTCCTAGGCCGACCTGCGGCGAGGTACGATTGCCCGGTCGACTACTTGCGCAGGTACTTAGGTAGGTCGAATTTGGCGAGCAACCCTATCCTCCGCGGGTCGGCAATTGGCACGATCGTGGTGAGGTTAAACCCCCACCCGTGACTGGCTCCTGGTGGTAGTTCCAGGAGGGTCACGACTGAATTGTCCATCCGGTGGGCGACGCGGTTGCGATTGGAGTTATGCAATCGCTCGCACGCCAGGCGGGCCAGAATTCGAAACAATATGTATGTTTGTTTGTGAGACAAAGTGTTGAAACTTTGTGATTGTATTCAGGGTGTGCATGGGAATGGTTAACTAGTTTGGGATGGCCAGCTCCAACTTGCTACTCCGGTAGAGAGCAAGTTTTCTAGTAACAGTAATTTCAAGTGCCAGTCAGTTCCTGGTGGAGAGTTAACCATGTGGCACTGCTACTGGTTGGTGTTCAGGATGTCTGTCCTGGGGAATCGGCTTTTAAAAAACTTAAAAAAAACAAAAACACCACAAAAGTCTGAGTTATGCAACTTTTAATTCAAGAAACATCAAAGTTCTCTCTGTCCTGGAAGTCGAGGCCACCCAGGCATGTAGTTCCTGATAAGTCCTGAGCGGCTGAGCAAGCCTATCTACCAAAACTCTCCTGCTGAGTGCCAGGCATCATTCATAACCTGGCATACCATGTATGGCAGAGAAACTATTTATATGGAATTTGTGTAAAATAAATTTGAATAATTGCTTTTTGCAATTAATCTTTTTATTATTTCATTTAAGTAAACCATTTGGCAGCATCATGCCAACATAAAATCTATCCATCCATTGGGACCATATTCTGTACAGAGCGTTGGTGCTGCTAAAGCAGTCTCCTGGGCTAATGGGCACAATCCTGGACGGGTCGCCACTCCGACGCAAGATACACGAATGGCTCAATCATCCCAGCAAGCTCGTACTCATGTCGATGACCTTAGAGGGATGACAGGCTGAGTCAACCCCACCTGGTATTAATTCGACAGCTAAGCAGGATTTCAACTCAGGAACCCAAGCTCCCAAGCCCACCACCCCCCCCCCCTTTGAACCATTAAGCAAGACAAAACGGCACACACATAAGTTACCGTTTATACTTGGTATTAAAAAAACTGGCTAATGATATCACTATCTCAACAAGAACTGTGTATGGTTTACAGCTATTGTTACCTTCTGAAGTAGTCATAACAAATCAGTAAATGGTGTATTTTCCACATGATGCACCACTCATCTGCTGCAATATATCCCAATGCTGAACCCTTCACAGATCAATGTTTGAACAAACCACTTCACTGATTAAATTGCATTATACACTTGCTGCACAACTCCCAATATATCGGAGTGAGTTGGGCTACGGTACTTACCCACCACCACCACTCAACTTCTGATTCAGCTTTTGATCTTGAAGCCAACTTTCCATGCTCATTAAATCATAAACCATCATCATCATATTCGTTTAACAACCTTTTCTCCTATTTTTGGAGGTTACTTGATCTCCATTCAATTCTTTCATTTACATGTTCTCTTTCTTCAAACCTAATGTTTTCATGTTGTTCACACACCCTTGCCAGGTTTTCCTTGGCCTGCCTCTTGGTCTTTTTCCATTTGCCTCAACACTTCCTCTCAATATTTTCATCCTCTATACATTTAGCTACATGACCAAACCATGCAAGTCTTCTTATTTCTTAATTCAACCTCTGTACTGAAATTTTTTGTGGATTTCTAAGATCTTAACTCCAACCATAAAAGGAAGAGTTAAAAAAACAAAAAACCCAGGGAAATTTCGAAAATGGTGCACCTCAATTAGCTTCACGGTACATATAGTGCTCGTGATTATCACCATAGATGATGGAAATCCCAAGAAAAAGACATTTTAAGAGGAAGGACACACACACACACACACACACACACACACACACACACACACACACACACACACACACACACACACACACACACACACACACACACACACACACACACACACACACACACACACACACACACACACACACGGTTGGTTGTCAATACTAATGCAATTACTTTTGAAACAACCAGCTTCCATCACTTGCTAAACCAGGCTTTTGCTCCACAAAATCTCAATGAATGTGTAGCACTTTGCATGTTTGTCCATAATGGTTAAAAGCATGAGGTCATGCAGATAATGGCCTCTTCAACTGACAAATGAGTGGCTCATGGACAGACAGCAATCTTTACGAGGCTAATTCTTTGCACAAAGGCGTCGGCTCTTCGACACATTCCCCTGATGATAGTCACAACTGCTCCAAATTAACGAGCGACTGAATTCATCCTACATCAAGCTTCAAGGTAAGCATCTTATCCTGTTAACTTTGAAAGCAATTAACCAAGTAACAATCCATCCAAGCTTACTCAATGATTCCAGCAACACTCATTTCATTAACCACATTTCACAAAATCTCAAATCATCAGAGAACAATACATAAGCAACTGATTTGAAGGCAACTCTTTAATACATTTGTAACGGCAAATTAAGTGACGTTTATACAAGAGCTTGAAACCAGCCGAGGAAAAATGAAAAACCTCAGACCTGCCGTAGTCAGCAGAGTTTGCAGCCAAAGTTGTCATAGTAACTACTGCAGCTTGCAAGTTGAAATAAAATTTTCTGGTCCACCAGGCAAGAACCCTCGCTTATTGAGTCAGGCACTGTGCGATGGTACTGCGGAAGTGGTTAAAGGAAAAAAAGTGAAGAAAAAAAATCCACAATGATGGAATATCCTGCACCGTTCATGACAGACAGGCGACCACAACACAATTTCACTCACTGTTTTGTGTGCATGTTATTACAAAGGCAGTAGCTATGGTAACAAAATCCTCAGAAGATCCCGTTTGCATTGCTGCAGCTTGGGTGGGTGTCCCGCTGCTTCTATCGCTTCAATTTGTGCACGCAGGCCAAGAGATTGGGCGAGGGAAAGGGCAGTCACTCCACCGTGTCCTGACACCAGTGTCCCCATTGCCACCAGTACACGGAAGACGGCTTCAGGACTGAGCCGGCACTCCAAGGCCGTCGAAACTGCAGAGAGGAGCTGAGCAAAGAAATCTGCATCAAGTTTTGTGGAGGCAGCCACTGAGAAGTTGAGTATCAAGGTGGCAAGGGCAACCTGTAAGAAGAGAATGAAGGACAAAGCTGATATCATCAAATTAATAATTCCAAAACATGTAAAGCCTTCTTATTGTCGACTGTCAGTTGAGACAGTGGATAAGCCAACAAAAGCAAATGGTTTCTCCTCTATAAGTTCATAAAAATGCTTGTACATGCATACCAATGTACAAGCACTTACAAACTACCATACAACCTGGTATGAGCTCCCCCCGAAAGAACCATCCCGAGCCATGGACTCTACATTAAAAGACATACCTATGCCACCCGGCACCCACAGGTAAGCAGGTTACATGAAGGTCAGTGGAAAACGAGGATTATCGAGATTGAAAGAAAGTCTCAAACTTTCACGAATGGTGATCAATTACAGGAACAAACTATCATGTTGCACTGGCTAAGAACCTCACAGGACTAATCATTATATTCGATAAAGCAGCTGATGTGGTCGAGATACACTCAAAGAATTAACACGCCATGGGACGCAAACACCAAACAGGACTAAACGAGACATTACTTTTTTCTTCAAGCACATGCTATGGGAATTTCACCAGACCAGTTAAAGGCCCATTTGTAGTGGCTAAAGATGACACTTTCTTCTGCCACACTTTGCAGATTCTCAAGTACTGTACTATATTTTTGAAGAGGTTTAACACTCAATAAAAATAAAAATACGAGAATTGCTTTTCCACAAATACCAATTTATTGATATTTCAAGTCCTCTTGTGTTTGGCACAGTGAAAAAAAATATATTTCCTGACAAATCTTACACGATCAATGTCTCTCTGGAAGGACCATTTGGTGAACCCTCCCATATATTTACTGAACAATACTCTTGAAGTAGTAAATTCACTCAAACATTTGGGCCTTACTACCAGCTATATTTCTTAAAGCTATATTTCTATCAAAGTTTGCCTCCAAAGCCAGCCGCCGACTGGGCATCCTCCACCATGCAAACCCTTTCCTTGGTACATTTGAACTCTTGTCTACTTACAAGACCTTCATCCAGAGCTTGATGGAGTACCGCTCTTCCCTCTGGGCTGGTGCCCCTGCCTCACACCTTCCTTAGCTTAATGCTATGGAAACAAAGGCCTTCAAAATCATTGATATCTCCTGCGATGAAGCCGAGTTTCTGGGCCTATTATTTTCATACAGCAGGCAGGTCGGTGGTTTCTCCGTCTTTCTGGTCTTGCACTCTCTGCCCGCCCCAGGTTTCTGCAGGAAGCACGTGGTCCACCAGCAACCCAGTTTTGCTGAAGCTCCCAAAATCCAGGCTCACCGCTCATCTTCACTCATTTGTTCCTCTTTTCTCACCTGTGGAACCAACTTATCAGTCTGTTAAATCTCGTTCTACCCTCTTGTGCTTAAAGACAGCTGTTCACCAACATCTCAAGTCACCCCCCCCTCACCCTCACTCCCATCCATACCAATGATCTTTTTCACCCTTGTTAACTCTCCCCAAGCCCACCTCTTTACGTTTTTCCAGGTTACCAGGTTTTCCACCACTCCCTCACTCTCCTATTAAGTTTTTTTTGTTGTTCCATTTCTGCTTTTTCTCCAGTTTTCCCTTCTACTACCTTGGAATCAAGAGTCGGCACCTCATGTCCTCCTCCTCCCCTTACATTCTTCCCAGCATCCTTTCTCCCCCCAGGTCTCCTATATTTGTCCCTCTATCCCACTGTTGGTGTGTCCCCCCTCCCCTATTTTCACCGTTTGTTTTGTTCTGTCATATCCTGGTCCGTTCTTTGTTCCAGCTCCTCCACAAGCCTCAACAACAACAACAAAACTGACGACCATCTTCACATCGATCATGCAATTTTTTTTCCATGCTGCGCTGCATTGTTTTTTTTTTCCCATTTCACTTGTGTACGTGACTAATCCATACGAGTCAAACAATACGTGGGACACACTGCGTTCCTTCCACCTTTATTCCGAGTTCACCATCTTGTTTATGCAGACTTCAATGTCAATTATCATCCTGACTCTGCATCAAAGTTTCGGGTTCTTCACAGACTTTTTCTTCTTCTTGAATCGGCACCGGATCACCTTCAAATTTAAAACAATTTACCAACTCATATGAACCAGGAGTGTATGCCAGGCAATTGTTGATTGTTCTTTACAATTTCTTCTTCTTCTTCTTGACTGCTTCGGAACAATGTTTTGGTCAATGTTTAGTCACATGTTGCAGCATTAGTTACTTGGTTTTTGTGTTTTTTTTTTTGCTGTATCTGTTATAACATATTGTTATTGCTAATTATAATAGGTCACATGTATTATTGTATAAAAGCACCCTGTTATTCACATTAGCTTACTACCCTGTGCACGCGAAGCAAAAAACAGGGTTAGGCGATTCGTTCATGTCCATCAGTCTGTCGGTAAATGTCAGTTTATGATCGAGGAACAACTTGTTTAAATTGAATGTTATATTTTCAACACAAATCGGAACATGAATTGGAAGACGAGTCTTTCGTTTTAAGATGCTTTGGCTCTGAATTTGTCCTGAACGCACATGCATTGAGAGGATCGAGATAAATTTTTTATTTTTATTTTACTCTTTGCCTGCTTGACAGTCCAGCAAAATTGAAAATCATTTCAAATGGAAAAAAAATCACTGTTTTTAAGGACGTTTTAAAGGACACATATGACAGGCACGAATACCTAATGCAACGTGTTAGATAGGGTGGTGTAATAGACACTGCATAAATGGGGGTAAATCCCGGAATTAATTTATTTACACGACTTTTACAATCTTTATTTTATTTAAGTTGAATTATATACTGAACACTGAAGAACACAAATTGCCTTCTTTGCACTTCCAAGAACCTCCAGTTTTGCAGTACATGGACGTGTTAAATAGGGTGTTGTATAAGGGTGATGTGCAAGACTGTTTGAACAGCACTGAACTTATGGAATGTTTAACGATCTTTAAAATCATAATTTTATCAAACAATTGAAGGATACACTTAAACACTGCACGGGGTAATGTGTTCTATGAACTCTCTACCACGACATTTGCATCGGGTTTTGGCCAATCATCTGGTACAATGGAACATAATTGCACAATTGAATGGTGTTTTCCTGTTAACAGAGATAAGGTTAAAAAAAAAAAAGCCCACCTCTTTCCAAGTTTCCAGTTTTTCTTTCCTGGCAGTATGTGGCTGTATCTATCTTGTTCATCCCCAGCACTCATTTGTTTAAGTCTCCCTCTATTTTTGTCCTTCATCCCTGCTGTTGGTGTCCCCCCCCATCCCCCTCTTCCCTCCCTCTCTTTCTACTGTTCCTTTTGTTATGTTACATCCTGATCCGTTCTATGTTCTACCTCCTCCATGAGCTTCGACATTCTATGCAATTAATCAATCAACAAAACTAGAACGGCACTCAGTGGAGCAAACAACTCCGCCAGGCTGAACAGTTTGCACTTTGTATCCCACCAATATGTCTGATCTGGATCCGGACCTGAACCAAAATCTCATCGGCTTGTTCGTGTCACCTGACCAACTCATCCACCTAGTTTAGTCCGAATCCGTCCACACCATTTGGAAAAAAAATCATGCTATATATCATTTTTTTTGCCTCATCCTTCAATGGTAAAGAATCACTTATAAAATTCTCATCTCCAGATGTTCACCAAAATCGAATCAATTCGTCATTGTCACACACCCAAACTGTCCATCATGTTTCGTCAGAATCTGTCCATAACTTTTTTAGATACCCTGCTCACAGACAGACAGACAGACAAACAGGGGTGAAGACATAACCTCCATTCACCTTCGGTGGTGGAGAGAAGTAGGTAATTAGTAAAACAAACAAACAATGGACTTTTTACATTGGTAGCATTTCTGAGTAATAATTTCAAGAATTCCAAGTATTTGGAGAAAGTAGTCTCCTCCAAAAGGTATAAACCTTTTTTAACTGACAATCCCCTTTTGTTCTCATAGATTTGTCTTATATCCCATATTGGGAGCATCACTTAATTATGCTGTGATAACGTGAATCACACTCTCACAGGGAGTGGCTCAATGATGACCCAAAGAGTGATGATCCAAATGAATGGCTTGGTGAAGGAATTAATGCTGAATTGATTTTTCTTGCCTGCAAATATCTCTCTTTGAGATACATCTTCGGGATACACAAATCGTGACATTTTTGATCCTATGAGAGTCATTAAAATGTTCAAAGCATGAGACAAATATTGTCCATAACATGTCAATGTTGACACTTGTTGCATTTCCCCTTCAAATTGTCTATCCCAGTAAAATACAAGTCTTCAGATAACTCACTCAGTCACATAATCAGTTGCTTCACCTGCTTCCTCATCGTCTGTGAACTGGTGGGCAAGCAGGTAAAACGTCAGACATTGAAACAGATAATACTTATACGGTTGAGGTCCAACATCCAGATCTGGATTGGGGATGGGAAAGAGTTAGGAAGGGGAGGGGGTGGTTGGGGGAGGGAATGTTCTAGATGCTCAAAGCCACAGATGTGAATGGTAGTCTGTGCAACAAGCTTTATGCACAGGTATGTTGCCATGCACAGAGAAACACATTTGAGCATTCACCCAGGATGGCTTGCCGCAAACTTCACATGAGGCTGGTGTAATATTCCACTACAATTGTAGTTTAGCGAGGACCTTTATCAATTTACAGAATTTTTCTTGGTATTCCAGAAAATCGTGGCCATAATCTTGCCGCCTGAGGGTATGGTGTGAAATTTCTTGGGTGGCAGTGAGCTCTTGTGCTGCCATTGCACAATTTCCAATATGGTTTCAGGATTCCAGTGGTGAATGCGTATTTCATCACGAGTTAACCGACAAGGAATAAAGTTGGCTGGATCGATCAAGTGTGTCGAATCGTTTGAGAAGCTCCTGATGTGATGCCACCCATTGCTGTCAATCATGAGTGCTGAGATTTCACAAGAACCATCTTGTTGAGACCATGGGCATGCCTACGTGTTTACGCATGGTAATAATATTATTATTATGAATAATAATAACCATTCCTTTCATGCTATGAGGCACATAGGAGCTGCCGAGGCAGTTTCATTGGCTAAGATGATGATGATGATGATGATGATGATGATGATGATGATGATGATGAAAATAACGCTGCCTGAACAAAATTCTGTGGATATTTTGGTGATTTTAACGTGCCGCTCCTCCATGATTAACACCTCGATATGGACAACAATGTGTGGGTCTGTCATCTGCCAGCCGTCTTGACCTGGGGCCATCTTCAAGAGACTGGTGTCTCCACTTAAAGTCAGCCACCCATTTTGTTAGTGCAGTATAATGAGGGGGTACACCTTGACATGCAGAGCAACTACGAGTTTGTGGATTTCTTCGAAAGTGGCACCTTCTTTGCATAAAAAAAAATTGATAACAGCTCGACGCTCAATCTTGTCAAGGTCTATAATTGTGTGACTGCAAATTTATAGTTTATGCTGCAAAACAAAAAAGTCAGATTGATGAAACTAATGGCGTATATAAAGAAAATAATGATATCACTGAAACGGTTGACAAGGGCAGAGTTTGGACTGCACATGCTCGTTCGCCTGAAATTTCCTGTGCAAAAAAATATTTTCACACGAGGGTGGTCAGTCACAATAAAAACTTTCAATTCCTAATGAAATTAAAAAAAAAAAAAGATGAAATATGGCCACTTTCAGCGAGCTGAGCGAGTACCATGATGTATCATACACACGTCACATGGAACAGAGATGTCCTGATGTAAATCCATCACGCAAGTGCTCTACACCTATTTTTCATAAGTGTAAATATATTCATAGCTTTCCCAATTCATGATTGGGTACCAAACTTTCCACTTTGTTCTTCTTTAACACAAAAACAAGTGATCCTGTTCTGTGCCATCTTGTTCCATCATCGTCCGTTTTACACATGGAAACAAATTCTCTACTGTAATTGCCTGAATGCTGACCTTTGACAAACATTCGAATGAAAAAAAAAACTTCTTCATCACTTTTAACTGAACATTGTGCGTTCATTTAGCAAGTTTGTTTCGGTAAGACGAGTCACTTGTTGCGTTATGACATCATCTTCAAGCCATTTCCAAAAATGATGACGATCATTTGAGCCACGTTGTTGCAAGTTACTGATACAAGCAGTATTTTCTACGACAATAAACAAGGCCCGTGGACAAACACCACAAAGAGTTTCCCTTCACCTAGAAAAACATGCGTTTTCCCAATGGACATCTGTAAGTCACTTTATTACATACAACAGCATTTCACGGCATTAGCTATTATGGGCATTCATCCAGGTGTGAAAAGGTATTACAAGTCATTTGTCAAAAACATTGCTCTCCGAGAAGCACTCCTGTAGCACGCCAACAATTAAAACAATCTCAGCTTCGAAGTCAACAGACCAATCGGAAAACAATTCCATCTTCTAAAGGCCACGACCACATCACAACATTAACTCGAACGGCGCTCGGAAGAGATGCCATGCCAAGCTGAACGGTTTACGTTTTGTATCCCACTGATAGGCCGACCCAACTCATCCACCAAATTTTGTCAGACTTTGTCCACACGTTTTGAAACATCATGCTACATATCGTTTTTTGGCCCTCCAACACAATGGTGAAGAATCATGTAAAAATTCTGGGATCCGGATCTTCACCAAAATCTAATCAATTTGTCCTCGTCACACACCCAACAACCTGTCCACCAAGTTTCGGCCCAATTAGTCGATAACTCTGAGATTTCCTGCTCACAGACAGACATGCAAACGTAACCTCCGTCCACCTTCGGTGGCAGAGGTAATAAACTCAAACATCCATCTTGACTATGAGCATAACAGGATTTGTAATATATCAACATCAAAAACCTGGTGTGCATGTAGCAACAAAGAGCAATATTCACGATTTATCAATTGTAATTTCACCAGGTCCCTTTCTTTGGGAGTAATAACAACCAAAAGGGACCCACGGAAGATCCGCACAATGTCAAATGTGACTAAGTCCTCAACAACACCAACCCACCCCCACACCTCACTCACAAACACCAAGTCCTCAACTTCACAACTTCAAGTACTCAACCTCCACACCCCCCAACCCTAAGGCTTCAATCCCCTCCCCACACCAAGTCTTCAAACTCCCCCACCCCCCAACTCTGTTCCATCTCTGCTCCACCCCCTTCCTCCCAATGAACTCCCCCCCCTTTTTCCCCACTCATAAAAGCAAAAGGGCATTCCCATATCGATCAATAAATATTTCTTTAAAACAGAATATTTAACTATTTTCCATCCCCTACCAGCCAATCACCGACTTCACAGAAACCGTGATCGAAACAGCAAGAGCATGGCTCCTACATGTCATGCCCCATCACGGTCACCTGTCCAACTTACAATCCCATGAGATATGTGGAAACCCCATGGAATTGCAACTCTCAAGTGATCACGAGCAGCCTCAATTGTGCCAATAACCACCTTAACTGAATTACCATCTTCCTGATGCAAATATACACACACATCGTTAGAAGTAAATAATGACGGATGTTTTCTTTCACAATCTCGCTAGATTCCCAGAACTCCTCGGACAATGACCTTGATACTGATGTGGGTTTTATGGTTCCTGGTCAAGTCGTTTAAGAGAAAATAGTCAGAAATAATAGCAAGGACACAAATTCTCCATGCAAGTATGCATCATGTTGCACCGCTCACGATATTCAAGGGTGTGTTACAAGTCGTATTTAAATATGTCAATTCTCTATAAGAAAACCAAGGACATCATCGAAGTGCGGGAATTATCATCCTAAATATAATACTGTTTGTGTGCTCGTTTGAGTTATATGCACTCCTGAATCGCTGGACGGAGAGAATTTTAAAACCAGTCGTCGTACTGCAAACCCTTAAATATCGCGGGTTTGAATATCGCAGTTTTGATCAGTCGGGGCAACCTCTTTATGGACCGATTTAGTTATCGTGGGGCTTAATTTCAACCAATCACGGTACCTTTTTTAGCTGAGATGTGATTGTTATCACGGCTTTTGTTTCTCATGCACCGTTAAGATTTGAATGGTGTTGAAGTGTAACACGTCAAAAGTGTAAAAAGAAAAACATAAATGATTCTTTTAATTTTATTTCTTGCTGGATTATGAAGCTGCAGAACTATTGACAAGAAAAACATATCAACAGATTACAAAGAAAAACTGTTTAAAGGATTAAAAAGGGAGGAATGGTGATGGCAAGGGGCAAGTTTAAATCGCTTCTAAATGTTTATCTGCTTCAACACAGCAGAAGACTTCATCGTAAAACGGATTTATATTTAGATTACATGGTTATTAACCTCCGCCATCGAAGATGGACGGAGGTTACTGTTTTCACCCGTCTGTTTGTTTAGGCCCGGTCACACCTTGACGTTTTAGCCAGCGATGGCAACGTATTAAAATGTATCTAAAACGCTGGCTTACGTTGAACTTTTGATGTTTTTTTTTTCAAGATTCGGACGTATTCATAGCGACTTGGTCTTATGTACAACGCATTGGTAATGGACACAGAACGTTTCGTTGTGTTATAGATAACTTATACCAATGAATGCTGAACCTGTTGTCGACCTACACAACCGATGCCCAACGATAGTCTAACTTAGGCATAGCGCGTTGCACGCATCGCCGACGATGTCGTGACGTAGCCTATTAAAAGGCTGACGCACAACGATTCGAATCATAACTGCCGTAGAAATGGAAGTGTCAACATCGCGGTGACACCTTGGCGATCTTGCCAGCGTATGCCGACCTAAGAAAAATGTGTCTAAAACGTTGGGGCACGTCAAATACGGTATGAGTAAGTTTGGTATACGTGAGTAGAACGCTAAAGTACGCTATCATACGTCGTAGTAAGTAGAGTACGTCAAGAAATTTTAAACATGTTCAAAATTTTACGACGTACTCGGCATATGACACACGTTCCGCATGTGATGGGGATAAGTTTTACACACGATATGTGGACGCTTACACACGTCCACAAAGGCTACTTATAAGCTACTCATAAGTCGAAACACGTCGCGGTAATGTCTTTTTTTACGCGAAACTTATTTCTAACTTATGTTTGACGTGCTTTGAACCAATTCTGTACGTAGTCCCAACACACATCGACGTATGTAGACGTATTCCAATGACGTCTTCCGGTTGACAAAAATAAAAAAATTAACGTGTTTCTAGCTTACAACTGCCATATAAAGACGTGTTCCCAGCGGTTTTGGGAATTGGTATATAAAAATGCTGCTCATAAAAGGGGAACCCAACAGTGTTTTCGAGTCCTTTTTGAGTTGATGTCCATGTCAGCATTAACAGTATCAGTATCAGTATTAGTATTAGTTTGTTCATGTTGGCAGTAGTAGGTGAGTGTGAGGGGGAGGGTGTGGGTTATGATGGATCGTCCTTGTGTCCGCGTGTCCACGGGTAGGAGACATCTTTTCACCATTGTTCGAAGTTCTTCGCGACTATTTTTTATGGGGCTTTTTCAACAATGAGCTATAGCTTGTTTTTACGATTTAGGTCTATTCATAACGGGTTGGACAAATGCACAATGAACTAATAATGTGCATAGAGCGCTTTGATTACTTATAGATACGATATACCAACGAATAATTATCATGAAGCCGGCGTTCACAAACTATGCCCAACGATAGCCTAACTTATCCATATCGTGCGGCAGTTTATCTTTGCCGGTGACGTAGGGTTTGCTATTCATAGGCTGCCACTCAACGATTTAAATGGCTGCATCTCCACGATTGAAAGTAGACGCTTGCGCTCAACAATTGGATTTTTTTACACAACGACTTTTAAACGGTACCACTCAGCTATTTTCATTGTTTACAATGAACGATTTAAATTGCTGTCACTCGCCTTTGTTTTTTGACGCTGGGGTTTGGAAATTTGAAGCGCTTCTTCTGAACGTGTTAAAACGCTCAAACTCGACTATTTTAAATAGACGCTGCCGATGGACAATTGGAATCATAGCCAAGCTAGACATCGAAGTGTGAACATCCTCGTCATGCCGAAGAAAAGTTTGAAGAATGCTGCAAATAAGTGTCCTGGCCGTGGACGCTGACGCAAGGACGATCCATTATACCGACGTCTTTCAGCCTATGAGTAACTTAAAAGTAACGTCTGTCGACGTGTGGCAACGATCGCGTAACGTGCCAACAACACGTTAATCATAGGTTAGAAATAAGTTTCGGGTACGCTAAACATTACCTCGGCGTGTCTCAACTTATGATTAACTTACAAGTAGCATGTGTTGACGTCTGTCAACGATCGCAGACCGTGCATACAACTTGTGGCCAGCGGAGCGGAATGTGTGAGTCATACGCCGGCATACGTCGTGAAATTTCAAGCATGCAAAAATTTGAGGACAACCAAAAAGTACAACGTTTAAAGCCAACGTACAACGCCGTATGGCAGTGTTTTTCAGCGTGCTCTCAATGTTATCAAAACTTACCCATAACGTATTCAACGTGTGCCAGCGTTTTAGAAAAAAAAATAAAAAATCGGCATACGTTGGCTAAAACGTCAAGGTGTGACCGGGCCTTTTGTTTGTGAACAGTATTATGGAAAAACTCCTCGACGGATTTCGACGAAACTTGGTGAGGGGATTAGGTATGGTCCAAGGATCATGCCATTAGACTTTGAACTTGGTCCAAAGTCCAATATGGCCGCTATGGCGGCCATTTTGAAAAAATATTTGAATTTTTGTTTTTGCATTTCTACATGTTTTAAGTGATTTCCAACCCACCCCCCCCCCCAAAAAAAAATTGTTAGAGAAAAAAACCCAAAATTTTGCAACTTTTTTTTCAACAAAATTTCGATTTTTTTTTTTGCATTTCTACATGTTATAAGTGATTTCCAACAAAAAACATGCCAAAATTATAATTGCGGCTGATTTTGGAACTTCAGGTGGATATACCCAAGTAAAATCAATTTCTGTCTCAAGGAGTCTAGTTATGACGAATGAATTGAGTATGTAAAAGTTAAAAGTAAAAGGGAAAGTTGCAAACTATAACTCTGTGAGCACTGTTGACGTCAAATTGAATGGATAGGATATCAGGTTCACTTGAGTGACCAAGCAGTATTGGCGGCGGAGGTTTTGCACTCTACTGAGTGCTCCCCCTCTAGTTTAAATTGTGATTTTTTTTTTTTTTGCATGACACTCACCTGCCTCTATATTTTCTTGAAGCCCAGGAGTTTAACGTCCCTTATTAGCACACAAAACTGGTTTTCACTATCTTGGTTTTGAATATTACGGCGTTTTCGATGAACATAACCCCGTTATATGTAAGGGTTTACTGTTTTTTAATTGTTCATGGGAAGCTTTTTATTGGTTGAAAAAAACAAAAATCATACTCTGGGAAATTGGAACATTTTAGGAAGGAAGAAAAAAAAACAATTTCAGTCTCAGGGGTTCAGGGTGGGTAGGGGAGGAGGACCCCATCGTCCTCCACAAGTGGATTGTATAGCACCACCTGATGGTAGCCCATATTACATGTTGTGAATTATAAAAGTGGGGGAATTAACCTGTCCGTAAGAACTGGTTCTTTGCCAGTAATAATGATATTGATGATAATAACAATAATAACATTAACTAGAACACAGCTGCCAACATCACCTTAAAAATGGGACATGGAGATTGTACATTTAATAAGTAATTCAACAAATCAAGGTTGTAGAAAGGTGTATAAATAAATAATTCAAGGTTAATTGTACGTAGTTACAGTCAGGTCAGGTTCGATCTGTGACCTGCTACAGGTACCATGTAAACCTGTACTAACCTGTTCCATGGTCGGGTTGTCGGCGACTAAACCGTCTCCCCCACCAGGTTTTCTGGTGAGGAGGGTGTTTGGATATGGACACCCAGCAGGATTAAAAACAAAACCTGTCAAAGGGCGGAGGAGCTCCTTGTGAGCCAACGGCCATCCATATCTAGTGCCCAACTGTGTCTGCGGACGTCCTCCTGCAGTTGGGTTACTCCTTATTAGGAGGTTGGTGGCAGGATTTGCACTCCAGCCACCGTAAAACGCTTCATTCCGCAAAACGCAAAAACGCAAAAAAATCTGAAAACCCACTCCGTGGGAGTACCTCCTGTGCAGCTTCCCTTCGCAGGGCAGCTCACCGGATGACAGGATTGGGGCAAAGCCTTTGGGACCCCCAATCTTTGATAGGAGGGAAACCACGGGGTAACATCCCTGGGTCAGATTGCAGGAGAGTGTGTCGGAGTGGTGCTGAGGTGTCGTCCACCAGACGGCGGTCTCCTTGGGTTAACCTGAGGCGGTCCCTTCGGGTGGGTGCCTGGAATGTCCTATCCCTAAGAGAGGATGATCACCTGTCTCTGTTATCATCTGAGCTCAAGCGTTTGGACATCGGGATTGCAGCTCTCTCTGAGGTTCGGAGACCGGATTGCGGCGAGATAATGGTGGGTGGTTACACCTACTATTGGTCTGGTCGCTCTGATGGTTACCATACCCAAGGAGTTGCTGTAGCTGTGTCCAATAAGCTGACCCCAATGATAATTGAGGTAACACCGGTCAACGAGCGTATTATGAGATTAAGGATTCGCCACTCCTTAGGTGTCATTTCCCTGGTCTCTATTTATGCTCCAACTGAGGCGAGTGATCTCACCGTGAAGGACACATTCTACGCCGCACTCGAGTCTGTGCTTGATCAGTGCCCCAGACGAGATGCACTTCTAGTCTTGGGGGATTTCAATGCATCGACTGGAACTGATAGGGATGGTTATGAGGTGTGTGTTGGTCCCCATGGGTCAGGAACTATGAACCAGAATAGCACTAAGTTCCTTGACTTTGCAAGAAGTCATGGACTTAGGGTGGCTGGTTCATGGTTTCAGCGCCCGCAAGCTCATCGCTGGACTTGGTATTCCAACGCTGGTGGTGTGGCAAAGGAGATTGACCATGTCCTCATTGACGGTCGTTGGAGGATGATCCAGAACTGCAGGGTCTACCGGAGTGCTCAGTTCCTCAATACTGACCACAGGCTTGTTGTAGCAACTCTAAAGCTGCAGCTTAAATCCTGGAGAATGGTACCATCCCAGCCTAGGCTGGATGTTGCCAAGCTCAGGGATGAGAGAGTAGCTGAGGAGTTTGCGAACAGGCTGAGTGGACACTTGGGGGGTCTGGGTGCTTTGGGGGGTCCTGAAGAGTTGTGGAGCGCCTTCAAGACCACCGTCCTTGATGTTGCCGGTGGATGCCTTGGAGTTCACCGCAGGGCAAAGAAGAATTTTGTCTCTCAAGGGACACTGGATACCATTGAGCAGAGTCGCAGGGCCAGGCTGAATGGCAGAGCTGAGCTGTTCAGGGAGCTGAGGCGTAAAACTGTACGTGCACTGAGGGTGGACAAGGAGGCCTATGTGCGAGGAATCTGTGAGGGGGTAGAGCATCACCTGTGGACAGGTGATTCTCGTCCCGCTTACAGGGGAATTCGCGCATTACGTTCATCCAAGCCCATCCCTCGGAGCACTGCAGTTCGAGCAGAGAGTGGTAGGCTCTTGACAGGAGTCTGAAGTGAAGGCCCGCTGGGCCGGTTACTTTGAGCGGTTGTACCAGGCTGATCCCCCAGCTGTCGAGTTGGACGTCAAGGGTGTTACAATCCCTGTTGCTGACCCTCGAATCAACTGTGGTCCACCATCGCTTGTGGAAACATGGGCTGCGGTGAACCAGTTGAAACGGGGCAAAGCTCCAGGGATCTGTGGCATCTATGCTGAACTTCTCAAGGCTGGTGGAAATGCTGCACTCGTGTCGTTGCATGCAGTTTTGTGCTCTGCCTGGAACACAGGCATCATCCCAACTGACTGGAAGAGGGCCTTGTTGTCCCTCTCTGGAAAGGGAAGGGTGATCGCCAAGACTGCAACAACTACCGAGGGGTGACGCTGCTCTCAGTGCCGGGCAAGGTCTTTGCTCGGATAATTCTTCATAGGGTTCGCCACCATCTGCTTGAGCACCAGCGTCCAGAGCAGTCAGGCTTTACACCAAAGAGGTCAACGATTGACCGTATCCTTGCACTTCGTGTCCTCACCGAACGCAGACGAGAGTTTCGGCAGGGGCTGCTTGCAGCCTATGTTGATCTCTGTAAAGCGTTCGATTCAGTGAATCGGGATGTCCTCTGGAGGATTCTTGGTCTTCGTGGGGTGCCACCGAAACTGATCGATCTGATGTCTGAACTCTACTCTGGTACTGAGAGTGCTGTGAAGTGTGGTGGTACCATCTCTGACTTATTTCCAGTTGTTACTGGAGTTCGTCAGGGATGTGTACTTGCCCCCACACTTTTCAGCACTTGTATGGACTGGATTTTTGGGAGGATGTCGGAGAGATCAAGTTGCGGTGCATCGTTTGGCAATGTCAAGATCTCGGACCTTGATTTTGCAGATGATGCAGTCATCTTTGCGGAGACTTTAGACATCCTCTTGGGGGCCTTCGAGGTGCTGAATGAGGAGTCGGAGCCGTTGGGATTACGGATTTCTTGGGTCAAAACTAAGATCCAGGCTTTCGGTGACATCTTGGATGCTGCTGTCCTGTCTGTGTCTGTTTGTGGTGAGGATGTTGAGGTCGTGGATAGATTCACTTACCTTGGCAGTGATATTCATGTCTCCGCAGGTTGTGAGCCGGAGGTCAATAGACGTCTGGGTCGGGCCTGGGGAGTCATGGATTCACTGGATCATGGGGTGTGGCGCTGCCGGTACCTGTGCGGGAGGACGAAAGTCCGAGTCTTCAGGTCCTTGGTACTTCCAGTCTTGCTCTATGGGTGCGAGACTTGGACTTTGACCAAGGATCTGAGACGGAGACTTAATTCCTTTGGTACCAGGTCTCTTCGGAGAATCCTTGGCTATCGCTGGTCGGATTTTGTGTCCAACGAGTGGTTGCTGAGAGAGACTCGGATGAGATTTGTTACCTGCATAGTCCGTGAGCGTCAGCTGCGGCTGTATGGACATGTGGCTCGTTTTCCTGACGCTGATCCTGCTCACCAGATTCTCTCAGCGAGGGAGTCTCATGAGTGGAGGAGGCCAGTGGGCCGACCACGTGCCTCATGGTTGCAGCAGGTTGACCATCATCTCAAGGAGATGGGGATGGGCCTGGCATCTGCCTGGGGGATGGCCAGACGGAGGCCCCTGGAGTACCGGCGGAAAGTGGATGCAGCGACGCGCTGTTCTGGCACATGCTCCCATACCTGACCTGACCTGTACGTAGTTGTGGTGGTAAAGTGTACATAAATAAGAGGGATAGAGAATTAAAAGTTGCACATCAGTGGTGGGAGGAGAGGAGATGGTGTGGTAAAGTGTATATCCTTATCCTTACAATAATTCACAGACCGGTGTTTGTTTGTTTTGTGTTTGTTTGTCACGCTACTCCAACTACAGTTGTAGATGATTACGTCCAAACTTGCTACATAGGATCAGCATGACCCCAATTAGTGCATAGGGGTGTTTTTATCTTTGCCGGTGGTCTTGGAAGGACGTGGGGGGGGGGGGAAAGAGGGATTGTAGGGAACGCAAATTCTCTATGTAAATGTGTATCGTGTAAATGTGTATCTATGTAAATGTGTAAATGTAAATGTGTATCTATGTAAATGTGTAGCGCTACCTCCAGGTGGGAGGGGGTATTACAAGTCCCCACTCCACAGTGCCGCCCGCATTCCTGTCCCTTTGTTTTCCAGTGCAGTGAGGTGTTTTGAATTATACGCAGGAGGCATGTTTTTTCTTCATGCACGTAACCTGGGTTATTTTTATGATTATTATTTTTGAGATCGATTGAGGCAGCTGTCAGTTGCCTATACACTGCCCAAATAAAGGTATGTGCCAGAAGAAAGCATTGCATGCTTGGTACAAGATCACCCATAGGGTGGATACTCTGCTATTGAAGAAATAATTCAAGGTGGTATGTCGGTAGCAAAAAGGGTAAAGTGTACATATATAAAATAAATAAAGACTATAGAATCATGTTTTGGTAGTGTTGATGGTAAAGTGTATGTAATAAATAAATAATTCAAAGCTTGCGTTGGTAATGCATTTGAGAAAGTAGATATAATAAATCTTTCACATGCAGCACAAGGCTGTTCTGTTCTTGCGTGTGGCAGCTTGGCTGCCGGGGTAGCTCTCATTTATTGGAAGCGCGGCTTTGCTGCTGATGCTGTGCCCCTCCACCAGTACACTGGTACTCGTTTCGCCGACCTCGGAAGGATGACAGGCTGAATCAACCCCACCTGATGTTAATTCAGCGGCCAGCAGGGTTCGAACTCAGGACCCTAAGATCCTAAGCCAGCCACCCTTACCACTAAGAACACCAGGCTTAGCACAAGGCTGTGGGGTAGCATCATTGACTGAAGGCATGGCTTTGCTGCTGATGCAGTGCCCTCTGTAGGTTAGGACAGGAATTTGGAACATATCCAGGGTGCCGGGGATAGCTCGCCTAGTCCTTGTGAAGGACACCATGTGATCTTTAACATCCACAAATTACTGCTATTATCTGGGACACCTGTTTAATGTCAATACGAGGTACAGTACACACACTGATGACTCACCCTACCTGTGAAACACAAGGATGACAGTTTTAATATAGCTGGGTCGGGATTTAAACTCAGGCAAGACAACTTGGAGGCGAGTGCACATCCCTCTGAGCCATCCTGTCAGCCCTATATAATTAATGAATAGTCCCAAGTGGGACAGACACTCATCTCCCAATGGAGTGTGGTCATAGTGCATTCGGTGATAAAGTTGTTTTTCATTTTGATTCGATGGAAAATTATGGGCCCGTGGGGACTGAAAGGCCTGATAACACGATTGTAAAGTGTCTAAAGTGTTGAAGGGGGTCTAAAGAAGTCTAAATGGGTCTACGGGGCTGAAAGGTCCAAAAGGTATATTCCAATAGCAGTTGGGGTGTAAAGATCTAAAGGGTCTATTAGATCAGGGTCAGGTCAGGTATGGGAGCATGCGCCAGAGCAGCGAGTCGCTGCGTCCACTTTCCGCCGGTACTCCAGGGACCTCCGTCTGGCCATCCCCCAGGCAGATGCCTGGCCCATCCCAATCTTGAGATGCCAATCAACCTGCTGCAACCACGAGGCACGGAGTTGGCCCATTGGCCTCCTCCACTCACAATACTCCCTTGCTGAGAGAATCTGGTGAGCAGGATCAGCGTCAGGAAAACGAGCCACATGTCCATACAGCCGCAGCTGATGCTCACGGACTATGCAGGTAACAAATCTCATTTGAGTCTCTCTCAGCAACTGCTCGTTGGACACAAAGTCCAACCAGCGATAGCCAAGGATTCTCCGAATCAAAGGAATTCGTACCAAAGGTGCCAAAGGAATTAAGTCTCCATCTCAGATCCTTGGTCAGAGTCCAAGTCTCACACCCATAGAGCAAGACTGGAAGCACCAAGGACCTGAACACTTGGACTTTCGTCCTCCCGCACAGGTACCGGCAGTGCCACACCCCATTATTCAGTGAATCCATGACTCCCCAGGCTCGACCCAGACATCTATTGATCTCTGACCCACAGCCAGCAGATACATGAATATCACTGGCGAGGTAAGTGAATCTCTCCACGACCTCAACATCCCCACCACAAACAGAAGGGGTCTAAAGATCAGAAGGGGTCTAAAGGGTGTAAAGTGTCAAAAGGGTCTTAAAAGGAGTGAAAGGGTAAAACGACGAAAAGGACTGGCCCCGGGGACCTGTTCCGCGATGTCCGCCTGGTCTTGGGGAGAGGCCAAACGGGAACCCTGGGAATTTTTTGGGGACTCCCAAGCAAAAGAAGATTATCTATTTCTAGAATATCTTGAACGCTACTTACACAGAATCGAAAACTATTTCGGCCAAAATTTGCACGTACTCGGGGTACCCAGGGTCAGGTTTTGGGCACCTCCCCCCCCCAAACACGAGGTTGAGAAGATGACGCGATATTTGCTTGTGCCCATAGCATGTGGTTTACGAATCCCTATCTGAGAAGGCCGGTATTACTAGCAGCGGCACATAATACATTTACCCATCCTCCTCTCCGCCTTTCTCCCCAGGCCCTCTGGGAGCAGGCGTTTCCATTACCAAATATACAACCCCACCCCACCTATCCTTCCTATCTCCTTTCTGCCCAGTCTCCAACTCTCATTTTATTGTCCAAACTCATCCCTCTTGATTGCAAAATATATTCCAATTTAGACTCGCATTGTTGCAAACATAATATATTGTTGCCTCTTACAACTGAACTTATCTTTTGCAGTTCCCTTTAGCAATGGGGAAATTGCCACATTAAAAGGGCTTTAGTGGTCAGGGCATTAAAAATAAAAATTTATACTGTACATGGATTAAATTTTTCTCAGCATCTCTCTATCCATTTACATCGTATGCAAATACTGTAAACAGTAAATTATGTTGATAGGAAATAATTAAATAAATAAATAAACAAATAAAGGCACCTGCAAGTTCTTGTTTTCTGATCCAATCAGTTTCAGGGTCATTTTCATCACATCATCTCGATGTGACATGAGTAGCTCCCAGCCTGCCGTTTGGCTAAAAGCATTACACAGTGTGCGCAGGCATAGCATTTGATTTGCCGGGTGGCCGTCCGGTCTGGCCAATTGCACAAGTTGTGCAAGAAAGCTAGGGCCTGAACATGCACGACAAAAGTGTTGATTGATAGCGGGGAGGCGAACAGCCAGGCGTAGGATGTCCAATCCAGGAAAGACTGTCTCTGGTGAGGATAGGTTAGAAATTAATAATTAAAAAGACATGACCAGTTTTATCATTGTGCCCCCCATCCCCCAATTCCTTTATCTTTTAGTCAAATGACCGCTGCTTACCCTCTGGCCAGTGCAGAGCCCTATCCAGGGCATCCAGGTGATCAAGCGTTGGTTCTTCACTCCCCGTAGCCCCAATGGCATACTCTGCTAAGATCTGTAGTTGCATCAAAGTCTCCATTTGCAGGCGCTGATTCTCAGGTATCTGACTGTTCAGCTCTCTGAACTTTGCTAAACAAGTACACAAAATAATGCTTGTTCACATGCATGACTGGTTTATTACATTCCGTAATCATACTTTGCATCCAGAGCGTCGTGCACATCAATGTGTGAACATTTCTGGAGTTGATAACCCAATGCTGGACAAACCACAACTGCATCACAGGTGTCAGTGCTTTACACTAATCAAAGACAAAGACAAATAGATTCAAGAAGAAGAAAAAAAAGTGGAAAATAATTACGCAATTATTTAAATAATATTTGTGTTTTAAAGAAGTAAATTATGTTACTACACCTTTTTGGGTGACTGTCTTTTTTTTTTTTCACCCTGTCTGTAACTTGTGAAATAGAACATTCACAAGTATGTATATTTGCTGGTCTGTTCTGTTATTAGTCTCCTACCAGTTTCACCGGAGGGGATTACAGGTTTACTCTCCGTCTGTCCCACCTGTGGTTTTTCAGACTTTTTTTTCCCCCCATACCCTTTAACATATTCAACTCATACTTGGTACATGGCTTCATTGTGATAAGTTACAGAATAAGTTTGAGAGCGTTGTCAATTTTTCAGTTATGCCCTTTTTAAACTTAGAAAATATCACATATTATACACGCGTCAGTGTTCAGCTGCCCTGACTCCACCTCAATAAAATCATGCACCACATTTGCATGAAGCAGGACAGATCATCAGGCCTCAGAACTCAGGTCTGGCAGTTCATCCACGACCCAGTGCAATTACGATGATCCCAGGTACACTACATGGCCAAAAGTATGTGGACACCTGCTCGTCCAGCATTCCAAAATCAAAATCATTAAAATGGAGTTGGTCCCCCCTTTGCTGCTACAACAGCCTCCACTCTTCTGGGAAGGCTTTCCACGAGATGTTGGAACAATGCTGCAGGGATTTGCTTCCATTCGGCCACAAGAGCATTCATGAGGTCAGGCACTGATGTTCGGCGATTAGGTCTGGCTATAACAGTCAGCGTTCCAATTCATCCCAAAGGTGTTTGATGGGGTTGAGATCAGGGCTTTGTGCAGGCCAGTCAAGTTCTTCTACACTGATCTCGACAAACCATTTCTGTATGGACCTCACTTTGTGCACGGAGACATTGTCATACTGAAACAGGAAAGGGCCTTCCCCAAACTGTTGCCACAAAGTTGGAAGCACAGAATCGTCTAGAATGTCATTGTATGCTGTCGCATTAAGATTTCCCTTCACTGGAACCAAGGGGTCTCTCGCCTGAACCATGAAAAACAGCCCCAGACCATTATTCCTCCTCCACCAAATTTTACAGTTGGCACTGTGCAATCGGGTAGGTAGCTTTCTCCTGACATCCGCCAAACCCAGATTCGTCCGTCGGACTGCCAGATGGTGAAGCGTGATTCATCATTCCAGAGAACACATTTACACTGCTCCAGAGTCCAATGGCGGTGAGCTTTATACCACTCCAGCCGATGCTTGGATTGCGCATGGTGATCTTAGGCTTGTGTGCGGCTGCTCGGCCATGTAAACCCATTTCATGAAGCTCTCAATGAACAGTGCTTGTGCTGACGTTGCCTCTAGAATCGGTATAGAACTCGGTAGTGAGTGTTGCAACCAACGACAGACGATTTTTTCACGCTACGCGCTTCAGCACTCGGCAGTCCTGTTCTGCGAGTTTGTGTGGCCTACCACTTCGCGGCTGACCTGTTGTTGCACCTTGACATTTCCACTTCGCAATAACAGCACTTACAGTTGACCGGGACAGCTCGAGCAGGGCAGAAATTTGATGAACTCACTTGTTGGAAAGGTGGCATCCAATGACGGTGCCACAACGAAAGTCACTGAGCTCTTCAGTACGGCCCATTCTACTGCCAATGTTTGTCTATGGAGATTACATGGCTGTGTGCTTCATTATATACACCTGTCAGCAATGGGTGTGACTGAAATAGCTAAATTCCCAAATTAGAAGGGGTGTCCGCATACTTTTGGCCATGTCGTGTATATTGTTATGGATTTGGAAACCTTGTGCAAACAGCCAGAGTCCCCATAGTTCGGTTATTTTGATAAGTATGTGTACAGTTAGAATCCATCCCCTATGTATAATGGGAATTTCATGTGTGTGCTGTGAGTTATTTCATAGTTAGGTTATTTAAATCTCCACATCCCCTCCACTTGCGGCCACAGTGTCTTTCAGCGCTTGCGCCCTCGCCTTGCGGCCGTAGCATACGAGGCAAGGTCCTTGCGTGCTTGATTCGACTTCCTCGAATTGGTCTGCATTCCAACACCACGAGGCAAAATCGTTGTTTCTCAAGCAAGAGGGATACAGACATGCGTAAAGGGGGCGGGGTTTTCCCGGTTCGGCCATAACCCCACCAAGAAAGGGCGGATCCATGGAGGTCCCTGTCCAATCAGGGCGATCAGCGCATCAGCTCCACCAAGGCATCGCCCCACTCAGAGGGGTCGATAAAGGAGGACGCGACCGTGTGTGTGTGTGTGTGTGTGTGTGTGTGTGTGTGTGTGTGTGTGTGTGTGTGTGTGTGTGTGTGTGTGTGTGTGTAGAGAGTTCTTGTGCTCGTTCGAGTTCTGAGAGTTCAGAGAGTTCTTGCGTGTCCTTGGGAGTTATTGAGAGTTCTTTGAAGTTCTTTGGAGGGAGCAGTTCTTGGAAGGCAGTTTGGGTGCGCTGTCGTCATTGCTGAAGCTCTCAAGCCTGGAGTCTTCGCTGGCCTTCAACAAGGAGCGACCCTGGATCCGCTATTCACCATCCAAGCTCCCACGGACCACAGACCCCACACATGCAGTGTGGGGCCAAGCCGCACGAACACGGTCAGGTACTCCAATGGAACTCTGACCGCCAGCTCGACTATCCTCTTGGCTGAGAGTCGAATAAAGACCAATTGGGTCCTTTTTCTTTTGGATGTGTGTCTGTGTGTGGTGCCGTCCTACAAGTAAAACTGTTTGTTTATGATCATTGTAAATATTTGCTTGCATATAGTCGAAAATAAGTCTACACTTCATCCCTTTCTTTTATTCCTGAAAATAAAATAATTGTTTAAATGTTCCAGTTCGTTTCTGCCCTTTCTTTGATTGACCCAGCATGGTTCGGACTTGAGAATTAGTGAGGCCATTTGGGCCGGTAAGTTGTCATTGGGACCGGCGCGGCTCTGGTAACCCCACTCGGTTACGCTGGATCCGAGTCGGTACCTGCGACTCGGTCCGGACAGAGTCGGCCGAGGGTGTGGTTTCCCCGGTAGTTGGACGACGTGGGTACTTAGGTATATTGAAATGAGGCAATTAACCCTACCCCACGCCATCAAAATATTGGCGATCACGGTCCGCTAAGTGACCCGTGACCTTTCGGACTTATCCGAGAGTCACGACCTAAATTCCGGGTGTTCGGTGGGAGACGACTCCACTGCTCCACCTCGTGGGCGTTTATCGCCACCAAACCCCAGCCCACAACAAATTGGTTGTCAGCAGTGGGGTACGAACCCCTCCACCTCCATAGAAAATTTGCAGGACACCAATCACAACAAATTGGTGATCAGGAGTGCGATTCGGCCCTCCGCCTCCGTAGAGAAATTAACGAGATTCGGATCAGGGGTGTACGGAGCAAAACCCCCCATTCCCTCCAAATTAAGAGTGAAAATTGTTCTCAGACGCACCATGGCGGGCCAAGATGTGCTGGAGCAGGTGGGTGTGGAGATAATGGTAAAGGAACCAATGACCCAGGACGAAACCCCCATGGAGGAAGACATTCCCCCTCAACCAAACCCAGAAGTAGTTTTGGGAGTGGCTGGGGTGGCGCATGAGCACCCCCAAGTGCAATTTCCCGCACGGACCAGATGATAGAAATGATGAGACAATTGATGCAAGATGTACGAACAATAAATGACAAAATTGACCGGAATGCGCAAAAGATGGACGAGAGTATGCAGGCATGGTGGGGGGATATGCGGGCAATAAGAGGTGATATGAAAAACGTGGTCCGGAACTTTGCAAATGCAACCAGGACAGTACATGAAGAGGTGACCGAGTCGAGGGGGAGTGTTGAAGGTGTTTGGACCGCAATGGAGACGGGCAAGGTCGAGGGGACGAGCGATATCACGATAATTGGGGGAGAGACAGAATTAAGAAAGACACAAGGGGAGATGCAGGATTTAGAAATAATGACGGAGATGCAGGAAGCAAAAGAGGGGAACAAATTAAATAAAGTTAAAGCGGAGCACACATAGGTAGAGATAGGAAGGGACATTGAGGTTGAGTGAGTGGAATGTTTTGGGACCCAGTTCGAGCATCAGGTTAACCTCCCTCAGGAACAGAGGGAGACGGTATGCTCCCATGAAGTGGATTGCGACCAGGTGAGTCCGGTTGGGCCGTGCGAGGTCGAGTGGGTGCATGATGTGAACGGGTCCATGCAGAGTTTGGGGGGGGGGGGTTAGAGATCCCGGGACCCCTTGAGTTAACACGAATCCCCGATGTGATTGTCCCGGAGTGTGTGTGAGTGTTGTGAGTGTCCTGGCGTGCATGAGTACGTGCATGGAAATGGATGACACGGACCGATCCAGATGGGAGACATGAATGGCGAGCTTAATGGGCCGCAAAGGGTGAATTTGGCAACCGCGACGGCACGTACGAGGTCCATGGCGCATTTCGCGCACGGCCCACATGCGCGCGTCTGTGCGAGTGCAATCCGGCGCGAGAACGCTCCACGTTGGACACAAACCGGCCATGTGGATGGCAAAAATGGCGGTGAGTGTCGGGTGAATTTGGAACATGCGGGTTCCCATGCGGGCGCGTGTGCGAAGCTCCCCGTGCTGCGCACCACGTGTTCTGTTCGCGGAATGCGCGGAGTGAGTTCCCAGGACGATACGCTCAGGCTGGCCTGCACGGGAAACCGCGCAGGTTCGGTGTGCGAGTGACGTCACCGGGGATCTCGCGGCATGAAGGCCGGGTAAACAGCGCACGTTGTCCTGCATGGGGAATTTCCTGAAAGCAAGCGCTGATTGGGATGCGCAGGGTGACGACAAGGCCCCAGGTATCCGACAGAAGGGACAATGAGCGAGTCGCAGACCGCCACCCTGGCGGTGCAAGAAAAAAAATGGCCTCGCTCAAAGTACACGGCCCCGGCCGGGATGTGGTAAACATCCTGCATGGGCAAAGGAGCGTTAGTTGGTGGGAAGGGTTTAGCGATAGATAGACCGGCCTCATGGGACATCAACAGTTCCTCATGGGGCCCGTGGAACAGTTAGTGGGAATTTAGGTTAGATTTAGAAATGGATTTGGGAGACATGGATGGACATGGAATGTGTAGTGGGGACGTAGCTTAGTGATATAATTAAATGGAACGTGCACTAGTTTAAGGGATGATGGGGAGCACGAGATAGTTAGGGGGACGTTGTTGTTGGAGTGTTGGTGTGAAAATAAAAGTGAAAGAAAGATGGATGATGAGTGAATGTGAGTGGAGTGAATGTGGAATGCATGGTGCGAATGAATGATTGGTGGGAGGAGTGAATCCCACCCAAGGGAACCTGGGTCAGTGTAATGTTAGTTAGTGGGTTAGTTAAATTTACCAAAAGGAGGTTGTTTTGTTGTTGGTGTGGGAAGAAGGCTCGAAACCCTTTTGAAGGGTGCAGGAGTCCATTGACCGGCTGGGAGCGTGGCAGTGGAAAGGTGAGTATTGAGTAGAGGGCACCCCGGGCGCAGAAGTAGTCGGCCAGAGTAGGCCATGGGTCCAAGGGACCGGGATAGTGTACTGGGCACGGGTGGCCCATCGGAAACGGGACCCGTAGCGCTGAGATGCCACATGGGCATATACGGGGGAGTAGCCGGGAAGGGCACTCCCCGCGTTCATAGGGAGCAGGTAGGCTTGGAAAGAGCCTCAGGGCCCGGAGGTGCCGTAGTTAGAGTTTGACAGATGGGAATCCCTGCCAAGTGAGCCACGCTGCCCAGCCACAAAACTGTGCAAGGGCACGAGAGAAAATTTGCGGGCCAGGCCCAAATTTATAAGGAACACCAACACAGGCAATAGGAATCATGGTTATTAGAACCGATATTATTAGAACGGGTATTATTAGAACCGATTTCAATGAATCGACTGGAACTGATAGGGATGGTTATGAGGTATGTGTTGGTCCCCATGGGTCAGGAACTATGAACCAGAATAGCACTAAGTTCCTTGACTTTGCAAGAAGTCATGGACTTAGGGTGGCTGGTTCATGGTTTCAGCGCCCACAAGCTCATCGCTGGACTTGGTATTCCAACGCTGGCGGTGTGGCAAAGGAGATTGACCATGTCCTCATTGACGGTCGTTGGAGGATGATCCAGAACTGCAGGGTCTACCGGAGTGCTCAGTTCCTCAATACTGACCACAGGCTTGTTGTAGCAACTCTAAAGCTGCACCTTAAATCCTGGAGAATGGTACCATCCCAGCCTAGGCTGGATGTTGCCAAGCTCAGGGATGAGAGAGTAGCTGAGGAGTTTGCGAACAGGCTGAGTGGACACTTTGGGGAGTCTGGGTGCTTTGGGGGGTCCTGAAGAGTTGTGGAGCGCCTTCAAGACCACCGTTCTTGATGTTGCCGGTGGATGCCTTGGAGCTCACCGCAGGGCAAAGAAGAATTTTGTCTCTCAAGGGACACTGGATACCATTGACCAGAGTCGCAGGGCCAGGCTGAATGGCAGAGCTGAGCTGTTCAGGGAGCTGAGGCGTAAAACTGTACATGCACTGAGGGTGGACAAGGAGGCCTATGTGCGAGGAATCTGTGAGGGGGTAGAGCATCACCTGTGGACAGGTGATTCTTGTCCCGCTTACAGGGGAATTCGTGCCTTACGTTCATCCAAGCCCATCCCTCGGAGCACTGCAGTTCGAGCAGAGAGTGGTAGGCTCTTGACAGAGGAGTCCGAAGTGAAGGCCCGCTGGGCCGGTTACTTTGAGCGGTTGTACCAGGCTGATCCCCCAGCTGTCGAGTTGGACGTCAAGGGTGTTACAATCCCTGTTGCTGACCCTCGAATCAACTGTGGTCCACCTTCGCTTGTGGAAACACGGGCTGCGGTGAACCAGTTGAAACGGGGAAAAGCTCCAGGGATCTGTGGCATCCATGCTGAACTTCTCAAGGCTGGTGGAAATGCTGCACTCGTGTCGTTGCATGCAGTTTTGTGCTCTGCCTGGAACACAGGCATCATCCCAACTGACTGGAAGAGGGGCCTTGTTGTCCCTCTCTGGAAAGGGAAGGGTGATCGCCAAGACTGCAACAACTACCGAGGGGTGACGCTGCTCTCAGTGCCGGGCAAGGTCTTTGCTCGGATAATTCTTGATAGGGTTCGCCACCATCTGCTTGAGCACCAGCGTCCAGAGCAGTCAGGCTTTACACCAAAGAGGTCAACGATTGACCGTATCCTTGCACTTCGTGTCCTCACCGAACGCAGACTAGAGTTTCGGCAGGGGCTGCTTGCAGCCTATGTTGATCTCTGTAAAGCGTTCGATTCAGTGAATCGGGATGTCCTCTGGAGGATTCTTGGTCTTCGTGGGGTGCCACCAAAACTGATCGATCTGATGTCTGAACTCTACTCTGGTACTGAGAGTGCTGTGAAGTGTGGTGGTACCATCTCTGACTTATTTCCAGTTGTTACTGGAGTTCGTCAGGGATGTGTACTTGCCCCCACACTTTTCAGCACTTGTATGGACTGGATTTTAGGGAGGATGTCGGAGAGATCAAGTTGCGGTGCATCGTTTGGCAATGTCAAGATCTCGGAGCTTGATTTTGCAGATGATGCAGTCATCTTTGCGGAGACTTTAGACATCCTCTTGGGGGCCCTCGAGGTGCTGAATGAGGAGTCGGAGCCGTTGGGATTACGGGTTTCTTGGGTCAAAACGAAGATCCAGGCTTTCGGTGACATCTTGGATGCTGCTGTCCTGTCTATGTGTTTGTGGTGAGGATGTTGAGGTCGTGGAGAGATTCACTTACCTTGGCAGTGATATTCATGTCTCTGCTGGCTGCGAGTCAGAGGTCAATAGACGTCTGGGTCGGGCCTGGGGAGTCATGGATTCACTGGATCATGGGGTGTGGCGCTGCCGGTACCTGTGCGGGAGGACGAAAGTCCGAGTCTTCAGGTCCTTGGTACTTCCAGTCTTGCTCTCTGGGTGCGAGACTTGGACTCTGACCAAGGATCTGAGACGGAGACTTAATTCCTTTGGTACCAGGTCTCTTCGGAGAATCGTTGGCTATCGCTGGTCGGATTTTGTGTCCAACGAGCGGTTGCTGAGAGAGACTCAGATGAGATTTGTCACCTGCATAGTCCGTGAGCGTCAGTTGCGGCTGTATGGACATGTGGCTCGTTTTCCTGACGCTGATCCTGCTCACCAGATTCTCTCAGCGAGGGAGTCTCATGAGTGGAGGAGGCCAGTGGGCCGACCACGTGCCTCATGGTTGCAGCAGGTTGATCATCATCTCAAGGAGATGGGAATGGGCCTGGCATCTGCCTGGGAGATGGCCAGACGGAGGCCCCTGGAGTACCGGCGGAAAGTGGACGCAGCGACACGCTGTTCTGGCACATGCTCCCATACCTGACCTGACCTGAGAACCGATAGTTTAAAGTGACAGGCGTTTTGGAAAGCCCCGGAGAGAGTTTAAAGTGTAATAAATGCTAGGGTAGTTCAAAAAAAAAAAAAATGTACCTCTTCGCACCATCCATCCCTTCGCTCTCTGTAGGCCGCTGGACTCACTGTGGGAAGATTGCTGAACTCTGTGGAGGTTGTTCTGAGGTTTTGTTGGGCCTCCAGGCAGGACACTCATATCTCCCTTATTCCCCTCCAAAAAGGATCTTAGGGGTTGGCAGTAGACGGACAGGATAGGTTAGCCGGATAAGGACAGTAAGAGGTTTCGGGACCAGCAATTATAAAGAAAAATATTTAAAATAAAATAAAATTAAAGAATAACAGGGGGCTAAATTTTGTTGTTTTCTTGTTGCAAACTAAGGGAGTGGGTATGGACAGAGACAGGCAAAGGCGATACGTTGGGGGGGGGGGACAGTAGGGTAGGTCCGAGCCTGTCTTCGGAGCGGCCAGCACCACCGCACTCTCTCCACAACCTCACGGGACCATACCAGAGGCCGGTCAGCTTCATATGCCGGCCTGTTGTGCTGTATTTGTGGGTCCGCATTTGCCTTGCCTCACTTGCCTGCCTTTGTCTTGACCCCATGCCTGCTTGCCCTTGTTGCATTTGCCCCTGTGTCACCAACTCACCATGTGTGCCAGGACCATCTTTAGCGTTTTGCAAGGACTGCCCTGCAGGCAGCCACACCACGAGGACTGCATTGCGCAGCCCGTGCATCGTTTGCATCCATCATCCATTTTGTGTTTTTGCATCCAGTCCATCTCCATCCATTCACATGTGCCAGGGACTGCATTGAGCAGCACAGCTACCTCCTTCTTGAATAAAAGCCAGTTCAAATGGCCTGTGGGACGGCGCATGGCCTACCGTGTTAGGGTGAGTTGCCTCCAGCAGCTGAAGACTGAAATAAAAGAGAAGGTTCAGTGACAAAAGGGACCTTTTGAGTAGGCCCTGAAGACGTCTGACCTTCAAGCTGCTGTGCACTAACCCACACAAAATGATTGACTTTACTGTGCCTTTTTCTTCACAGATCACAGGTCCTGGGCCATGGTTAGTGTAAATATTAGAAAATGTAAATAAGTTTTGCAACCCACCTGTGTGTTTGTCTAGCGCTGCAATCTTAGTTAAGTTGTCCATGTGAGTCTGATAGTTTAGTTACGCAGCGCACTAGGTTATTTACTTTTGGGACATGTATACAAATGTCGCACTCAGGGATCCGCAGGTAAAACGTACTCGGGGGGGGGGGGGTGGGGGAAACCTACACATGCATGCCACACGGAAATTTGAGTACTCGGGACGAGTCTGTAAAAAGGGGAGGGGGTAGTGTTACGGATTTGGAAACCTTGTGCACACAAACAGCCAGAGTCCCCGTAGTTCAGTTATTTCGATAAGTATGTGTACAGTTAGAATCCATCCCCCATGTCTAATGGGAATTTCATGTGTGCGCTGCGAGTTATTTTATAGTAAGGTTATTTAAATCTCCAGATCCCCTCCACTTGCGGCCACAGTGTCTTTCAGCGCTTGCGCCCTCGCCTCGCGGCCGTAGCATACGAGGCGAGGTCCTCGCGTGCTTGATTCGACTTCCTCAAATTGGTCTGCATTCCAACACCATGAGGCAAAAGCATTGTTTCTCTAGCAAGAGGGGCACAGACACGCGTAGAGGGGACGGGATTTTCCCGGCTCGGCCATAACCCCGCCCAGAAAGGGCGGATCCATGGAGGTCCCTGTCCAATCAGGGCGATCAGCGTGTCAGCTCCACCAAGGCTCCGCTCCACTCAGAGCGGTCGATAAAGGACGACGCGACCCTCAGTGCGTGCGTGTGTGTGTGTGTGTGTAGAGTTCTTGTGCTCGTTCGAGTTCGGAGACTTTAGAGAGTTGTTGTGTGTCCTTGGGAGTACTTGAGAGTTCTTTGAAGTTCTTTGGAGGGAGCAGTTCTTGGTAGACAGTTTTGGTGTGCTGTCGTCATTGCTGGAGCTCTCGAGCCTGGAGTCTCCGCTGGCCTTTGACAAGGAGCGACCATGGATCCGCTATTTACCATCCAAGCTCCCACGGACCCCACATGTGCAGTCGCGGGCCAAGCCGCATGAACGCGGTCAGGTACCGCAATGGAACTCTGACCCCCAGCTCGACTATCCACTTGGCTGTGAGGGTCGAATAAAGACCAATTGGGTCCAGTTTCTTTTGGGTGTGTGTCTGTGTGTGGCGCCATCCTATAAGTAAAACTGTTTAAGTGTTTATGTTCATTGTAAATATTTGCTTGCATATAGTCATGAATAAGTCTATACTTCGTCCCTTTCTTTTATTCCTGTAAATAAAATAATTGTTAAAATGTTCCAGTTCATTTCTGTCCTTTCTTTGATTGACCCAGCATGGTTCGGACTTGAGAATTAGTGAGACCGTTTGGGCCGGTAAGTTGTCATTGGGATCGGCGCAATTCTCGTAACTCCGCTTGGTTACGCCGGATTTGAGTCGGTACCTGCGACTCGGTCCAGACAGAGTCGGCCGAGGGTGTGCTTTCCCGGGCAGTTGGATGATGTGGGTACTTAGGTATATTGAAATTAGGCAATTAACCCTACCCCACGCCATCAAAATATTGGCGATCACGGTCCGCTAAGTGACCCGTGACCTTTCGGACTTATCCGAGAGTCACGACCTAAATTCCGGGTGTTCGGTGGGAGACGACTCCACTGCTCCACCTAGTGGTCTTTTATCGCCACCGAATCCTGGCTCATAACAATATAACCATGATATATTACATATGCATACAAGCCATACGCATGTTTTTGCTTCATTTATGTACATCGGTGTTATTATCCCACAATCACAAAGAGAAAAGCGGGGGTAAGCAATCGGTTGCGTATGTACGTGCGTGTCTGCATTTTGATAAGGGTGTACATCAAAAACCGCTCAAAGGAAGAAATTAAAACTTTACCATGTTACATGACCATTTGATATAGTGAATATTGAGCATACATCAAAAAAAAAAAACGTACAAAATTAGTTTTATTGTACTCGCTTCAGCCTTTAATTGTGCTTGGCTGGTGAAAAAGCAAAGAAAATGATGATGTACAATGTGGCGTTTTAACGATCTCCCCATTTATACGTTAACGATCTACTCTGGTGTTTTTTTTTTTTTTTTAATCAGCCTTGGTAGTGATGAAAACACTTGAATGAGAATAAAAGCTACTTTGTAAAGGCTTATGAATGTATAGTACTGTGGATGAAAAAAAAATTATATTAATTTATTCTCAATTATATTCACTTGTCGCTGTGTATTCAATTGTTGTTGGGACTTTTCTAAATTGAACACTGCATAAAATAAGGTCGTACTTTTGTACCCCCTCCCCGACAGTCTTTTCACCTCCATGGTGATATAAATGAATCTAGAAGTAAAGTAGAATTGTATCGGACTAAATCGTAAGTGCTTTTATCTCACTGAAATACATATAACCAAGACTAGTATCTCCAATGTTTAAATGGAACTGCCCAGCTGCTAAAGAGAACGCCTTGCTGGCGCTGCCTCATTGTCTAGAAGAAATTAAATAACTTTGTTAGGCTACTGGAGCAAATGTCTTGCTGTCTACAGAAAATTAAATAACTCCATTGGCTTTTGATGACAAAGGCCTTGCTAGCTGCATGAAAACAAGCTGGGTGTTTGAGAATGCATGTTCAAAGTACTGACCTCAGGTGTTTTTGTTTTTTTTTAATCTCTATCTCTATCTCCAAGCTTATCATCCTTTCTTCATGGTTAACACTGCAAACTTTTGCCACGAGTGTGTTATTTTTTTCCCTCCCACCCAAAATGGTCATATATTGCAGTTCTGAGTTATTTTGCTTTGTGCCTATCAGCCCTTCCCCAAGTTTGACAGCCAAAACACGGGAGGGTGAAACATTTGGCAATTCAACGAGCATAAAAGGGGATTACTGTGTGCATTTTGACCAGAAAGAGGATCGTGTTTGATATTGCTTGTGTCTTGTATCTCCTTCTTTCCCATGCACATGTTTGTTGTTGTTTGTTAATAAATGGTCTCAGACGCCGACAGAGAAGAACTGAATTTCTTCCACAAATTGGCGACTGTGACAGGATGCAATTTGCCTCGGTGAATCGAGATCAGTGGCATGCAGTTGGAGGAAAGGGAAACAAAAGTGAGCTTACCATAAAGGTAAGGGATTTCGTCCCCGAGGGGGAGCATAGGTACAGTATGTTTGCCCTCCCTCCCTGCATGCCTCATCTCTCGACCATTTTGTAAACTTGCTTCGGAGTTACACAAAAGAGCCTGAACCATTTGATGTGCTTGTAGTTGGTGTCCTGGTTGATGAAGAGTTGGTGTGTTTCAAGGTTGGCAGCCTGTCCTGATCAGACAAAAAGCCATTGTGGGCATCCCCCTTTTTAAGTCTCGGTGCCACACTCAAGGCAATTTGGTGTTTTTTACCAGAAGTAGGAACATTATTTGGTGTTTTTACCTTAAGTAGGAACATAATTTGGTGTTTTCACCTGAAGTAGGAACATAATTTGGTGTTTTTACCTGAAGTAGGGATTTGTAATTCAGTGTCTCTACCTGAAGTAGGAATATACTGTGATTTGGCTGTTCCACCTGAAGCTGGGACATAGTTTGACTGGTCGAACCTGAAGTTGGATAAATTGACTAAAGTGGAGGGATAAATTATGGGTTTATTGTTATCTTCACCTGAAATGGAGGGATAAATCGACTAAATTCATTGTTTTTCCAACCAGTTGGAGTTGACAGAATTATGGGTTTATTTTCACCTGAATGTTAGAAGGATAGGGCTCTTGTGAATTTGTGTTGACTTTCATTAAATTTTGTATGTGCAATGAATTGTGTACCAAGTGTTGTATTATTTGAGTTATTTACATAAGGGAAGCGAGTGTTGATATAGTTTGTGTACGATATCGCAGTATTTCAATTTGTGTATTTTGAGCTGGGAAGCATATGAGAATGAATAAGCATGGAAAGTGGAGATCAGGATTGGTCGTCACCGTACACTGTGAAGACTGAAAAAGGCGAGGTGTGTCACCGATTTCAGACGAGGTGCAATCACATCAGATTCCTCACACGCCTTTGCAGCTTCGGTGTTTAAACTAAATAATCGAAAAAGAACAACGGGTTTATGGCTTGCATTGAAAGACAGAACCTTAGCATTATGATGCGGTCTCTTTAGAGTGCAAAACAAATGCCATTGAGAGCGTTTCAAGAACAGATAGAGAGGTAGTGTATGTGAATTCGATTTTGTTAACATCTGAATCAGAAGCGACTGTGGACTCTGTGCCCTCCATCCGGGATGATAAGGAACTGAAGATTACTGTACAATGTCATAATCCTACATATATTGATGAGAATGTCATGTACGAAATTATATTGTAACAACTAAAGCATGAAGCGAAATGGGCATTCATAAAATAAAATAAATATATAAAACCACCTCAGCAAGACGTAGTTTGGAGACAGATTACTCACATGAACAGCCGAAGTTGTGCTCCATGGTTGCTTGGGATGCCTTTGCATGGTTGCTTACGAAATCGCAAGTGCTTTTATCTCACTGAAATAGATATAACCAAGACTAGTTTCTCCAATGTTTAAATGGAACTGCTCAGGTGCTGAAGAGAAGAACGCCTCGCTGGCACCTCATTGTCTAGAAGAAATTAAATAACTTCAGAAGGCTACTGGAGAAAATGTCTTTCTGTCTACGAAAAATTCTATAACTCCATTGGCTTTTGATGGCAAAGGCCTTGCGAGCTGCATGAAAACAGGCTGGGTGTTTGAGAATGCATGTTCAAAGTACTGACCTCAGGTATTCTCTGTCTCTGTCTGTCTCCCTTTCCTCCCCAAACTTATCATCCTTTCTTCAAGGTAAACACTGCAAACTTTTGCCACGAGTGTGTTATTCTTTCGCTCCCACCCAAAATGGTCATGTATTGTAGTTCTGAGTTATTTTTCCTTGTGCCTATCAGCCCTTCCCCAAGTTGAATTGCCAAATGTCTGACCCTCCCGTGTTTTGGCTGTCAAACGAGTATAAAAGGGGATTACTGTGTGCATTTTGGTCACAAAGAGGATCGTGTTTGATATTGCTTGTGTCTTGTATTTCCTCCTTTCCCATGCACATGTTTGTTGTTGTTTGTTGTTAAAAATGGTCCCAGGCCCCGAACAGAGAAGAACTGAATTTCTTCCACAGTACTCTTATAAAAGACTTTTCAAAGCATAATTTGTACACATTTACCTAAGCAGTGTAGACAGATTTACAAAATTGCTGCCAGAAGAGTTGGGCCCTGTTCTTTTTCTGGTTTTCATCAATGATCTCTCTGACTGTGGAAAATCCTCTTTATCTCTTTGCTGATGACTCCACTCTCTGCCGTACCATCTGTCATCCCTCAGACCGGCAAACAGCAGCTTCGTCACTCTGCAAATCTGGATAAAAATCTCAAACTGGTCCAACACGTGGAACATATCTTTCAATCCTCACAAATCTCACACACTCACTATGTCTCTACGAAAGAACCGTTTTGACCCCCCCCCCGCCCCCCCACAGCCACATCTACTTTCTCAACAATCCTCTGGAAGAAGTACTTTCATTCAAGCTTCTGGGTCTCACTATCTGCCATGATCTTTCCTGGGAAAGCCACATTTCCAACATAGCCTCCAAAGCCAGTCGCCGACTGGGCATCCTCCATCGTGCAAAGTCCTTCCTCGGCCCACCTGAGCTCCTGACCACTTATAAAGCTTTTGTCCGCAGCCTGATGGAGTACTGCTCTCCTGTCTGGGCTGGTGCTCCTGCCTCTCACCTTTCTCAACTTCACGCTGTGGAAACCAAGGCATTTCAGGTCATTGGCATCTCCCTCAGTGAGGCTGAGTCTTTGGGCCTCTCACTCTCCCACCACAGGGAGGTTGGTGGTCTTTCTGTCTTCTACAGTCTCCTCTCTGGTCTCTCCCCCCCCCTTTGCATTGTGTGCAATATTTCCCCCCCCCATATTTCCACAGGGCGCTCAAGGTCTGCCAGCAAACCCCTTTTGGTAACACTACCAAAATCACGAATCACTGTTCACCCTCCTCACACTGCTCTTTCATTCCTCTTTTTTCCCGCCTGTGGAATCAACTCCCTCACTCTGTTCAATCCCATTCTTCCCTCCAGGTCTTCAAAACAGCTGTTCACCACCACCTCTTATCTTCCACCATCCAAAACCACAATGTTTTCTACCCCCGTTCATCCACCCCAAACCCACTTTCAAATTCCCTGCCTTCTTTCCTGAAAGTTCCTGCGGTGTTCATCTTCTATACCCCGTGTTCCCCATCCCATCCTTCTCCTTTCCACAGATCTCTAAATGTCCCTGTTCCCCACTGTTTTGTCCTTCCCTCTCCCACCCGTCTCCTGCCCTTGTCGTGTTATGTGTTAGCTCTCATACGAGCCTCGACAATGTATACAAAAAAAGAAGAAAGGAACAACAAAAAAAAAGAGTTTGCTCACACCAATTCCTTCTCAAGACTGTGCAGGGTAAGTATTCTATGAATACCATCTCGTTTTTAAATACGAAATAGGCAAGGCCAAGAAACTAGCAAAATTTTGGGTTCGAGAATTTCTTCTTCTTAATTTTGGTTCTGGTATTGGCTCGAGCGTGCGTTAAAACAAACTAATTTTTATCTCCGGTTTGTTTGTTTTTGGAAACTGAATTTATACTTTGCAGTCGCGTTTTGTCAACCCAGCAAGGCATTCCTTCTTCATAACCTATTAAAAACATGAGAAATGACTTGTATTGTACTGTGCTGTGTTTATCGTCAAGTCTGAACCCAGACAGAAAGAATCACTATATCTCTTGCAGCCTATTATGTAAATCACTACAAATGTAAATTAATCAACACATCAAAAAGGAAAGATGGTAACTTAACATGCTGATAAACTTGAATCGGTTATGTTGTTATTGACGTGAAACTACAAGAATGACAATTACTGTTTTTTTTCCACATCGGTTTACAAGTTCCAGATCCACCCCCATAATGTTTATCTTCGACTTAGAATCACAAATTAAGACTTGACATTACCTAGCGTTTCCAGTGTTTCCTTGACAGTGCATTTCCATTGAAATGTAAAGAACAATTATTAATAACTTTTGTCGTATTTACATTAAAAACGACTAAAGCTGTAAACTGTTAAATCAGGAGCTCACGAGTAGGGTATCTGTCTCCGATGGGTTCGTAGATGTCTCACCTGAAATAAGCAATTTATCGGAGTGTGTATTGGTGGAAACAGCAATTCAGCATAAAAATTCAGTGAGCAAATAGAGTGGGTGGAGCCGGTAACCTTTCCGACCTTGTTCCATTCCATCAGCTAAGATTTCCAATCCATGCGTGTTGCGCAAGTGTGAAATTATGGAAGCTCGGCTGGGAAATGGATTTAGACACTTTTTGAACCCACTGCCTGACCGAAGATCACTGAAGTCTTTCCATGCCAACCAAACACCTCCAGGCACCTATCTCTCTCCGCATGGCTTCTTCAGCCCCCCCCCCATTCTCTCTGTACCCCCATAGCTTTTCTTTCAGCAATTCCATTTCGGAATTGCTCACAGTATTTCATTGGGGTTTCCCATTTGATGAGTGGTAGATCAGTAGTTTCAGTTTCACTTTCCAACATCAGCTTTGCTTTGGGATATCAGTTTTGATTTGTCATTTAAATTTTGATGCGATGCGAATGGTGCACAAAAAGTCATAAAAAACGGTTTTCGGGAGGATTTTTTTTTCATTTTCAAAGGGGTCTTTAAAGTTTCTTTAGTATGTTAAGGGTTTCACCCTCGAGCGGTCTGAGGGGTCGTAAAGGGCCGAAGGATGAAAGAGCAAATGTCTAAACTCTTTGAAGTGTCCAAAGGGTCTTAAAACTACCAAAATGGTCGAATAATGTGTGTAGGACTCTTAAGGGTCTAAATGGGTATAAAGGGGTCTAAAATGGTCTCAAGGGTCTGAGGGGCATAAAGGGCCAAGTGCAGTGATCGCAATTTTTTGGAGGGGGGGGCTCTTTTGCCGATAAGACCAGTGTGAGAGCTGCCACACCGCCTACAGATCTCCGTAATGGTTGCCATTAGGCCCTGCCCCCACATACTCTTCTACGTTGTGGTTAATTGTGCTGCAAGCATAACTGTTTGTACACTGCCATCTACTGATGTAGTGATGTCAATTTTATGCTTCACGTTGGAACACTCATTTGAAACCATTGGGTCAATTTTATATCATTTAAAGTGGATTATGATGGAGCGTTTTCACATTTGTGCATTATCAGCCGCATTTTTGGGTGTAAAGTGTCTTAAATGGGTATGAATGGGTCTAAAGGGTCTTTAGAGGGTCTGTGGTGTCCAAAGGTCTGGAAGTTGCATTCCAATAGTATGTAACGGAATTAATCTACGTAGTCATGGTCCAATAAAAAGTAATTAATACACGTAGTCATGGTCCAAGTCAGGTTCAAACCGTACTATATTGATAAACATACTCATAAGGGTCCATTGAGGCTTCACCTCCATCCCTGCTCTCGCCTCCCAATACATAGCAATCCCTGCTCATAGCAATATACTACGCCACAATACATAGCACAATATTTGAACACAAGATTTACAATACACTATATCAGTATATTGTACATAAATTTTCCACATGCACATGCAGGAACTGGAAGCGATACTAGTACGAGCAAGAGTTTTTCCTAGCATATTATGGTCAAGATTTTTTGCCAACCAATGTTTTATTTGACAGTATGTATTGTGGCGTATTGTGTGTCCAGCACCCGAGTCCCCCAACATAATTCTTTGCCATGCGTGAACCCAACCCATTGGGATCCCATTTTCATTTATGCTGAGGTGTTGGAGTATATGAAGGGGTATTCTCACACGAAAAAAAAAAATCGGGGCCATCAGTTTGGCTGGGGAGCGGGGGCCCAAGGTCAAAGGGCGCCCCAAACTATAACTTTTTGAATTACTGTTTCGGAGTGATTTTACGTTACGAAAGTCAAAAGATCTCACTTTTACGAGCATTTTGATACTAAGATCAGCCAAATCGGACCACTACAACCTGTGATATGGCTTCTGGAAGATTGTGGGGCAGCCGGGGGCACCCAAATTTGGGGGGCCCCTAAAATGGGCCCACAGGTCTAAAAGTTGGTATTTTGAGTTTTTTCACACAAGTGAATAAATGACCAACATATGGGGAGAAAATGAGGTATTAGTGTCGGGAGGGTGTGTACACTTGACATGGAATGCCCCACTTGCACTGGTATGTGCAGCTGAAATGGAGAGGCGTTTGCAGGGCATGCTTTCTAACTCGAGGATATGCGTGACTGACTTGGGCCCAGAATTATTTCACCTAACATTCCTTGAATAGCATTCCTGAACTCGTCCTGATCTGGGTCTGGAAGCGAATTAGGTCCGAGAGAATGGATTTTCTCACCAATGCCAGTTTCTTCTCTCGAAGGTCAGGAAATACCAGGTAAACTCTTTCTCTAAAGCTTGGAGGTTCTCAATAACCATAGCCCTGAGATGAGCTATGGTTATTTCTCTTTCTCTAAAGCTTGGAGGTTCTCAATAACCATAGCCCTGATGATGAGTCCATTTCTCCCTGAGCTGCAAACTCACAAATTGTCTTGAACATTGCGAAATTACCTCAGTTGGCTTTCCTCCTCCAATACTGAATCTTGTCCATGAATGTGCACTTTGGTTGTTGGTCGAAGAAAAATCAACAAAATCGGCCAGGTCTGCTCCCCACAATGGATCCTTGAAAAATAAGTCTTGTTTTTCTCGCATTTCCAGAAACAACTTCAATTCGGCTTGGTTCGAAGACTCGATTAACGCAATGCCTTTAAACAACCAACAACATTTAATGTAGATCAGGAGAGCTTTGTGCTCTGAATCTGAACCCAATAAGGACCATGTCTTTGCACAGCTCCTTCAAAAGATGACCGTTGACAGCCACAGATTTGACGCAATTCGAATGACTCCATTCAAGATCCCTTGAAAGTGACGTGGGAAGGCATTTGGATGGAAGGGAGTAGCTCTTGGAGACACCTCTTTCACCCTGGTCTGAAATGCAGATTTTGAGCTCGACATTGCATGTACATTGTTAGTGTACACTCCACACAGATTCTCCCATTATAAACATTAATTGTTGAAGTAATTAGTTACGTTCATATGCGATCTTATATCATACATACAACGAATCTCCATGGCCCACCGGTTAGGAACCATTGCTATATGCCATCCTGTGAGGCCCATATAAAATATCAGAGTAATATGCTGGAACATTCCAGAATAATTTAGAACATTTTGGAATATCCAGATATGCAAGCCACAAGGTAAAACTTAAACTTTGTTGAGCAACCCCTCAATGTTAATATGGATAAAATTTGGTGTGAATTATTCATTTGTATATTGTAACAAAATGAGTGGGTGAGTGTAGAAAATCTGAACTTCTAAAACAAGGATGATCCTACGGTCGACACACTCATGTTCAACTGCTTTCCTGTGCTTGTTTAGTTTAACTTCTCAAAGTTCAAGTCACATTGAGACCTGTCACAGCCCCTATCCAAATAACCTTTTCTGTTTTGCATGCGATCCTGTTTGTGAGACCCATACCTATTTGTTCCACATCCTTTTGTCAATATGTAAACCCTTACAATGAAATGGAATGCAGGAGGAGGCCATAAGGCCCATCAAAGCTTGCTCTGCGATTGCCAGCTTATGGTTGTTTGTCCATGATCTATCCTTTAAGAAAATGCTTATAAAGCTGGGTGCTAAGCAAGGAAACAGCATGTACCATATTCTTAAAGTCTTTGTTGTGATGCGGCCAGGATTTGAACAGTCAACCTCTCAGATTCAGAACGGACATTATATCCATTACACGACCAAGTCAGGTTAAAACCCTAATTCCATTGACGCTATAGCTTTCAAAGATAAACAATCTTTTCCACTGTAATGTGAAACAAATGACTCATTTTTTCTTTTTCTTTTTTATCTCCCTCTCCTCTCACCAAGGATCGTTGTGATATTTCCAGAGTCGAATGTGACCATTTCTCGTTGGGGGAAAAACTGGCTTGGAGTGGAGTTTGGAGAGCTGGTCCAGTACGTCTCACTTCCTGTATAATACAATATGTAATCATAAAAGAATTAGGCAAACACACAAATTTGCAGTATTTTAACACAATGACATAGCAAATGAGAACCATGCATGTTTTTTCTAACTCAAGGCAGACACTATTTTGAAAGTGGAAACAGATTAGCAATGTCACCTGTAAAGGGATCTCTTCCATTCCTCACTCCTTCAACAGTGTCAGAAGTACCAGAACTAGCCATGTAACGACTTTCTCCTGGAGAAAGAATAGACAACAAATTGTTACACATCTGGCATCTCAGCTTTCATGATGCACAGCTTTGAGCCATCAATCTCCTTCATGACTGCTTTTTCCTTTTACTAACCAGTGAAAGGGTCAGAGATGGGAGTGAGCTTGTGTTTTGTAGACCCTGCATGCTGCAGTATGAATTCAGCCACCTGGTCCAGATAAAGAAGGTCGAGGTCATGCTTTTGCAGGAACGTCTTTGCAGCATGCCAAGGGTCTTCATCTTTGTTGTAGGGCAACTTCAAGGGTGTCCCGTGGTCATCCAAATTAACAGTAAAGACAAAGTCGTATTCCTACGAGAGAATGAGTTGTTGAATTATAGTACATTGTGCATTGGTAGAGCCCTGTCTGTGATCAAAGCCAAATCTTTTTCATCTCAAATAGAAGTAGAGCAAAGTTGATGGCATGCCATCACAATCGCCACACTTACCACCTTAAGCAAAGTTTAAAGATGGCAAAAAGTTCCACTAGGATTGACACAATACGAGTTTAAAAATGTGTTTGCACGTTTTGACCCTGTGACCCCCTGGGCCGTGAACCAGGGGTCAAACCACAAAAAATTGTTACAAATTTCATGTGTCCCCCAATGTTGATTGCATTTACAAAGTTTCATTTAAAAAATGTTTTAAAATGTGCCCGTAATTAAATTTTTTGGTATTTGATCTTTTGACCCCACCCCAGGCAGAAAATCCAAAAATGATACCGTTGTTGCACCTTCGTGTCATGTGTTGATCATAACTAAGCTTGGTGAATTTTTACCCAATCGTTTCGGAGATAACGTGATGGATCGACAGATGGAGCCGATTAAAATAACCCCCCCCCCCCGCTTTTTTTGTGCATATACACATACTACTCCAGTAGCTCATGGTGGTTTTGTATGCACTTGTATATCCAGAGCTAAACTCTTTAAAAAAAATCATCTAATTGAAGGTCATTGAACAATTTTTGGTTGGTCACACATTTGCCACTGACGGCGAAATCGGTGAAATGGCCACGCCCCTTTTTAAGCAAAGTACTACCACCCGCCATTACTGCATCTCCAGAACCGTTGGACCTAGAAGGTTGTGTGACCACTCAAAATGTTCGGAATGGACACATTATGGGGGGGTCAGTAACACATTTCCATGTCCAAAAGTCAATGGTTTTTAAGATATTTGCCAAAAACTGATTTCAACATGTTACGGACTTCAATTATTCATAATTGTTCCTTCTTCTTTTGTTCAATTACTTGATTCCTGAAGAGTTCAATTCTTTGACTCCTGAAGATTCTAGGTGGGCAATAATCTGCATTAAAAAGATTACAATTAACCATATTATTTCTTTGTTGTAGGAGGCGCCAGGTGTTCAAGTGTTAAAGAGTTCTCTGATGGCAAGTAATTCTACCTTGGATCCCTGCTTGCTGTTACTATAACATGGTATGATTTCATTATAGTTGAATTATGCACTTTAAAATCATCTGAACAAATACCGGGGTGTATACCCCGGTTAAAATAGGTGTACCATATCCCTGTGTTGTAAGAGGCGACCAGGGTTGCGTCAGGAAGGGCATCCGGCGTAAAACCTGTGCCAAATCACGATGCGGATCATACGGATGTCCGCTGCGGCGACTCCTAACGGGAGCAGCTGAAAGGAGAAGAAGGAGAAGAAGAAGGAGAAGAAGAAGGAGAAGAAGGAGAAGAAGAAGGAGAAGAAGAAGGGGAAGAAGAAGAAGGAGAAGAAGGAGAAGAAGGAGAAGGAGAAGAAGAAGAAGAAGAAGAAGGAGGAGAAGGAGAAGAAGAAGAAGGAGGAGAAGGAGAAGAAGGAGAAGAAGAAGAAGAAGAAGGAGAAGAAGAAGGAGAAGAAGGAGAAGAAGAAGGAGAAGGAGAAGAAGAAGGAGGAGAAGAAAAAGGAGAAGGAGAAGAAGAAGAAGAAGGAGAAGAAGAAGGAGAAGAAAAAGGAGAAGAAAAAGGAGAAGGAGAAGAAGAAGAAGAAGGAGAAGAAGAAGGAGAAGAAAAAATAATCTGAACAAAGTTTTTGAATAATAACTGCGTCATCTACAATTAATTACGCAAAAAAATATTTTTTACAGGAAACTTTAGTGGTTTCAAGGTCAGCAGCCGAAGGGGTTTTTGATGGGACTTCATGCGTTATATGCAACACTGCTTCAGGAAAAACGTTAACAGGTAAATTTCAGATGTAATAGCATCAGAACCATATTTGGCCAACTGATGACCAATACTTCCCTTACCTCACAATGTCTATGGATGAAAAAGTGTGTACTTATATGTGTGTATACAACGCCATGCTTGTAAAAATTAAATCTTTGGTACCTTTGGAACACAGGTAGATGGACCCTATTATTTTGGTGATATTTCATACATATTATTTTTCAGGAACTGATGATGGGCGTGCCAAAATCCGGATGGCAGCAGAACAATTGGATGATTCTTTAGTCATCTCAAGAATGAACGCATGCAGCAACACATTCAAGTACCATCTGAAGCCGAAAGCCTGTTATCCCACTTACATTCTGAAGTCGAAAAGATCAGCCAAAACGAAAAGTGAGCCAGAACTTGTTGAAGAGGTTGAGGAGCGAGAAAGCAGTGACAGTTATAAGGCCCCCAAAAGACGAAAGAAGAGTACTAGTTCCAGTTGCAAAGATATTGAAAGGAAGTGTTATATGTGACAGAGCAAGAGAGAGTTGTGGTGATAGGAATCGGGTGTTGTATCGCATCTCAGAGTCTGACAGAGCAGCATTGTTTCGAGATGCTTTGAACTTTTATAAGCATGAAGTTAAGATAAGATGTGCTTTTCTGGATACAGCTGGTGATGTGTTTGCTGCAGATATCTTCTATCATGGGAATTGTTTTCGACAATACTTGCTAAAGTATAACAGAAATCACTATCACCATTAGGTCTGACAATCAGAAACTCCCTGTCGATCTTGATATGTTCTGGAGCTCAATGTTGAACAAAGTAAGGTTGCAGGAGTATGTCTTCAAGTGGATGCTGCAGAATGTTGCGTCAGAAAAGGAAATTATCTTTGGAGGAGAATATGGGGGTGAATGTAGGAAACTGTTAGCTGGCACTGAAACACAGATCGCAGAGCTCTCAAGCAACCAATAAGAAGCCGATGACAGAATCATGTTCCATATTAATGATGGTGTTATGAAACACGGGGTTCAATCAGTCTTGGTTGACTCACCTGACACAGATGTCTTTGTCAACCTCATCTTCCACTTCAAGAAAACCTGGCAACGACAAAAGCTGTTTGTAAAGCTTGGTAACCGGAAAAACAAGAAAACTGTACCAGTCCACGTGTTAGTTGATCAACTGGACAACAATTTGGTGTCGTGCGTCCCAGCCATTCATGCACTTAGCGGGTGTGACAGTACCAGCAAGGTGGGTCGAAAATTGTCTACTATGAAAGCATCCATGGATCTCTCCCTACTGGAAGGGTTTAGTGTAGAGGAACTGTCACCACAGATGATAAGTAATGCTGAAAAATTCCTTGTGTCTGGATGAAAGAAGACCGACTGTTCCACATTCGATGAGTATCGTTGGGAGCAGTACCACAACTCCAAGAAAGAGCTTGACTTCAACCAGCTTGTGTGCTGTTCTTCAACGCTATGAGAACACATAAAGCGAGCATATCTGCAGTGTAAGATGTGGTTACAAGCTCCAAATCCTGCAGTCACCAAACCAGATCCACGCCAGTATGGTTATAAAGCAACAGATGTTGGAATTACACCTGTGATACTGCCAGTACCGTGCAGGCCCGATGACCTTCCCCCTCCATGCAAATGTCCAAAATCATGTATGAGTACCAAGACGTGCACTTGCAGAGGAATGAACATAAAATGTGTGGTGTTTTGTGGTTGTAGTAAGGGCAAAAAGTGTAGAAATCCACATAATTAAACTCTAAAATATGGACAATGTGCAAAATTACAACAGGTAAAATAATAAAGGGTCAGAACTGTAGTGCGTACCATGCTGAAATCAGTTTTTGGCAAATATCTTAAAAACCATTGACTTTTGGACATGGAAATGTATTACTGACCCCCCATAATGTGGCCATTCAGAACATTTTGAGTAGTCACACAACCTTCTCGGTCCAACGGTTCTGGAGATACAGTAATGGCGGGTGGTAGTATTTCGCTTAAAAAGGGGTGCGGCCATTTCACCTATTAATTTCGCCGTCAGTGGCAAATGTGTTACCAACCAAAAATTGTTCAATGACCTTCAATTAGATTATTTTTGAAGAGTTTAGCTCTGGACATACAAGTGCATACAAAACCACCATGAGCTACTCTAGTATACAAAAGAGTTTAAGCAGGAAGTGAAAGTTCAAAAACAAAAATTCCTAATGAGAATAACAGCCTCTTAAAACTTAAAACTAGGGAAGAGAAGAAAAAAAAAGAACAAAGTTAGAAAAAGTTGTCAACAGTACCATAATGACTTTATTTTATAGTATTTAAGGCTCAGATGAGCTTGCATGTAGATGCCATGGAGTGTGTGGGCATCTGAACTTGGGATCGCAGCATTGTGAGCTTGGTCTCGGATGGGAATGCACATAGGCCAACTCCATGTGACAGCAAATAGGTTAAAAAAAAAATTGTTCAAATACAATCACAAGCCATGCACATTATTCTGACTATTCAAAAATATAAAAAAACATTATTATTTCTGTGGTTTCAGAAACGAGTGACATTGCTCCTGCCCTATCCTGTCTCAGCCCTCCCCAAGGACCCCACAGGTCACACACATTCCTTAAAAAACCTTCATCTGTTCATTCTCCCAAAGTCAAGGCTGGTTGCTCACCAGCATTCATTAGCTCCTTTGTTCTCTCGATTTTGTATTTATCTCCTTGGGTCCGTTGTCTTGCCCTCACTTCAGTATTTCAAATGCGCTGCCCATCACCACCTCAGGTGTTTACCCAAAGCACATCCATGATCTCCTTATACTGTGCATGCTAATTCTTTCTCATTCAGTTCAGTTCTGGGCATTTGTTATTCGTTTTTGTTTTATTCCCCTTCCTCCTTTTGTTTGTCCATCCTCAACCCTCCAATACCCTTTAGTGTTTGTGAACCCACTGCCCTTTGCCATTTCGCTCTTTCAGAAGCCTAGACCCTTGTCTTTCTATTAAATGCACCACGCTTTAAACGGGTTTTGAATCTTGAAAGGAAAATTTAACAATGTCAAAAATAAAATAATTACACCAATAATTATTACTTGTTATTTCTGCAGCCGCAGTACCTTGCCTTCGAAGAGCACCTTGCCCGAGGTGGCCTGTGTCCCTCCAGAAGAACCAACGACATCGCCGATCTTTAACCAGCGGCTCTCAGCTCCACTCCATTGGTACGCCTCAACCTGTCCGCCATCATTCACCAGCCGTGTCTGTCCATCCTTAGTGCCTGCCACACATAAAGAGGTGTCTGGATACGAGTGTTCACCTCTAACTAGGAGCCAAATGGTGATCGTTACAATCTTATCATTATCCTTCTCCTTTGACATGCCTATTGTGAGACCATTTACCATTTTACTGTGACACGAGTTCATAAACCTACTGGAACCACCATGTACAATTGCAATTCATTCGCACGAGGACTTCAGATTAAGTATGCATTGAAGAGATTTTTACAACAGTGGACGAGGGAATAAACAGGTGGAATCGGCTATTGATTTATTATGTATGCAATATGGCAGAAGTGTTGACATCTCACCCCACCCCTTCCCTCCATAATTTTACCCTACGTGCTACCTACATACCCCTCGTCCCCTTACACTTATCTCATCAAAGCCTGCATTCCATTTCATTGAATTCCATCTCACCTCCTATTTTTCATTTCCACCATTGTAATTTTAGATGGTCAAAATACAAAACATTATTTAATGTTTGAAAAAGATTTCTAAACTTGCCTCGCTAACAAATTCAACCACAGACACAAGTGGTGACAAGGTGAGTGGCCACTGATTGCTTCCTCAGGAAGTAATAAATGCTGACCGAGTTCAAATTTTTTTGATGCCATCAACAATATTGCACTTTTTATGGAGGGGTGGGGTGAATACTTCATGTCACATAATCACTAAAGCTTTGATTCTGCATGAAGCTGGTCTTATAGGTCACCTGTCTTGTCTTGCACCCTCTGCCCTTTCTATACAATCCCCCCCCCCCACCCAGGTTTCCCCAGGGTGCACACAGTCTGCAAGTAACACAATTCTGGTGGAATTCATTTGAATAAATTTTTTTAATCCAGGCTTGCCGCTCACCTCCCTCCACATATTTGTTCCCCTTTCTCTCACCTATTTGTTTGAGCCTGGGGAGTAACTGCTGAAATCTATCTGTCAGGGCTCTTCCCCACATCTTTGTCCCTTTCACATTTCTTTCTAACTTTTTCACCATTCTCTTTATTCATTCAAATTCTTGCTTTTTCTCTTCTTTCATCTCTTTTACTCTATATTCATCTCTCTGTCCAAGGATCTCTCTCTGACTGTTATTACATCTCTCTGGCTGTTATCAGAGAACCACATCAGTGCCGTCGAGTCTGGCATTTTACTCAAGCTGACTGGCAGGGTCTCCAAGCAGCCATCAAACTTCAAGACTGGTCTCCCATCGCTACTTTCTCCAACATCAACTCATCCAAGGAATTCTTTCAAAGAAACTATTGTTGCGGCCATGGAAATTTGCACGACACCATGAAGGTACTCAGATCAGTTATACCGATAAGTATATGTATAGTTAGATTTCCCCACCGTTGTTTAGAGGGAATTTCCGTGTTCACAGGGCTGCGATCCTTTGAGACAGCCGTTTTTCTTTTCTCTGATTATTTTGGACCAATCATCCCCCAACAACCAAATCGCCACCACCAACAACGCCCCCAAACAACTACAACCAAACCACCACCACCTTCGCCGCTTCACCTCCACAACCCCACCCCGCAAACATCGCCTCACCCCCGTTCTCAAACGACGCCCGCCAACAACCAAATCGCCACCACCAACACCATTCCCAAACCACCACGGCAAACCCCCACCACCTTCGCCTTTCTCCCTCCACTACCATCAACAACGCTACCCCACAAACATGGCATAGCCTTCGTCCCAGAGTCTACGCCGAAGTCGCGCTGGCTAAGGGCCGTTTGGTGATTTCTACCACGTCCGCTCCATCGGGGCCGAAGTCGCGCTGTCTAAGCGATGTTTTGGTGATTTCTACCACGTCCGCTCAATCAACGCCGAAGTCGCACTGGCTAAGGGCCGTTTGGTGATTTCTACCACATCCACTCCGTCGGGGCCGAAGCCGCGTGGCGGAAGGACTCGATGCATTACACGCATCGGTTCGGCCGGATGAAGCCCCGGCAAATCACGCGTACACACATCGGCTCGTTGGGCGGGACGAAGCCGCGTGGTGGACGGACTCAATGCATTACACACACGCCGGCTCGCGGGAACGAAGCCGCGCTGAAAGGCAAACGCCTCGGTGTGTTACACCCATCGGCTCATCGGCAAAACGAAGCCGCATTGGCGGACGGAGATTCCGTGATTTATACACACGCCGGCTCGTGGGAACGAAGCCGCGCCGAAAGGCAAACGCCTCGGTGTGTTACACCCATCGGCTCATCAGGACGAAGCCCCGAGACTCACACACACACACATCGGCTCGGCTGGATCAAAACCGCATGGTCGAGGCAAAGCTTCGGGGATAAACACCACCATCAGCTCGGCGGGATGAAGCTGAGCTCACAGGGCGAGGCTTTGGCGATTCCTACGACGTTGGCTTTGCCGGGGTCAGGGGTCACGCTGACAGGGCGAGGCCCCAATGATTTCCACCAGGTACGCTTTCCAGAGGTTGGAGGTCAAAGGTCAGGGGTCAGATTCTTCCACTCCCCCGGCCTATATAAGGGCGAGCACAATGGAGCTCGCGGCAGACGGGAGCCGGTCAATGGAGAGGAAGGACGAACAGGACGAAGCTCGGGTCAGAAGTGAGAGGCGAGAAGAGCGAGAGTGGTGAACGGAGCAGGGACGTGGAGAAGGGCTCAGGGGCAAGCCAGAGGGCTGAGTGGGGACCTCCGCCGGGAAAGGGGCGTCGTGGAGGCCACAGCCAGGAGGAGTTTTGCCGGAGCCAGTGCGGTCCAGAGTGCTCACGGAAGGGAGCATCAGCAATTTCCCTCCCCCATAAGGAGCTTTGTGCTGAGAGAGCGCCGGTAAACCCCGTCTCGCCAGGAGAGCGTTGACGTGCTAAGAGAGCATCAACAATCCCCCTCCCCATACCGGGCATCAACAACCCTCCACATACCGGGCATCAATAACCCTCCCCATACCAGGCATCAACAATTCCCCCCCCCCATACCGAGCATCCGCGCTGAGAAAGCGCCGGTAACCCCGTCCGTTCCCCTCCCCAACCGTGGTGCCGGCTGTGTAACGCGAGCCTGCGCGGAGAACGCCGGAGAGAGCTCACCGGCCATGCCAGGGGCACGAAGTCAGGCAGCGTAGCCGCTTTCTCAGCGCGGATGCTCGGTATGGGGGGGGGGATTGTTGATGCCTGGTATGGGGAGGGTTGTTGATGCCCGGTATGGGGAGGGGGATTGTTGAGGCTCTCTCAGCACATCAACGCTCTCCTGGCGAGACGGGGGTTACCGGCGCTCTCTCAGCGCAAGCCGCCATCGCGCCACGAGGGCGCGGGTAAGACCTTTCGGTCTCGTGGACCTGGCCGCTCATCCAGGATCCACGTACATTTGGTCCACGGACCTGTCTGCTACCCTTGTCTTTGAGGGTGGCTTTTCTTTGCTTTTGTATGTGCATGTGGTGGCGCCGTCTTGAAAAGTAGACTTGTCTAAGTAACTGTGTGTGAATAAAAGTCCATTTATTCGGTTGTAACTCTTCAATTACTTGCTTTCACTGTATCACTGTATATACGTGCATGATTCACTGTATGGCTGTCAATACGTGCCTTGTCTGAGTGTGTAATAAACGTGCTTGTTGAACTGTTCCCCGTTTCGTTGCGTCCTTTTCCCTTGTTTGAAAGTGCCATCTTCCATCACGGAAGGAATTGGTAGAAGGGTGTACACACCCAGTAAATAGAATTACATCCGTCGGGGTCGACGATAACACCGCTCCGTTATCACTGAACCACGGAACGGACCGCTTAAGCGGTTCGTGTCCTAAGCCGGCCTGTGGCGAGATACGATCGTCCGGTTAACTACTCGCGCAGGTACTTAGGTAGGTCAAATTTGGCGAACAACCCTATCCTGCACGGGTGGCCAATTGGCACGATTGTGGTGAGGTCGAAAGACCCACCCGTGACTAGCTCCCGGCATTGTTCCGGGAGGGTCACGACTGAATTGTCCGTTCCGGAGGGCGACGCGGTCGCGATTCGAGTTACGTGGCCGATCGCACGCCGGGCGGGCCGAAATTCGTAACATTATCTATCTCTATCTCTCTCTCTCACACACAGATTTATCCCCTCTCGTCTTCAGTTGTCCTACCCTTCTTTCTGCCCATAGTTCACTGAAGCTTGTGGTGAGGCAGTTGTCATGAAACAACTTGCCTTTGCCTCATGGAAAGCAAACCCAACTGAAGGTAATCTCAGTTCTTTCCATAAAGCTCAGAACAAGTGTGTATCTACCCTCAGGAGAGCCAGAAAACAACATATTTCTAATGTCAAGTCCGAACCCTCAAACCTCTCTCCCTCCTCCAAATCCTGGTGGCATCTCATCAAGTCTGTTTCTGGTGTATGTTCTCCCTCCATCCCCTCCCCTACCTCAAATGGCCGCACTGCTGATACCACACGTGAAAAGGCTGAATGCCTAAACTCTGTGTTTGCATCAAAATCTTGTGTCCGAAACCCATCCCTTTCTGCACCCACCTTACCCAGTCGCACCCAACTGTTCCTGGAGTCTGTGTCCTTTTCTTCTGACAAAGTGGACAGTTTGCTGTCAAACCTCGACTCATATTCAGCAACCGGTCCAGACGGCATCAGCCCACGTGTCCTAAAAACCTGCTCCTCTGCTCTTGCTCACCCTCTCTCTGTTATATTCACCCTGTCATTTGCTCAAGGTCATCTGCCATCAGCTTTCAGCAGAAATCAGCAAACATTACCGCACTGCATAATAAAGGTACAAAAACAGATCCCTGCAACTCCAGACCAATAAGCCTTCTCCCTATCATCAGCAAGGCTATGGAATCCATCATCGCTTCAGACATTAAATCCTTCCTCTTCTCCAATGGCTTGATGTCCGATCATCAATTTGGTTTCAGACCAGGTCACTCCACCCTGGACATGCTACTTCTGCTCTCCCAACAATGGATGGAGGTACTCAATGCCGGGCATGAAAACAGAGCCATATCCCGAGACATATCACGTGCTTTTGACACGGTCTGGCAACCTGCCCTGCTGACCAAACTCTCTTCCTATGGTATCCAAGGACATCTCCACTCACAGCTTGCAGACTTCCTCTCCTGTCGCAGTCAACGTGTGGCCCTAAATGGAGTTCTTTCATCCCCTCTTCCTGTCCAGGCTGGAGTTCCTCAAGGCAGCATTCTGGGCCCTGTTCTTTTTCTGGTTTTCATCATTGAGGTCTCTGATTCTCTGGAAAAATCACAAACTGGCCCAACACGTGGAACATATGTTTCAATCCTGACAAATCTCACACTCTCAGCATTTAGGATCATTGGTATCTCCCGCGATGAGACCGAGTCTTTGGGCCTCTCACTCTCTCACCGCATGCAGGTCCGGTGGTCTGTCTGTCTTCTACCATCTCCTATCCATTCTCGCTTCCCTGCTCTGTCTGTGATATGTCCCCACCATATTTGCGCAGGGCGCTCAATGTCCGCCAACAACCCCCATCTGGTAAAACTATGAAAAACACGAATCATTGCTCACCTTCACTCTTTCATTCCTCTTTTTTCCCGCCTTTGGAATAAACTCCCTCACTCTCTTCAATCCCATTCTTCTCTCCAGGCCTTCAAAATAGCTGCTCACTACCACCAATCTTCCCCCTTCTAAAACCTCACTTTTCTACCCCCATTAATCCACCCCAAACACACCTCCTTCAAATTCCCTGCTTTCCTTCCTAAGAGTCCCTGTAATGGGTGTCTTGTATACCCCGTGTTCCCTGCCCCATATCTCCTAATGTCTCTGTTCCCCACTTTTCCTTCCCTCTCCCGCCCCTCTTGTCTCATGTCGCCCTTGCTGTGCGTTTTGTGTTAGCTCTCATACGAGCCTTGACAATGTGTACAAAAAAAAAAATAGTGAATTCTTGCAGAAATTTTTCTGGAAGGCTCACTTGGCTGCGCCAACATGGGTTTGAGGGTAGTGGAGCAGCAGCAGAAACCCGAATCCTATCCAGGCTCCTCCTGATGACTCCAATGCAATATGTGGTCTAACGTTTCATTTTGGAAGCAACTACCTCAATATGTTGAATCTCATTCTTCTGTACATAGTTTCAAGATGGCTGTTCACCTCTCCCATCCAAACTCATGATCAACCCCCATTACCTCTCCTTTCCAGGTTATTGTGTTTTCTCCCCTCTCCCACCACCCCAACCCCCTTTCGTTTCTTCCCCATTTTCTCCTTTCACCCACCCCCCTCCCCTCGCCCGCCCACCTTCTTGCTATGTCTGAGATTGTTCACTTGTGTCCTCCTTGCCCTCCCTGACCGATTATCTCTCTATTGTGTCCCTCTACCCCGCTATTGGTGTTTGCTTGCTTACCCATGTTCGTTATGTTGTGTTCTCACCCTTCCATGAGCCTTGCCCTTGCACACAAATCCTTTTTCACATTACTAGAATGCAGTGACAACAAAAAATATTTTCTCCATTTGTAATGGACACACTAGTTTAATATGTGTTGCAACCATGTGCACTAAACTGTAACTCAATAGATAAAAGGAGTTCCACAATTTTTGTTTAAACAAAAAGTGTCAATGACATTTTTTTGGGGTTGGTTAGTTTCAATGCTCTGAAAGGCAAGTATTTAACAAGCATTATTACGAAGAAATAATTTATCGTACGACAAAATAACCACTTTCCACAACAAAACCCTCACCTGGCTCCTCAAGGTGGTCACGTCCAGGCAAATCTGCAGTGGAAATTCCTCCCAGCTCGCTGGACTTCGGATCAATGTTTGAGGATGCAAGTTCAGATTCAAACTCGGTACGCAGCTCTACGCTAGCCACTCGTGATGAATCTTCGGTGAATATACGGATTGTCCCATCACTAGTAAAGCACACCATGCAAAAGGGAATGTCATGAACAGTGCATAACTCTCTCCCTCATGGCAGCCATAGCAACAGCTTTGTGTGCTAACTGTAATCACATTTTGAATACTTCTCAGAAGGCCAATGTCTAACATCTCACCCCGAGTTCCCTGATTGCAATTATAATTTTAAACAAAAGGCTGACAAAAGGTATGGGGTCAGCATGGAAGGGTCACGTTATTATGGGGTCAGCGCGAGGACACGAGACGCAGTAGAGACAGCACCTTATATATCTGGACATCTGGCACACTGAAGGCCAAGAGACCACCCGTGGTGTGCAATTTACCCGTTTTGCCCCAATAATTAGTGCAGGCCATCAATCATCACCTGGCAGGCCGCGACAGCCAATTGTGGTAAGAGACACCCGGCAGGACTCAGTATAAGCTTTCACACTGCATGCTTGTTCTTTCTCCTGATGCTGGTGGTGGTCGATTGCCGCCCCCGCCGCTGGTGGTGGTCGATTGCCGCCCCCGGCGCTGGTGGTGGTCGATTGCCGCCCCCGGCGCTGGTGGTGGTCGATTGCCGCCCCCGGCGCTGGTGGTGGTCGATTGCCGCCCCCGGCGCTGGTGGTGGTCGATTGCCGCCCCCGGCGCTGGTGGTGGTCGATTGCCGCCCCCGGCGCTGGTGGTGGTCGATTGCTGTCCCTGCTGCTGTTCGGTACCTGCCCACCCCCTGAGCTGCTTCCTCAGTCCGCTGTTCCAGTCATTCATAGTGTAGTTATAACTCGGTTGGACTGGCCCCTAAGGTGCCACAAGGACAGCCTAAACTGACCCACTGCGTACCCGGAGGAAAGACCATGCCACGCATGCACATCACATCGCGCGTGGAGCAGGTATCCCTTTTCTTTTTCTCTCTGTCTTGTCTATTATAGCTCTGTTCCGTGTGCCCCCGAGTGAAAGCGATAAGTTATTAATTGAAGCAGTTGAGGTCCCAAGGGTGCGCTGGTTTATTTATTTTATAGTCATTTGTTTGCCAGTGATTGGTGGAGTGGATCCATGTTATTCTTCTTCCACCAAACGCAAAAGCGCTTGAAAAGCAGATCACTTGACAGACTTGCTCAGCCAATCTTGTCAATCAGATTTGCCATGGTCGTGTATTCTTAAATGCCAATATGTGCTCAAATTAAACCAGTGGATGTGTGGATCTTTTTGACCCTCATCCGCCGGCGGCGCGACCATTGCAGAAGATGCACGACTGTAACATCCAATCAACCAGAAAGACCTGAAATGATTCCGTGGATTCAAATTTAAAGGCACAGCTTATTTGATATTTGTTCACTATTTCAGCAGTCCTGAGGTTGTTTAACACTCAACTTAAGCAGCATTGGAGACAATCCGGCATTTTTGAAGGATTTTAGCCCTCAATGGTGTTGTCCCATCCTGACAGCCATCCCTCCATAACCAGACATGTAATATTTGCAATTTCCCATCAGCTGTTTTTGTTCATCAAAAAGGCAGGTACTCTGTCATTGTATACTGACGCTTGTTTAAACTCGAGGATTCGCCTCTGTCAGTCTGTCATGGGCCCGGGTGTTGAGCCAACTATTTATCTGGGCGGTGTACAGGCCAAGGATCTCTGGTTCAAATGCCCCTCTGAATATCAAACGCCTCTCCCCGACGAGTCCTGCAACTTGGGGGTGAGACCAAAATTTGCCCACGAAGAAGCATTTACTTATCCAGGCAGTGGACAAACAAAGGACCGCTGGTTCATACACCCCCCAATGCATCTGACACTCTTTAATGAGTGAGTGAACTTTGTCATTAAAAGTATTTATACCACAATGAACCAAGAATAGCAGTATTTAGTGTTTTTGAAGGTTTGCTAAATACTTAAGGAAACACAGGTCAGGGTCAGCCAACTGCAATGAACTTTCAGAATACATTTTTGGCCTTCAAAGTTTGCCATTTGACGCTATGGCCGGAAGTCACTGAAAGCTGAAGTTCAATTTATCGATACATCGCGCTGTGTCGGCGATCAACGTAGATTGCTGCACATGACACGTCGATGCACAGCCGGTCATAAAAGTTGAACATATTCAACTTTTACGATGATTGCAGATACGCCTGAAAAAAGTTGTTGATTAAAATAGTCAACCACCGCACATTACACGATTATCGAAGAGTTTCACAGATTAAGCTGTCGTCACTTAAAACTGCTGCCTTCAGCTGTATTTCAACCCACAAGCGAGATGCCATTCCATTGTCCTAAACTCCACTATGCCACGAGCCAAAAAGTGAGCTCACCCGATTGAAAACAAAACAAAACAACATTTTCCCAGTAAAAAGCTGAAAAAGACCTTTGATGCCACTTACGAAACAAACTTCCACAATGCATTTGCACATCTACCTGCAGCCGACTGCAATATCCCGATTTTGCAGAGCACATACAGACCAGGCGGACTGTGCAGGAACACGCAGTGTTTGCACACATTGGCTTCCACGCCACACGCGCACCGAACGATCTTCTCCGCTCGTGACAAAATCTGCACAAAGGGAAACACACGGCCAAACAGAAATCCTGCACAGAACTAGCTTAAAAAAATAAATCAATAAAAGATCGATTATAGAGTCAAACAATGCTCTTCAAAAACTCTGACGATATAACCAAGAATTTCACAAGTGTTGGAAAGTTAATAATAAAAAGAAATGCGCAGCTCATCTGCAAGTATGGTACACCATTGCAATAAAGCAAGGTAAGGCACTCCAAAACAACATATAGAAATAAAGAAAAAGCATGGAAGCACACATAAAAGGAAGAACAGTTGATTTTAAGGAATTAAAAGGAAAAATATAAAAGTTACCAACAATTGCATAGTAGTAGCACAGTGCAATAAAATAAAGTTCATGTCACACACCTTGTGTACCAGGTAACAGGCAGATGCTATAAATGAAGTTTGTGTGTGCATAATACACAGAAACACAATCGCCACTCAGCTGCCAACGTCGCACACTCGCATCATTTCCGCATGACAGAAACTCCACATCTGAGCACACTGCCAGGCTGCGGACGCAGTCTTCGTGGCCTAGAAAGAAGTAAGGAGGTTGGAAGCAGAGTGCAAGCAAAACCATTTGAAATCATACTGCTCTCCATTTGCCAATGATGCCAATTTTGCGTTATTACCTCGGACACTGAAGGTACACGGAGGTTATGTATTCACCCTTGTTTGTTTGTGAGCAGGATATCTCAAAAAGTTATGAACAGATCCGGATGAAAAACTTGGTGGCCAGGTTGGGTGTGTGTGACAAGGACAAATTGATTACATTTTGTGAATATCCAGCTCTGGATCCAGATACGAGAATTTAAAAAGTGATTCTTTGCCATTTTAAGTAATTCTTCACTCTTGAGTTTTGTCATAAACCATCCACAACTTTTGGAGATATCGTGTTATGTGTATTTTATATATATATATATATATATATATATATATATATATATATATATATATATATATATATATATATATATATATATATATATATATATATATATATATATATATATTTTGGTCCAACGATATAGTCATGTCCACGCCGGTTAAGACCGAGGTGGACGAATAGCCGAATGATTTCCCTGGGAGGCGAACAGCCGAGTGCCCAGAGAACAGCTTGGCGCCATTTTGGGTGCAGTTTCCCACGCAGGACGATGTGGTTCGATCCCCAAGCTCCTCAAAGATCATCTCTGGACGAAGCTAAGTGTCAGAATAAAGGAAAGGATTTTCTTTCATCTTATCTTTCCCCTTGTCTATTTTTCTAACAGTGTGTGGAGACGTCTCAACTTTAGGTGTTAGTTTACCTCACGTTTTAGATTTACAGTCATGCGCCACTTAATGACCGGGTTACGTTCTGAGAAACGCGTCGTTAAGCGACGTCGTCGTTGTGCGAACATAATTTTTTTTTTCGTTTACGAACATCGTACTTACACAAACCGAGACACCGAGGCTACATGGTATAGCTATATGGTTTCCAGGTCAATCATTCGACGTGACCTCTTACTGGCAATATCAGCAGTGGATTTTGTACGCTCAAGGTCCATGATGAACAAAACAACACGAGATTAAATGAAGCACACAGAAAAATGATGCAATCAAGAGACGCGGTAAACACGAGATGTACAGTAGAACAATGCTGCGTGACACGGCATGCTGTTTTACAGTAAACTTTATTTTAATATAAGTATAAAGAGTACACTCTAAAATAACGATAAAAAGTATAGTATAGTAAATACATAAACCAGTAACATCGTTGTTTATTATCATTATCAAGTATTATGTACTGTTCAGTGTACATAATTGTACTGCTATTTTTATACGACTGGCAGCGCTACGTCGGCTACATCACTAGGCGATAGGAATGTTTCAGCTACTTTTTTAATGTTTCATTATTTTTTCCTTTTTTTTTTTTGTTTTTTTTCAGAGCCGTTAGATCCGTCGTATATGCGATCCGTCGTTGCCCAGAACTTCGTTAAGCGGCGCATGACTGTATTTCCATTATAAACATTTGATTTATGTTCATTAAATCCTTATTTATTAAAGTTGCTTGTGTCTGTCGATTCGTGGTGGGTTCGAGTAAAACCCATATGCCTCCGTCTGCTACGCGTCCTTGCCGCCCTCCATCCCGCACGCGCCATAATCTCCAGGGAACTCAGCTGTTTGCCTCCAAGAGAAATCGTTTGGCTATTCGTCCACCTCGGTCTTAACCGGCGTGGACACAATATATAGAATGATGTTTTGGGCCAAAAACGATATGTAGCATGATATCTCAAAAAGTTGTGGATGGGTTATGACAAAAGTTAGTGGATGAGTTGGGGAGGTGACGAGAACAAGCTGATTATATTTTGGTGAAGGTCTGGATGCAGATCTGGCCTATTAGGGGGATAAAAAAATAAGCTATTCAGTCATGTTCTGCTCTGGGTGCCGTTTCTGAGTGCCATTCTAGTGTCTGTTAGAATTCATTGGAAGTGTATTGAAAGAAGGCAATAACTAACTAAAGGCCCAGTCACACCTTGACGTTTTAGCCAGCAATGGCAACGTATTAAAATGTATGTAAAACGCTGGCTTACGTTGAACTTTTGATTCACGTATTCATAACGACTTGGTCTTATGCATAACGCATTAGTAACGGACACAGAACGTTTCGTTGTGTTATAGATAACTTATACCAACGAATGCTGAACCTGTTGTCGGCCTTCACAACCTATGCCCAACGATAGTCTAACTTATGCATAGCGCGCTGCACGCATCGCCGACGATGATGTGGCGTAGGTTATGAAAAGGCTGCCGCACAACGATTCAAATCATAACCGCCGCAGAAATAGAAGTGCCAACATCGCAGTCACACCTTGGCGATCTTGCCAGCGTATGCCGACCTCTGAAAAATGCGTCTAAAACGCTGGCGCACGTCGAATACGGTATGGGTAAGTTTGGTATGCGTGAATAGAACGCTAAAGTACGCTATCATACGTCTTTTCAAATGGAGTACGTCTTGTAATTTTAAACATGTTGAAAATTTTACGACGTACTTGCCGTATGGCACACGCTCCGCATGCGATGGGAATAAGTTGTACGCACGATATGCGATCGTTGACACACAGACACACGTTACTTGAAAGGTACTCATAAGTCGAAACACGTCAAGGTAATGGTGAGCGTCAGTGTTCCAGACTCCCGGTTTTTTTTTTTCGGTATGACTGTGTTCAGTGTGCAGTGCGGTTATGATTTAAATCGTTGAGCGGCAGCCTATTAATTATATTATAACCACACTAGAAATCGAAGTGTCAAAATCACCATCATACCGAAGGAAGGAAGAAAATAAAAAATAAAAAAAACCAGGGAGTCTGGAACACTGACGCTAACCATTACCTTGATGTGTTTCGACTTATGAGCACCTTACAAGTAACGTGTGTCGATGTGTGTCACCGATCGCGCAACGTGAGTACAACACGTTACTCATAGGTTAGAAATAACTTTCGGGTACGCTAAACATTACCTCGACGTGTTTCGACTTATGAGTAACTTACAATTAACGTGTGTCGACGTGTGTCAACGATCGCGTGACGTGCCTTCAACTTATGGCCAGCGTTATGCGGAACGTGTGAGTCATACGCTGGCATAAGTCTTAAAATTTCAAGCATGGAAAATTGAGGACAACCGAAAAGTAGAACGTTTAAAGCCAGCGTACAACGACGTATGGCAGTGTTTTTCAGCGTGCTCTCAATGTTATCAAAACTTACCCATAACGTATTCGACGTGTACCAGCGTTTTAGACAAATTTTTCAAAAATCGGCATAAGCTGGCTAAAACGTCAAGGTGTGACTGGCCCTTTAAACTATTATAAACTGAAGCTCAGCGATATACAAGTGGCACAACAAAATAACCAGGTGACACACGCAGTCCTAAGCAAATGCAAAAAGACAAATACAGAACATCAAGCACCTGTAAAGACTTGCTTGCATCGAGTGGCATTCCAGAGTCGGATGGTTTTATCTGCTGAACCAGTGAGCACAGCTCCTTTGTTTGCCATAGCCACTGCCCAAACTGCAGCGTTGTGTCCCTGTACATTTGTTCACTCAGTAAAAGCATAATAATCAATGATAATCATGTTGTGCACATTGCTGGCTTATGGCAGAGTTACACCCAAAGTTCTGCCAGTCATAGCAGTTGATGCAATCGTACACCTGTGCTTGCACATCTCTGACAGACAACATTATAAGAGAGATTTATTTGCCAGGGTTATCACCCACATTGCTCTTTCTTAGAAAAAGCAGGAATTTCAAACAAAAACAAAATAAACTGGAGAGTTCATAGACCACCTTACCCCCACGGTGTTTAAGTATACAATTCAATTGAAATAAAATAATGATTTTAAAAGTTGAATTTAAAAAAATATATATATATTCTGGCATTGCTGACGCAATGTCTTTTACACCGCCTTATTTAACATGTTAAATTAAGCCTGGTGTGTTGGCGCAGTGGTTACGGCAGCGGCTTGGGATCCAAAAGGTCCTGAGTTCAAGCCCCGTTGGGCCACTGAATTAATACACCAGGGGGTTGACTCAGCCCGTCATCCTTCCGAGGTCGGCGAAATGAGTACCAGTGTACTGGTCCGGTGTATACCCCGGTTAAAATAGGTGTACCATATCCCTGTGTCGTAAGAGGCGACCAGGGTTGTGTCAGGAAGGGCATCCGGCGTAAAACATGTGCCAAATCACTATGGGGATCATACGGATGATCCGCTGTGGCGACCCTTAACGGGAGCAGCCGAAAGAAGAAGAAGAAGATTTAACATGTTAAATTAGTTATTCGTGCCTATTGTGTGTGTCCTTTATGAAGTCCTTAAAAACAGAAAGTTTCCTGTTTGGAATGATTTGCAATTTGGTTTGACTGCTAGACAAGTAGACCGAGGAATAAAAATATTATCCCACTCCCCTCTACACATGCATGATCAGGACAAATTCAGAGCCAAACTACTGCTGAGCTACAAGTTTGTTTTCTGAATAATGTTCAAAATATAACATTCAAATGAAATCAAGTTGTTCCTCGATCATAAAATGATGTTTGTGGATGGACAGACAGCTGGACGGACAGACAGAAGTGAATCAATTGCTTATTCCTGCGTTTCGCTTCGCGTGCGTGTGGTAAAAACTGCACAAACCTTGGCCCAAATGAGCAGGCAAGAGGTTTGTACATACATGACCAATTGTTATGAGCTTGGGAGTATAATATTACTGACTGCACGACATCTTTTTTTTTGCATACAATAGTTACAAGATAGTAGTATGGTAATGCTGACCGAGCACTGAAGTCTGGAATTTCTGACCATGTCCTTTTGTCTACATGTCTCATAGTATTTATCTATTGTCCAATTTTCCCCTTTCTTAGGTCATCTTTTCGAGCATGACCTAATAATATGGGTGTAGATGTCCTTCGACCCATCCGTCCGTCCGTCCGTTGCGAAAATGACGACTTTCAAATTCTATCTCCTCCTACATTTCTCAAGCGATCTTGAATTTGATTGTGGCATATGAATCTATGGGACAATATCTAAATTTGGTCGGGCCGGATTTTCGATATTCGCTTTCGTGTCACGTGAATTGAAAGTTGGCAAAAAATGCGAAAATGACGATTTTCAAAATCTATCTCCTCCTACATTTCTCAAGCAATCTTGAATTTTATTATGGCATATGAATCTATGGGACAATATCTAAATTTTGTTGGGCCGGATTTTCGATATTCGCTTTCGTTTTCGCGTCACGTGACTTCAAAGTTTGCGAAAACTGCCCTACCTTCAGGAGGCTATATATTTTCTCGCAGAGATGACCGTCACTCCCGCACGGGGGTAATTTTATGGTAATAAGTTTTATTCGGTGGATTTAAAAAAATAATTGTTGTCTCCACCGACGAAGAGACCTTGAAAACAAGACCTCAGCTAGTGACTTGGAGGCACAGCTCTGGTAAGCCCCAAGAGACGAACAGGGCAACTGCATCGCAAAGCCCAAATAATGTATTGGGGCTGTGACCAGATCAGAAGAACCAAGGAGAGTAACTCAGAGCTCTCCAGAATAGTGTAGAGGGTTCTGCAAGTGGGCTGGTATATGCACTGAGTTTGTGATACTATTTGCAAATACAGTAATCCCCCGTTTATCGCGGAGGTTACGTTCCAAACCCCCCCCCCCCGCGATAAGTGAAAATCTGTGAAGTAGCGACCATATGTTTATTTTATTATTTATATATATTTTAAAGCTTTATGACCCTCCCCACACTCTTATTAACCTTTCCCACACTCTTATAAACACTTCCTATATTTTTAAACAGATTCATTGGCGGCCTACAGCAGTGAAGCTTCTCCCTTGCTTTAACATGTCGAGAAGTTGCGCTTTTTCTACGATGGTTAGCATCTTCCTCTGCCGCTTAGGTTCAGTGCCAGATACCTTCGAAGGTGCAGAACGTTTGGGCGGCATTGTAGGGGTTGAAATAAATTAAAAACTTTCACGGATAATTCACACAAACACAACACCGCAGAGTAACACTACGAGCAGCGATTGCACTTCGATGTGAAATGGAAAAGGCGAGATGCTGAATGCATGCTATGCGCGGGAGATGCAGAGAATGATGCTACGGTCGCTGAGCCAATCAGAACCCAGGATACAGAACACCATGCTCTGGTTGGTTGCCTCCCATCCATCAGCCAATAGCGTGCCGTGTACGATCTCACGTGGGTAAACTAGCGCAAGTGGAAGCGGCCGCATCTGCGTTTTCCATACGCACAACTCTTTGTCTACTCTTTTACTGTACACTATGTACAGTATTTTATTTCTTGCAATACGTTTTAATTATTTTTTTTTTTACGTTTTTAAATTTTTTAGGCTAGAAAATGCTTATTTTACCATAAAAATAATTAAAATTATAAATATATAAAAATACATTTATACCGCAAAATCCCGTGATGTAGCGAAAAATCCGCGATATAAAATTAGATATGTAAGAGTTAAAAATCCGCGATACAGCGAGACCGCGAAATGGCGAGGGACGACTGTACCTTGCAATGAGTCAAGGGCTAACATCGATGTTCACAGTCAGTGCAACAATACAACATGCTCAAGAGTAATGTGTTAAAGTACTTCTATTGGCTTTCTGGATGAGTCAGTCACATGATGATTCCCAAATGAGCACATAGTTCTTGATACTGAGATCCCAGGTTAAAATCTCATTAACTGATGATTTGTCTATCGTCGACAAAATTGATGAGCAAGCTCAATTTATGAGCTTAGAGCTGTCCTTGCAATTCAATAAAAATCAAAATGATGCCTCCTAATATCCTTGTCCTGCATGTCATACACGCAGACAAACTTTTCTATGATAAATGTAAAAATACATCACAAATAGGGAGAAAAATTTGCTTTCTTTTCTGTTATTATTTTCATTCCACTATTTCCAGATAATTTACAATATCCATTAAAAGAGCAGGTTTTGGGTCGCTGATGACTTCGCGTGATTCAAAGGTTGTAATCACATGAATAATTGTTGGGCAATTATTTTCTTACATTTGAAACTCAAAATATGCTAAAATTAACTTTTAGGTCAAAACTTTTGTCAGTGATCGAAAAACAGACCGGAATTTAACGAAGATGCTATGACGTCACATTCTCCGAAAACTTCATGAACATTCGGAAACAGCGTGTGAACAATGGCGAGATGCGAATCAGAGAGTGATTTCAGCGGCGATGAAATTGAGTGTTTTCATTCCGATATTGCCGAGGACGAGTCAGAGGATGATGGGAATTTATACTATGGAGTTTCTGGCCCTGAGCCATATAAATTTGAGCCACTTGCAAGTGCTAGAAAACGGCCTATTTTGTGTACAAGTGGCAGGATTGACTGCCCGGCAGTTCACAATGACAGACTCCACCAGACAGATTGGTTTGTAGATTTTCATTTTCTTGTTCGATGCATAAAATAATGTAAAGTTTGATTCGTCTGTGACTTGATTTAATAATTTTTAACCCTCCAGTCACTCAAGAGTCAGAAATAGAATGAATGAATAATGGACCCAAATATATTATACACCGTAGCCTTGGCGTTGAAGTCTTTCTGACAGCTGAGCTTGACCCCAGTGAAAGTGAACAGTTAGGACAAACCCCAACTTTCAAGAGACTGTTGTGGCATATAAATACCAAAACATGTTTAACCTCATTGGGAAATATTCTACCAAATTTAGAAAAAAAGGTGGAAAATTGATCAATTTTTTAGAATTGAAATGAAATAGCCCAATTTGCTGATGCTGTTAAAAAAGTAATTTAATCAACAATAAGTTGATTTGTTGAGAAATTTTTTCATGCTTGTGTTTTTCAGAAAGTTTATTTACATGTTTTTCCATGTACTCTTTAAGAATACATTTCAAGGTTTTTCTCACTTAAACTCAACAATTGATTCTGTGGCAGAGCAGTATCTGGAGAACTTGTCAACCAACAACTCATATTCAGAGTGGTGATCAGATGTGTTTATGCCTTCGTAATCCTCGGCTGTGAAATGGTCACCACAAATGACAAGTCTATCCAAAGGGTCTTCATTACTCGTTTTCTTTGGGGGAAAATTCGCCCGTTTTGTTTGTACAAATCGTATCCACTGCCGGCGAATGTTTGATTCCTTCGGGAATCGGTGGGAGCGATTACGCATTTTCCAGCCATTTTCGCAAAACATGACGACACACGTACGAGGCATGATGTACAAATATCCAAATAACTTTGTTCTACAATAGTTAAAAATAAAAAAGGATAATATAGACAGTTGCAAGCTCAAAAAAAAATCGAAAGAACGGCCCGCTCAACTGGACACTTCTTCAATGAGCGAGTGAGCGTCCGCTTTGTTTTGGAGAACGTGACGTCACCATCCATATATGGCACGCGGCTGTTTTTTTTCAACAGCCTCGAGAAATAACAACTTCGGAGTTAAATTTCATTAATTTTCCCAATAGTTAGGCAACCACAATAGTTTGCATCGAACTATTTAATGCACATATAATCATGTTGATACATTTTCAGAACATGTTTGGTGACCCGCAACCTGCTCTTTAAAATCAAACATTATCGACCCCTCGAGATTGCTTCTGATGTACCATATGTTGATACAGACCGTTGGTGCTACCAAAGAAGTTTAGACAGCTTTGAGGCGAGTGCGCACATCTCTCGGCCATCCTAACAGCCCTCCAGTTCAGCTAATATGCAAATATACACCTCAAATATTACTTTAGCAGAAAATCCCTGTTCTGACAAGCCAAGGGATTATATGGTAGGCAGCCTAAAAGAGAACCTGTCACTTCCCCACCTGCATTTCCTCCAAACACTGGTTCTGGTGCCAAACTCGAGCAGTGGAGTCCCAAGAACCAGTAATCAATGTCCCAGAACTTCCTGACCTGAGACAACAAACTGGGAACAAGGATACAGGGGAAGGTCAAAACAAGTACAAATAATGAGCTACGAGAACATACTGCAATGCAAAGAAATCGATGAGAGAAGTATTAAATACTGTATGTACAAATAATGCAAAACAATTGCAACCTCGATAATCTTATGAAGATGTGATATTCTGCTAGAAACTACATTTTTAGCTCATCTTGACTTTGGTCCGGTGAGCTTATGCGATCGAGCAGTATCCGTAGGTAAGTCAGTCAGTGAGTCTGTTAACACTTCAGTCATTATCGCTTGAACCAAACACACGATTTGGATGAAACTTGGCCACAAGCTTCACATCTGAAGCCTAATGAAGGTATATTGACCGAATCAAAATCTGCACTCATTAACAGGTTGAAATCAGGCGTAAATGCTAAACATTCCTGCCCTAACCTACAGGTGGCGGTGCATCAGCAGCGCAGCCATACCCTCAGCCAAAAGTATGACCTGTAACCCTTGAAAACATGTATCACTATAATTTCAATATTTTATGACTCCATTGACTGTTGCTCTTGTCCAGGTGAGCTTCAGGACCCATGGTACTATTTTTACAATGGTCTTCACTTTGACACATTTTTAGCTCACTTTGACTTTAGTCAGGTGAGCTTATGCGCTCGAACAGAGTCCGTAGGTGAGAGAGAGTAAGTCAGTGAGTAAACACCAGTCATTATCGCATGAACTAAACAAACGATTTTAACAAAACTTGGACACAAGCTTCATATCTGATGCCTAATCAAGGTGTATTAACCGCATCAAAATCTGTGTTCATTTAGGGGTCAACGGGGGAGGGGGTTGACCCCCCCCTCCCCCCCCACAAAATAGGTATTTGCTCTCTTCTCCGAAACTACATGCACAATTTTGATCACACATCACCCGTGATGTACCAAGGTTTGTTCACAGCATTAAACAATAAAAAAAATAATAATAAAAGTCTGGGTTTAAGGGTGTCTGCGGCCGGTTTGAGTGACTGTTGCTTATAATCCAGGTGAGCTTCAGGACGCGTTATCCTATTTTTACAATAGTCTTCGTTTTGATTTGTTTATTTTTTTTTGTTTTTTTTTTAGTGATTGGATATTTAAAAAAAAAATTTTAAACATTGTTGCCACTTTACTTGCGTCACAGTGTCCCTCAAGACCACTTTCTATGATATCACGAAAAAAAAATTAATGCATTAAAAAAAAAGATTGTTGCTACATTACTTGTGTTACAAAACCTGGTGTTGGCTTAATGGTTAAAGTGGCTGACTTAATATCTTATGGTCTGGAGTTTGAACCCCTGTCAGACAATGAATTGACACCAAGTGTGGTTGACTCAGCCTGTCATCCTTCTGAGGTCTGCAAAATGAGTCCCAGCATACTGGTAATAGACGGCACTGCATCAGCAGCACAGCCATATCCCCAGAAAATGATGCAACCAGCAGCCACAGGTTGCACATGATAGACACTTGTGTTACGGTATCCCTCAAGATCATTTAATGTCCGATCACTAAAAACAAAAATAATAATAATAATAATAATAATAATAAAATAAATTGTTGCCACGTTACTTGTGTCACGGTGTCCCTCAAGGCGATACAGAAGCGAAGACGTTTCTATGTCAAACACGCACACAGTATTATCATGGCCTCCTGTAGCCAGCAGGCCTTCTGCATAGAGTGGGTCCCCGTAAATGATGCAAACGCATGACACAAAGCCACGGTGTCCAAAGAAACTTCGAGCCTCCGAGAAACCCACACCATCTCTGAAAAATAGAAGAATACACGAATGATAAAAACACATAAGCTGCTGTTCACACAAACGGTCACTCATGAACCAGAGGTTGCTATTAAACTTTATTCGTAAAGCACTCTGTTAAACTATACTATTAAAAAGGGGTCTTGTGTGTAGCCCCCCCCCCCCTTCCAGTTAACAGTTCCCCAAGGTTTGTGATGGACCTTGCAACAATGCATGACCTACCGCACAAGTTTTTTTGTATAGTGTAGTGTAGGCTCATGGAAGAGCGAGCACATTGAACCAATCAGGACAGAGCAGACAAAAACAGGATGCAAAACATGCATGCATGGAGAAGGAAACTCCAAGAAGGAATATGGGTGGGGTTAGTGAGGGTAGAAAAGATCATGTTTTTTGGATTGGGTACGATCTGAGATTGTGGTGAACAGCTGTCTTGAAGACCTGGAGGGAAGAATGAGATTGAAGAGGATGTGGAAATTGATTCCAGAGGTGGGAAAAAAGAAGAACAAATAAGTGGAAGTGAGCAGTGATCCTGGATTTAGGTAGTTTCACCAGAAGAGGGTTTACGATGGACCGTGTGAACCCTGCAGAAACCAGCAGGGGACAAAGCACGGAAAGAGCAGAGGGTGCAAGACCAGAAAAGAGGCATTATAAGACAGACAGACCACTGACCTGTCTGCAATCGCGAAGTGATAGGCTCACAGACTCCGCTTCAGCATGGGAGATTGCAATGATCTTGAAGGCCTTGGTTTCCACAACGTTAAGCTAAGAAATATGTGAGGCAGGGGAGCCAGTCCAAGGAGAGAGCATTACTCCTTCAAGCTGCGGATGAAGGAGTTGTAGGTGGATAGGAGTTCAGGTGTGCCAAGGAAGTACTTTGTGTGATGGAGGATGCCAACTTTGAAATGTGGTTTGCCCAAGAAAGATCATGACTGATAGTTCGACCCAAGAGTTTGAGTGACTGAACTTCCTCAAGAGGATCATTAAGAAAATAGGAGGGTTTGCCAGATGGTCCTTTCGGAGAGTGATATTGAGAGTGAGAGATTTGTCAGGATTGAATGATATATTCCAGGTGTTTGATCAGCTTGTGATATTTTTTTTCAAGGTTTGAAGAGAGGGAAGAGGCTGCAGCCTACCTGTCTGAAGAAGGGATGTCACAGCAGAGGGTAGAGACATCAGCAAATAGATAAAGATGATTTTCCAGAGTCAGAGAGATCATTGATGAAGACCAAGAATATGAGTGGGCCCACAACACTGTCTTGAAGCACTCCAGCTTTGACAGGGTGAGGAGATAAAAGGATTCCATTGAGTGCCACATGTTGGCTACGAGCGTATAGGAGGTCAGTAAGTCATGTGTGGAGCACAAGATATGTCCAGAGACGTCTCTGAACTCATGTCTGACATTGAAGGCTTCCATACATTGTTGTGCGAGTAGAAGCAGCATGTCCAAGGTTGACAGACCTGGTCTGAAACCAAATTGGTGATCTAAGATGAGTTTGTTGGAGAAAAGGAATGATTTCATATCAACTGCAATAATGGATTCCATGACTTTGCTGATAATTAGAAATAAGCTGATAGGTCTGTAGTTAAGGGGATCAGTTTTTGCAACTTTATGTAATGCAGTGATGTTGGGCAGATTTCCAAGCAGAAAGAACATGACCGAGTGCAAACGATTGGGTGAAAAGGGCAGAAAAAAGGTCTGCAAGAGCAGCAGAGCATGTCTTTCGGACACGTGAGCTGATGCTATCCAGTCCAGTAGCAGAGTCAGTCGAGGGTCGAAATAACCTTCTCCACCTTCTCAGGTGTAAAAGAGACAAAATCCAGGAGCAGTTGGGTACGCTATGGAAGGATGGGTATTGAGAGTGAGGGATTGGGGATGCAAGATCTGGAAGCAAACACAAAATTGAGGCATTCAGCCTTCTCACGAATGGAGTTTGCTGTGGTGCCATTGGAAGAGGGGGTGGGATGGAAGGGAGTACACTCCAGACACAGACTTAACTAGAAGGGCACTTAGTAGAGTGCATACCTCCACCACGTAATGCCTGATCCATGAGAACATATTGGGCCAAATACATTTTCGAAATATCATACCACACAGTACTATATCATTTTTGGCCTTACCTCTCAATGGTGAAGAATCACATTAAAAACTAGAGGGGGAGCACTCGGTAGAGTGCAAAACCTCCGCTGCCAATACTGCTGGGTCACTTAAGTGAACCTGATATCCTATTCATTGGAGGTCAAAACGGATCAGACTCTACTGAACCACGATTGAATAAACGAAACGAGATCGACGCGCATGCAGAAATGCCAAGAAAAAAAAGAAATTGAAATTTTGTTGAAAAAAAAAAGTGCAAAAATTTTTTTTTTTCCTCTAACGAATTTTTTTTTTTGGGGGGGGGGGGGATTGGAAATCACTTAAAACATGCAGAAATGCAAAAAAAATTCAAATTTTTTCAAATAAAATCGAAAAAATGCTGAAAAAAAAGTTGCAAAACTTTTTTTTTTCTGTAACAATTTTTTTTTTGGTTGGAAATCACTTAAAACATGTAGAAATGCAAAAACAAAAATTCAAATATTTTTTCAAAATGGCCGCCATAGCGGCCATATTGGACTTTGGACCAAGTTCAAAATCTAATGGCATGATCCTTGGACCATACCGAATCCCCCCACCAAGTTTCGTCGAAATCTGTCCAGGAGTTTTTCCGTAATACTGTTCACAAACAAACAAACAAACAAGCAGTCAGAGACTGGTACTTATGAAATCGTCAACTTGACCTCTGACCTTGTCTAATAAAAGCTGTCTCCAGAGAAGGTAGCGACGCAAACCAGAATTTTCTACGATGATTCTGTACCAAACCATCAAAAATCGAATGTTTAGGATGTTTGACCTCACTGTGACCTTGACCTTTGACCGATTTTGACCAAAATCTAATCAGCACTAGCGATCACTCTCCTGAATCACGTGGTGTAATTTGACATTGGTAGCTCCTTCGTTCTCGAGTTATCGTGCCTACAAACAAACAAACAAACAAGCAGTCATAGACTGGTACTTACGAAATAGTCAACTTGACCTCTGACCTTGTCTAATAAAAGCTGTCTCCAGAGAAGGTAGCGACACAAACCAGAAGTTTCTACGATGATTCTGTACCAAACTATCAAAAATCGAACGTTTTGGATGTTTGACCTCACTGTGACCTTGACCATTGACCGATTTTGACCAAAATCTAATCAGCACGAGCCATCACCCTCCTGAATCACGTGGTGTAATTTGATATTGGAAGCTTCTTCCGTCATCGAGTTATCATTTTATGGATGTTTGACCTCACTGTGACCTTGACCATTGACCGATTTTGACCAAAATCGAATCAGCACGAGCCATCAGCCTCCTGAATCACGTGGTGTAATTTGACATTGGTTGCTTCTTCCGTTCGAGTTATCTGTACCAAATCATCAAAAATCGAAGATTTGACCTCACCGTGACCTTGACCTTAGACCGATTTTGACCAAAATCTAATCAGCACTAGCCATCACCCTCCTGAATCACGTGGTGTAATTTGACATTGGTAGCTCCTTCCGTTCTCGAGTTATCGTGACTACAAACAAACAAACAAACAAGCAGTCATAGACTGGTACTTACGAAATCGTCAACTTGACCTCTGACATTGTCTAATAAAAGCCGTCTCTCGAGAGAAGGCAGCAACGCAAACCAGAAGTTTCTACGATGATTCTGTATCAAACCATCAAAAATCGTAATGTCGACCGAAGCAAAAATCTCCATTTCTCGACGCAATTACACCTTAACGTAACTCAACGACGCGTCTGTTCGAGCGCACTGCATCATGGGATGACCCGTGACGCGTCGAGTGGAATATTTTTTTATACAATCTTAAAACGTCTCCAAAACATCCGATTTTTACCAGAATTTCGACAACCGAGTTTTAAGCATCCAAAGCGATCGCAAAAACCAAAGACAAAATTAAAATTGAAGTTAAAACGAACTCGTAACGTCGAGCGAAGCAAAAATACTCCATTTCTCCACATGAATTTACGGAATTATGTTTGACCTCACTGTGACCTTGACCTTTGACCAATTTTGAGCAAAATCTAATCAGCACGAGCCATCTGCCTCCTGAATCACGTGGTGTAATTTGACATTGGTTGCTTCTTCCGTTCTCGAGTTATCGTGCCTGCAAACAAACAAACAGTCATGGACTGGTACTTACAAAATCGTCAACTTGACCTCTGACCTTGTCTAATAAAAGCTGTCTCGAGAGAAGGTTGCGACGCAAACCAGAAGTTTCTGCGATGATTCTGTACCAAAACATCAAAAATCGAATGTTTTGGATGTTTGACCTCACTGTGAGCTTGACCTTTGACCGATTTTGACCAAAATCTAATCAGCGCGAGCCATCACCCTCCTGAATCAGGTGGTGTAATTTGACATTGGAAGCTTCTTCCGTTCTCGAGTTATTATTTTTTGGATGTTTGACCTCACTGTGACCTTGACCTTTGACCGATTTTGACCAAAATCTAATCAGCATGAGCCATCTGCCTCCTGAATCACGTGGTGTAATTTGACATTGGTAGCTTCTTCCGTTCTCGAGTTATCTGTACCAAACCATCAAAAATCGAATATTTGACCTCACCGTGACCTTGACCTTGAACCGATTTTGACCAAAATCTAATCAGCACTAGCCATCACCCTCCTGAATTACGTGGTGTAATTTAACATTGGTAGCTTCTTCCGTTCTCGAGTTATCTGTACGAAACCATCAAAAATCGAATATTTGACCTCACCGTGACCTTGACCTTGAACCGATTTTGACCAAAATCTAATCAGCACTAGCCATCACCCTCCTGAATTACGTGGTGTAATTTGACATTGGTAGCTTCTTCCGTTCTCGAGTTATAGTGCCTACAAACAAACAAACAAACAGAAACGGAAGGCATCAATATACTTACGAAATCTTTAGATTTCGTAAGTAACAAACAAGCAGTCAAAGACTGGTACTTACTAAATAGTCAACTTGACCACTGACCTTGACTAATAAAAGCTGTCTCGAGAGAACGCAGCGACGCAAACCAGAAGTTTCTAAGATGATTCTGTACCAAACCATCAAAAATCTAATGTTTTGGATGTTTGACCTCACTGTGACCTTGAACTTTGACCGATTTTGACCAAAATCTAATCAGCGCTCGCCACCACCTTCCTGAATCACGTGGTGGAATTTGACATTGGTTGCTTCTTCCGTTCTGGAGTTATCTGTACCAAACCATCAAAAATCGAATATTTGACCTTGCTGTGACCTTGACCTTTGACCGATTTTGACCAAAATCTAATCAGCACGAGCCATCACCCTCCTGAATCACGTGGTGTAATTTGACATTGGTAGCTTCTTCCGTTCTCGAGTTATCGTGCCTACTAACAAACAAACAGAAATTGAAGGCATCAATATACTTACGAAATCTTTAGATTTCGTAAGTAACAAGCCGGTAGGCGACGAGGGATTCACTAGGATTGAAGCGCTGGATACGATGCTTTTCATTCTGACCGATCCACCGACGAAGATTCATTGCCAAGACGTATTGGTTCACATACAATTGTTCCTCTGCCTGGCAAGATTTTTCCTATTGCGTATTTTGCCAACTGGCACTCCTCATAAAAAGGACGGTAAATTGACACCCTATTTTTGAAGGACTACCATTTGAAAAATAATCGGTTTGCTGGTTTGTGCTGTGGAACCTCGCGTTGCAGACACGTACGCACGCACGCACACACACACACGATAAACTTCTCTCAATGCTCTTGTTTGACCACACCTCCTGAGCCACACAATATTTTTCATTAGCCACGCCCACTTTCCTACACCACTCCCACTTTAAATAATAAATAATTGGAGGTGGTGTGTGGGTCGTGGAATCGTTTTCGGTAAATAAATAAATAATTGAAGGTGGTGTGTGGATCGTGGTGGAATCATTTTCTGTAAATAAATGAATAATTGGAGGTGGTGTGTGGGTGGGGAATCGTTTTCGGTAAATAAATAAATAAATAAATAAGGTGGTGTGTGGGTCGTGGAATCGTTTTCGGTAAATAAATAATTGAAGGTGGTGTGTGGGTGGGGAATCGTTTTCGGTAAATAAATAAATAAATAAATAAGGTGGTGTGTGGGCGGGGAATCGTTTTCGGTAAATAAATAAATAAATAAATAAGGTGGTGTGTGGGGAATCGTTTTCGGTAAATAAATAAATAATTGGAGGTGGTGTGTGGGTCGTGGAATCGTTTTCGGTAAATAAATAAGGTGGTGTGTGGATCGTGGAATCGTTTTCAGTAAATAAATAAATAATTGTAGGTGGTGTGTGGGTGGGGAATCGTTTACGGTAAATAAATAAATAATTGGAGGTGGTGTGTGGATCGTGGAATCGTTTTCAGTAAATAGATAAATAATTGGAGGTGGTGTGTGGATCGTGGAATCATTTTCAGTAAATAGATAAATAATTGGAGGTGGTGTGTGGGTGGAGAATCGTTTTCAGTAAATAAATAAATAATTGGAGGTGGTGTGTGGATCGTGGAATCGTTTTCAGTAAATAAATAAATAATTGGAGGTGGTGTGTGGATCGTGGAATTGTTTTCAGTAAATAAATAAATAATTGGAGGTGGTGTGTGGGTGGGGAATCGTTTTCAGTAAATAAATAAATAATTGGAGGTGGTGTGTGGATCGTGGAATTGTTTTCGGTAAATAAATAAATAATTGAAGGTGGAGTGTGGATCGTGGAATAGTTTTCAGTAAATAAATAAATAATTGGAGGTGGTGTGTGGATCGTGGAATAGTTTTTGGGAAATAAATAAATAATTGGAGGTGGTGTGTGGGTTGTGGAATCGTTTTCGGTAAATAAATAAACATATTATTAGAAATCCACAAAGACAGAAATGCCGGTGAATGCCGATTTTTGAAGGACTACCATTTGAATAATAAAACCTCAATCAAAAATCGGCTCGAGTAAAATTTTCAAAATATCTCGAAGTGTTTAATTCCGAAGTCTCGTTTCTCTGCATTCAAAACTGAAGGACAAGTATTGAAAATACTGTACGCGGTTTTTCGGCCGCTGCACAGCAACGGGTGGTTGCTAGGCAACGAAATTCAAACGCACACCTTCCCAGTATATATTCCATCTGTTGGCAAAGTTTCATCGAAATCGGTTTGCTGGTTCGTGCTGTGGAGCCTCGCGTTGCAGACACACACACACACACACACACACACACACACACACACACACACACACACACACACACACACACACACACACACACACACACACACACACACACACACACACACACACACACACACACACACACACACACACACACACACACACACACACACACACGGAAAACCCGACAATAAGGGATATCTCATATATAGCGAATCCAACAGATAGAGGTGAAAACAGTAACCTCCGTCCATCTTCGATGGCGGAGGTTAATTAAATAATTCTCGTATCCAGATCCGGATTCCGATCTTCACCAAAATCGAATCAATTCATCCTTGTTACACACCCGACCTGTCCACCAAGTTTCATCCGAATCCATCCAAAACATTTTGAGATATCATGCTATATATCATTTTTAGCCCGATCTCTCAATGGTGAAGAATCACTTTTTTAAATTCCAGCAGTCGGATCTGAATCTTCACCAAAATCGAATCAATTCTTCCACGTCACACACCGAACCTGTCCACCAAGTTTCATCCGAATCCGATAGTGCAATATATTGGTTTCGCGCTCTCTCTCAGTGATGAAGAATCAATGAAAAAATTTGCAGATCCGGAACCGAATCTTCACCAAAATTGAATCAATTCTTCCTTGTCACACACCAGTGTCCATCAAGAATTCCCAAGCTGATTTAACATTAGGGGCAGTCGATCAAGGAGACCAGTCCTGAAGGGTGATGGCTGCTTGCAGTCCCTTCCAATCTGCTTGAGTGAAATGCCAGACTCACCAGCATTGAGGCAGCTCTTTGAGAACACCCAGAGCGATGTTTACTTTCACGAGCACATGATTACATTAACCAATTGGAGCAAAGGAAGAGCGGGAGATATTTGTGGGAAAGTTAATCATCACCAAGTCCAGAAGGGAACATTTTCCATTGGGAGAAATTCGGGTCAGAAAGTTCACAGATATAACCAGTCCCATGGAGTCACAGAAGTCCTTTGCTGAAGTGCCACGACTGGTGAGAGAGGAACCAACACACAGCCAAGTTGCATGTTGACAATTGAAATTGCTACATATGAGGAAGAGAGAGTTTGGATGAGTGGTTAAATGTTTGTCCATGTTGGCTGTGTGTGTGAGAGAGAGACAAAGAGAGAGACAGACAGAGAGACACAGAGAGACAGAAAGAGAAAGAGACGGAGAGAGAGAGACGGAGAAAGAGACGGAGAGAGAGAGACGGAGAAAGAGACGGAGAAAGAGACGGAGAAAGAGACGGAGAAAGAGACGGAGAAAGAGACGGAGAAAGAGAGACGGAGAGAGAGAGACGGAGAGAGAGAGACGGAGAGAGAGAGACGGAGAGAGAGAGACGGAGAGAGAGAGACGGAGAGAGGGAGACGGAGAGAGAGAGACGGAGAGAGAGAGAGAGAGAGACGGAGAGAGAGAGACGGAGAGAGAGAGAGAGAGACGGAGAGAGAGAGAGACGGGGAGAGAGAGAGAGAGAGACAGAGACAGAGACAGAGACAGAGACAGAGACAGAGACAGAGACGGAGACAGAGAGAGCCGAGAGAGCAGGGAGAGACGGAGAGAGGGAGAGACGGAGAGAGGGAGAGACGGAGAGAGAGAGGGAGAGACGGAGACGGAGAGAGAGAGGGAGAGACGGAGACGGAGAGAGAGAGGGAGAGACGGAGACGGAGAGAGAGAGGGAGAGACGGAGAGAGAGAGGGAGAGACGGAGAGAGAGAGGGAGAGACGGAGAGAGAGAGGGAGAGACGGAGAGAGAGACGGAGAGAGGGAGAGACGGAGAGACGGAGAGAGGGAGAGAGGGAGAGAGAGAGAGATAGAGAGAGACGGAGAAAGAGACGGAGAAAGAGACGGAGAAAGAGACGGAGAAAGAGACGGAGAAAGAGACGGAGAAAGAGACGGAGAAAGAGACGGAGAAAGAGACGGAGAAAGAGACGGAGAAAGAGACGGAGAAAGAGACGGAGAAAGAGACGGAGAAAGAGACGGAGAAAGAGACGGAGAAAGAGACGGAGAAAGAGACGGAGAAAGAGACGGAGAAAGAGACGGAGAAAGAGACGGAGAAAGAGACGGAGAAAGAGACGGAGAAAGAGACGGAGAAAGAGACGGAGAAAGAGACGGAGAAAGAGACGGAGAAAGAGACGGAGAAAGAGACGGAGACAGAGAAGGAGACAGAGAAGGAGACAGAGAAGGAGACAGAGAAGGAGACAGAGAAGGAGACAGAGAAAGAGACAGAGAAAGAGACAGAGAAAGAGACAGAGAAAGTGACAGAAAAAGAGAGAGAGAAAGAGACAGAAAAAGAGACAGAGAAAGAGACAGAGAAAGGGACAGAGAAAGAGACAGAGAAAGAGACAGAGAAAGAGACAGAGAAAGAGACAGAGAAAGAGACAGAGAAAGAGACAGAGAAAGAGACAGAGAAAGAGACAGAGAAAGAGACAGAGAAAGAGACAGAGAAAGAGACAGAGAAAGAGACAGAGAAAGAGACAGAGAAAGAGACAGAGAAAGAGACAGAGAAAGAGACAGAGAAAGAGACAGAGAAAGAGACAGAGAAAGAGACAGAGAAAGAGACAGAGAAAGAGACAGAGAAAGAGACAGAGAAAGAGACAGAGAAAGAGACAGAGAAAGAGACAGAGAAAGAGACAGAGAAAGAGACAGAGAAAGAGACAGAGAAAGAGACAGAGACAGAGACAGAGAAAGAGACAGAGACAGAGACAGAGAAAGAGACAGAGAAAGAGACAGAGAAAGAGACAGAGAAAGAGACAGAGAAAGAGACAGAGAAAGAGACAGAGAAAGAGACAGAGAGAGAGACAGAGAAAGAGACAGAGACAGAGAAAGAGACAGAGAGAGAGACAGAGAAAGAGACAGAGACAGAGAAAGAGACAGAGAGAGAGAGACAGAGAGACACAGAAAGAGAAAGAGAAAGAGAAACAGAGAGACAGAGAGAGAGACAGTCTGTCAAGACAAAATAATTTCCACCCACCTAAAACCTCAATGTCACGTGTCTGTCGTCGTGACAACAGACAGAAAAGAGAGAAATAGAAAGAGAGACAGATATGCAGAAAGAGTCGTCTCTGTGAGGAGGATGGTACAACATTCAGATGACCAAGACGTGGGAGTAGAAGAGAAGTCAAAACCAGAGGTCCTCCTGGAGGTTGGGAGGTGCAAGGTCAGTACAAGGTCAGTGAGAAATTGAGTTCCTGATATAAAGTGCAACTCCATCACCACGGCGTGGTTCACTCCTATCAAATAGGCCTGAACAGGATGAGGAGATAGTATCCGGGTAGAGAGACCAAGGAGTCGGGGACGTCGTGTGGGACGAAGGATTCTGTTAAACAGATGATGCCTGGATTGAGAGGTCTGTCAGGTTGGAGTGGAGACATCAGATGTTTGAGGTTCACACAGTTTGAGATAGGGGGGAGGAGGGATTGGGATGACGCAGGATGGGGGAGTGGGGAGGTTTTGCAGGGGAAGGTGAGTGCAGAGTGTGTGGGGTGCGGGGAGACGGTTTGAGTGTGCGGGAGGACGGTTTGAGTGTGCGGGAGGACGGTTTGAGTGTGCGGGAGGACGGTTTGAGTGTGCGGGAGGACGGTTTGAGTGTGCGGGAGGACGGTTTGAGTGTGCGGGAGGACGGTTTGAGTGTGCGGGAGGACGGTTTGAGTGTGCGGGAGGACGGTTTGAGTGTGCGGGAGGACGGTTTGAGTGTGCGGGAGGACGGTTTGAGTGTGCGGGAGGACGGTTTGAGTGTGCGGGAGGACGGTTTGAGTGTGCGGGAGGACGGTTTGAGTGTGCGGGAGGACGGTTTGAGTGTGCGGGAGGACGGTTTGAGTGTGCGGGAGGACGGTTTGAGTGTGCGGGAGGACGGTTTGAGTGTGCGGGAGGACGGTTTGAGTGTGCGGGAGGACGGTTTGAGTGTGCGGGAGGACGGTTTGAGTGTGCGGGAGGACGGTTTGAGTGTGCGGGAGGACGGTTTGAGTGTGCGGGAGGACGGTTTGAGTGTGCGGGAGGACGGTTTGAGTGTGCGGGTGAACGGTTTGAGTGTGCGGGTGAACGGTTTGAGTGTACGGGAGACAGTTTGAGTGTGAGGTGCGGGGGACTACATAATTTATTATTATATTAGTTAGTCTTTCAGCCATGATATAGTAGAGCAGAGTAATTATCCCTGGAAACAGACCTTGTAAAATGTTAATGTTTGTTGGAATTAATCAACAGGCGGGTTACAGTGCCACGATCGTACAAAAGATGATAGTTGGTACAAGACAACGCGACAAGTTACTGAGAAAAAGTGATAAGGGAATTGTGAACGGCACGGGCATGGTGAGAACTTACTCCGCTGGGAGCCAAAGACGAGCAGTGCTGTCACGAGAAGCGGAGACGAGGCTTTGTGAAGAGGGTGGACCACAGGTCACGCAGCGCACGTCTTGCTCGTGGCCTCGCAGGGAGGTACGAAGCCGGTAAGACATCGCCGATGAAACAGCGGGTGACAGGAAGATGGTGAAACGGCAGAAAGAGCAATGAGAGGAACACACCACGTGAGTGAGCAAGTTTCAGGAAGAGACACAAGAAAGATTTTGTTGTTTTTTTTTTTTAAGTGAAAACAAAAATCGTTACGAAAATGAGGATTGAATTCACTTTCTCGCATCAAAGAACAGTTTTAAAAAAGAGCGACGGCAAATGTTTGCAACAGCTGTTGTAAATTGCTGATTATACCACCATCCATTACACCGCAAATGATACAATCACCTATTACACCGCTGATGATACCATCACCTTTTACACCGCTGATGATACCATCACCTATTACACCGCTGATGATACCATCACCTATTACACCGCTGATGATACTATCACCTATTGCACCGCTGATGATACTATCACCTATTACACCGCTGATTATACCACCATCCATTACACCGCAAATGACACCATCACCGATTACACCGCAAATGATACCATCACCTATTACACCGCTGATTATACCACCATCCATTACACCGCAAATGACACCATCACCTATTACACCGCTGATGATACCATCATGTCTTACACTCTTAACATTCTTGTGAAAGATATGTTGAACAACAATGTTGAAGGATAGATAGATAGATCGGGGACAAAATCGTCCTACTGAAATTTGATAAGTGTGTGTTTGTTTGATTGACTCCGATGCCATCCAAAATCCGGACAGAATGAGTTGAAAACTGGTCGGTGTACTCAAGGGCTTCAATGGTGGGTTTTAGGTGGGAAAAATTCATCGTCCCAGTGGTTTAGAGTGGGGGGGGGGGGTACCTGGTCCGTGGTCGATTTGCAGCAAGTAAAAAATATACTTTTCCCAATTTTTGGCTTCTATTACATTTATTGGATTTCAGCTCCATTAAAAAACTTATTCTCCCCAAAAAATAACAAAAAAATTGTTTTCCTTTCTGTGGTGTAGTGGCCTGCGGGGGCAGGTCATGGTGCGGGGAGCGTGGTGGAGGTGTGGAGGAGTGGTTTTGGAGTGGTCACGTGCCTGCACGGGTGTTAGGAGTTCGCGCCGCCTGAGGCGTTGTTGTAGTCTTTGTAGTCTGCGGAGCCGGTGTAGTCTCTGTGTTGTAGTGTGCATCCGGTGGGCAATAAACAGTGTTCAGCAATCCTCACGACTGTGCGAGTCCCGCTGCCCTCCGGACATTACACTTTCCACATGTTTATAAATTAATTATTATTTTGGGGACTAGTGGTTGCAGCAATATTTCTTTCTGTACGTTATTGTTTTTTTTCTCACAATTTATTGCTATTTCTTCACTTTTTTCCTGGATTTAGTTTAAAATATGTGTGTGTGTGTGTGTGTGTGTGTGTGTGTGTGTGTGTGTGTGTGTGTGTGTGTGTGTGTGTGTGTGTGTGTGTGTGTGTATGTGTATGTGGGTGTGTGTGTGTGTGTGTGTGTGTGTGTGTGTGTGTGTGTGTGTGTGTGTGTGTGTGTGTGTGTGTGTATATATCCTGGTGCTGGCGCAGTCGTTAGGGCAACGGCTTGGGATCCAAAAGGTCCTGAGTTCAAGCCCCGTTGAGCCACTGAATTAATACACCAGAGGGTTGACTCAGCCTGTCATCCTTCCGAGGTCGGCGAAATGAGTTCTAGTGTACTGGGCCGGTGTATACCCCGGTTAAAATAGGTATACCATATCCCTGTGTCGTAAGAGACGACCAGGGTTGCGTCAGGAAGGGCATCCGGCGTAAAACATGTGCCAAATCACTATGCGGATCATATGGATGATCCGCTGTGGGGAGCCCTCACGAGAGCAGCCAAAAGAAGAAGAAGAAGAGGAAGAAGATATATATATATATATATATATATATATATATATATATATATATATATATATATATATATATATATATATATATATCTTCTTCCTCTTCTTTCGGCTGCTCCCGTTCGGGGTCGCCACAGCGGATCATCCGTATGATCCGCATAGTGATTTGGCACATGTTTTACGCCGGATGCCCTTCCTGACGCAACCCTGGTCGCCTCTTACGACACAGGGATATGGTATACCTATTTTAACCGGGGTATACACCGGCCCAATACACTGGTACTTATTTCGCTGACCTCGGAAGGATGACAGGCTGAGTCAACCCCCTGGTGTATTAATTCAGTGGCTCAACGGGGCTTGAACTCAGGACCTTTTGGATCCCAAGCCGCTGCCCTAACCACTGCGCCAACACCAGGCTTTGTATGTGTATATGTGTATATGTGTATATGTGTATATGTGTATATGTGTATATGTGTATATGTGTATATGTGTATATGTGTATATGTGTATATGTGTATATGTGTATATGTGTATATGTGTATATGTGTGTATATATATATATATATATATATATATATATATATATATATATATATATATATATATATATATATATATGTTGCGGAAATGGCCCTTAGTGGGTTATTAAATATAGGATTAGTCCAGATCCCCCATTAAATGCATGTTTAGCCAGGTTGTTTGGTAAATGGATGCTACATGTGTGACGGGAGGTGTAAGAGGCTGTTCATACATTGGTACATTGGTGGTGGACTGAGAGGTTCTTCTTCTTCCTTCCTCTCTCCGGACAGTCGACTCCGCCCAGCGGGCTGAGAGGGGGAGTGGCCTAGAGAAGGAAGTGAAACTGAAAGGAGGAGTTTGTCGGCTTCGGTAAAGGGCGCGCCCAAAAAGAAAAGGTGGAAAAAACTGAGGACGGAGTTGGGCAGTCGGTTGTTGAGGCGAGCGTGCGCCGGGAAGACGGTGGTGAAACAGCGCCGGTGTGGTGCGATCGGCTGAATAGGGCTGGCTGTGTGCGAGTCAGCAGTCGGCTTTGAGGCGAGCGAGTGAAGGAAAAGACTGCAAGGGCAGGAAGACGGTGGTAAAACTGAGCGCCGGTGTGGCGCGATCGGCTGAATAGGGCCTTGTCTGGACTGCTGTGTGTGTGTCAGCAGTCGGCTTTGAGGCGAGCAAAGGCCGAAAAGAAGTGAAACTCAAGAAGTAAAACTGCAGTGGGCTTCGAGGCGAGTGAGCAAAGAAAAGCAAGGGTGAATCTGCCTTGAGAGAAGCTGAACCTGAGTGCGCCGAGTCTGCGATCGGCAGTGGTGAAACTGAGCGCCGAGGTGGGGCGTGATCAGCTTTCATGAGGAGACATCGACAGGTTCATCCGGAGTCCAGTGACGGAGCCTCTGACTGTCCCTACTCACCTCACGGCTCGACGACGTCATGGAATCCCATGGACCCGGCCTGCAGAGCCCAAAACCTCGATTTGGCCTGGTCTGGTGAACAGGCCAGGCCTGGACTTGTATACTGGACTTGGGAGAAACCAGCTGAAACCCACCATCGATCTAACGTTCTTGTGCCATCGACCTTACGCAGGGTCAGAACGCGCGGAGGCCGCGTGCGTGGGCGGTGCGACAAAAGGAGGTCGAGCGCCATCTTGCCACGCGGCGTGTTTGAGCTTGGGCGCTCGAATGCGTGGACATCGGCTTGTCACAAGCCACATTCGTGCCTTTGACACTTTCCTCTCATCCATGAAACATCACCAAGTACTCTGTGTCTTGTCTGCATGCTGTCCATGTCTTGTCTGCATGTTGTTTCAGGCTTATCTCATTAGGGTCCCCTTCGAAACCCGTAATCCGTAGCTCACTAGTAAAGAACAGGTTATAGATTAATTATAACAATGTCGTGAATGTGTTGCTTGTGTCGTGTTCTTCGATGTCCCCAATTAATCTGGCTGAATCGTATGAAGTTGCCACTTTGAATTCATTTGTGCCGCGCTGAGGAACGATCCGCTCGATTTGGATATAATAATGAAAATGGTTACAGACTGGTAGACTCTGCTCGGTCTCTGACAAAACCAGTTATAACAGGGGTCTATTCCCCCAGCTGGCAAGGTACAGGTGTATTTTGGTATCGTGGTTCGAGACGCGTAACCCGAGAATTGTGCCGAACCAGCCGGCGTTATAACCCCGGAGATGGCGGTGGTTAGGGTGGCGCCGAATCTGTAAAATTTGGCTGTCGAGAGTAGGGTGCGAAAATCCAAACTGGTTACGGACAGTGATTGACGCACTCGTCCGAATCCCGCCACCGCTGAATCCTGAACTATATATATATATATATATATATATATATATATATATATATATATATATATATATATATATATATATATATATATATATATATATATATATATATATATATATATATATATATATATACAGTGGGGAGAACAAGTATTTGATACACTGCCGATTTTGCAGGTTTTCCCACTTACAAAGCACGTAGAGGTCTGTAATTTTTATCATAGGTACACTTCAACTGTGAAATACGGAATCGAAAACAAAAATCCTGAAAATCACATTGTATGATTTTTAAATAATTAATTTGCATTTTATTGCATGAAATAAGTATTTGGTCACCGGCCAACCAGGAAGAATTCTGGCTCTCACAGACCTGTTAGTTTTGTCTTTAAGAAGTCCTCCCATTCTCCACTCATTACCTGTATTAAATTCATCTGTTTGAACTCGTTATCTGCATAAAAGACAGCTGTCCACACTCAATCAATCAGACTCCAACCTCTCCACAATGGACAAGACCAGAGAGCTATCTTAGGACATCAGGGACAAAATTGTAGACTTGCACAAGGCTGGGATGGGCTACAGGACAATAGGCAAGCAGCTTGGTGAGAAGGCAACAACTGTTGGCGCAATTATTAGAAAATGGAAGAAGTTCAAGATAACAGTCAATCTCCCTCGGTCTGGGGTTCCATGCAAGACCTCACCTCGTGGAGCCTCAATGATTATGAGAAAGGTGAGGGATCAGCCCAGAACTACATGGCAGGACCTGGTCAATGACCTGAAGAGAGCTGGGACCAGAGTATCAAAGAAAACCATAAGTAACACACTATGCCGTCATGGATTAAAATCCTGCAGCACACGCAAGGTCCCTCTGCTCAAGCCAGCGCATGTCCAGGCCCGTCTGAAGTTTGCCAATGACCATCTGAATGATCCAGAGGAGGAATAGGAGAAGGTCATGTGGTCTGATGAGACCAAAATAGAACTTTTTGGTTTAAACTCCACTCGCCATGTTTGGAGGAAGAAGAAGGATGAGTACAACCCCAAGAACACCATCCCAACCATGAAGCATGGAGGTGGAAACACCATTCTTTGGGGATGCTTTTCTGCAAAGGGGGCAGGACGACTGCACCGTATTGAGGGGAGGATGGATGGGGCCATGTATCGCGAGATCTTGGCCAACAACCTCCTTCCCTCAACAAGAGCATTGAAGATGGGGCGTGGCTGGGTCTTCCAGCATGACAACGACCCAAAACACACAGCCAGGGCAACTAAGGAGTGGCTCCGTAAGAAGCATCTCAAGGTCTTGGAGTGGCCTAGCCAGTCTACAGACCTGACCCAATAGAAAATCTTTGGAGGGAGCTGAAAGTCTGTGTTTCCCAGCGACAGCCCCGAAACCTGAAGGATCTGGAGAAGATCTGTATGGAGGAGTGGGCCAAAATCCCTGCTGCAGTCTGTGCAAACCTGGTTAAGAACTACAGGAAATGTCTGATCTCTGTATATGCAAACAAAGGTTTCTGTACCAAATCTTAAGTTCTGTTTTTCTGATGTATCAAATACTTCTTTTATGCAATAAAATGCAAATTAATTATTTAAAAATCATACAATGTGATTTTCAGGATTTTTGTTTTAGATTCCGTCTTTCACAGTTGAACTGTACCTATGATAAAAATTACAGACCTCTACGTGCTTTGTAAGTGGAAAAACCTGCAAAATCAGCAGTGTATCAAATATTTGTTCTCCCCACTGTATATATATATATATATATATATATATATATATATATATATATATATATATATATATATATATATATATATATATATATATATATATATATATATATATTGTTGTGGTTACCAAATTCGCAAACCACCATTCAGGTCCCTTAGGTGAGGTATCTCGGTAAGTGCATGTGTAGTTAGGCCCAAACCCGTTGTCTAGTGGGAATACATGTCATTTATACGTGCTGCGACTCTTTAGGATAGCCGTTTTTCTTTTACTATCTTTATTTTGGACCAACCGCCATGATCACAACCACAACATCAACCACCGACCACAACCACCGCTTCACCACAACCGCCACGACCTTCACGTCACACCTCGCAACCGTAGCATCGCCACCGTTCTTGCCCCGCTGTGGGTACCGGTGTTGGACTCATGCAGAACGCGCGTCGAACAGCGTGTACAAAATCACGGATTTTGTGCTTCAAAAACAGATCAAAAACGACACACGCCCACTTTTTGCCGTCCAATCGGTGAGCGAGGGGCGAATTGGCCCCGCCCCCAGGGCGATCGATATATGCAAATTTGTGGATCAAAAAGCCTTCACGCCCACTTTTTCTCGGGCCAATGGGGAGCGAGGTGAAAGGTCAAAGGGAGGGGGTCAAAGGCGAAGTTACAGGGGGATAAAAGGACGGTGTTCGTCAGTCAGAACGAGAACGAGAACGAGAACGAGAACGAGAACGAGAACGAGAACGAGAACGAGAACGAGAACGAGAACGAGAACGAGAACGAGAACGAGAACGAGTCGGAACGAGAAGGAGTCGGAACAAAAAGGAGAACGAGAACGAGAACGAGTACGAGAAGGAGTCGGAGGAGAGAGAGTAGAACGAAAAGGAGAACGAGAACGAGAAGGAGTCGGAACGGAGGGGACGAGTGTGGAAGTCTGGAGCCCGAAGCCTGCAGTGGCTGGAGAAGCTGAAGAGAGTCGGACGAGCGGGTGCTCGCGTCGGTGCCAGGAGCTGCACGCCCGAGGGAGGCCGGCAGCGCGACCTGGCCGAGGTGGAGACGCACACCAGGGATAATAAAGATCCTCTATACCCCGAGCATCAGCAACCCCCTCCTGTTTCCCCCCGCGCTGAGATAGTGCGACCAAGGGGGCCCCGTTCCCACCCCCTACCAGACACCGTCCACGAGGCCCGCGGGTTGCGGGGCCATCGCCGCTCCGCGTCTCATCACCAGACGGGTAGGCCCGACCCGGTCTCGGCCTCAGGCCCGCCTCATTCTTGAGGTATTTCTTTTCCTTGGTTTTGGGTATGTGTTGTCGGCGCCGTCTGTGAAGTAGAATTGTATAAGTGTTGCCGTGTGCTCGGTAGTCGGTATTAGCTCTGCACTGTGTTTTCACTTTTATGTTTGCTTTTTGTGTAAATGGAAGTGTGTTTTCTTTTTTTTGTGTGCATTTGGTGGAATTGTATTTGTGTGCTTCCCGTGTGCCGCGAATAAATGTGCTTTATTGTTGAACTGTTCTCCCGCTTCGCTTCGTCTTTTCCTCCATTGAATCCTCATCTTGCTTCACGTAAAGGGTTGGTAGTGGGCTGAGTACGCCCGATAATTAATCGAACCGTCGAGGTCGACGATAACACCGCTCGGTTATTCTGATAGTACGGAACGGGTCGCTTAAGTGGCCCGTGTCCGAAGTCGACCTGCGGCGAGGTGCGATCGCCCGGTCTACCCTCCGCGTGGGTACTTAGGTAGGTCGAATTTGGCGAGCAACCCTATCCCACGCGGGGGCTGATTGGCTCGATCGCGGTGAGACCAAAAGGTCCACCCGTGACTGGTTCCCGGCGTTAGTCCGAGAGGGTCACGACTGGATTGTCCGTCCGGTGGGCGACGTGCCGCGATTCGAGTTACGTGGCCGTCGCACGCCGGCGGGCGCGAAATCCGCAACACTGGTGTCAGGTCGTGCGATACAAATTCATCGCCCTCCTCGCGGCACTGGTATCGGAGAACAGGAAAACGGGCTCTCCTGTCTCCGGCTAAATTTACGGGAATCGGTCCAGGGGTGAGAGAAGCGACCCCCGATTCCCTCCAAATTACGAGCGAGCAAATTAACCCTTCACGAGAAGCAAGATGGCGTCTCAAGGCGAGCGGGAGCCGGGGGTATTAGAAATGTATATGTGTAATAATGTAGAGTCCATGGTCCAGGATGGAATCCCCGAGCAGGAAATGTTGATTGTGCAGGAACACGGACTCGCCCAACTGAACCCAGGGCCCGAGGTGGGTGCGGCAGCGGCCGCGGTGTATGACACCTCCCCCCCCCTCTCCACCAAGACCCTTCCCCAACCCTTGCCGAAACGGCTCAGCTGAGTGCATCCAACATGGCCCAGCTATGCGCCATGCTGGCGGCAATGAACAAACAAATGAATGAAGTGAAAACGACGATGGATACAAATACAAATGAAATGAAAAACGAAATGAAAGGCATGAACGAAAAGATGGATACAAATACAAATGAAGTGAAAACGACGATGGATGCGAATACACAGCAAATGAGGGAAGAGATGAAAAAGCTGCGGGGTGAGACGCAGAACATGGGCCGATGCCTGCAGGCGGGCATGAAGGCCGTGACAAAGGAAATAATAGTTGAGACAAGGGAGGTAAAGGGTGAAGAGTTGGCAGAGACACGGGAGATAGAAAAAATAGAGGAAAGACTACACGAGGAAGACGGGGTAAGTGACGCACACACACACACAGAGGTAGTGGAGGATAATGGGGGTGAGCTCGCGGAGCGTGCAGGGACCCGGTGCGAGCACCTGGATGGCCTCCTCCAGGAACGAGGGGAGGGAGTATGCCCCCTTGAGGTGAGTCACGACCAGGTGAGTTCGGTCGTGCTTTGCGAGGTTGAGAGGACGGGTGCTGTGGACAGGTGCTTGGAGAGCTTGGGGGGTATAGAGGCCCCGGAGACCCTTGTGGGGACACGAATCCCCAGTGTGGTTGTCCCTGTGTGTGTGGTGCAAGGTGTGAGTGCGTCCCCGTGTGTGGAAGCGACCCCGTGTGTGATTGGTGTGGTGGCGATGGTGCCGGAGTACGTGCTTCCCAGCACGCCGTGTGTGGATGAGGCACCGTGTGTGGAAGAGGCCGTGTGTGTGAGTGAAACGGTCAGTGTGGATGAGGCACCGCGGGTTAGTGCCCCCGCGTGTGTGGGTGAGGAACCGTGTGTGGATGAGGCACGGAGTGTGGGTGAGGCACCGCGGGTGAGTGCCCCCGCGTGTGTGGGTGAGGCACCGTGTGTGGAAGAGACCGCGTGTGTGAGTGTCGCCGTGTGTATGAGTGAGGTACCGCGGGTGAGTGCCCCCGCGTGTGTGGATGAGGCACGGAGTGCGAGTGAGGCACCGCGGGTGAGTGCCCCCGCACGCGTGAGTGAACGGCCGTGTGCAAGGTCGCTGTGTGCCAGGGAGACCATGTGTGTGAGAGAGCGGTATGTGAGGGAGATGTCGGTTGGCATGCGGGAGCACGCAGCCGCGTCTCCCGGTGTGAATGTGATGGAGTGGACTGTGTGCGTCGTAACACGCAGGTATGCGTGTGTGGAATGGAGACGGAGACGCCGACATGAGAGGAGAGAAAGCCGAGTAGCGGCTGTAGCTATTTCGTGGACCGTGCCGGGTTCACCCAGCAGTGAGCACGCGGTTCGTGCTGTGCAACGCACGAGACCGCCACGTGCTCGCTTGCGAGAGTGAAGTCCCGGTCCGGAAACGCACGCGGTGGATTTGCCGATCCCGCGGACGGACAAAGTTTAGGCAGGTAAACGGATTTGGACCGGACGGGTTCTCCACGCGATCGTGTGTGTTTAGCTCCAACGGGCAAAGCACATGTGTTCGCGTGGGAAACCCCTCGAGACGTGGGGCTTGTGGTTTTTTTTGCGCACGGTGACGTCATGGCTGCACGTGTGGTTGGAATCCGGCAGGAGGGGTATCTCTGCCGGATGGTCCCGTCCAAAGAGGGACGAGGAACACGTGCAGCTGCATGACGTCACGGGCAGGTGCAAAGTGCGCGAGCTCTGAGTTGCCGCGCAGGTGCTGCGCATGGGAAAAAAAAAAAAGCAAGCCTCACTTTCGGGTGTACAGGATTCCTGGGCAAGGGGTGAAAGACCCCCTTACCCTGGGCACAGGATGAAAACTAGTTAGGGGGAAGGGTTAGCTTAGCTAGACCGACTCCATGGGGCAGGGGTAAGTCCTCATGGAGTCCGTGGAATGGATTAGGTAGAGGGATTGTAGCCAGATTTAGGTTGGGAAATAAAATGAATGATTTGGAGACAGTGACAGACTTGTGGATGTGTAGCGGGGACGTAGTTTAGCTACGTAGGTTAAATGGAACGTGCTATAGCTTAAGGGACGACGTGGGAGCACGAGTTAGTTAGGGGAGGTAGTTAGAAGGATGGCAGAGTTCAGCAGTGTGTGTTGAAAAGTTGGTGAGTTGTGAGGGTGAGTACATGATGAGTGAGTGAGGCCAGCGGGTCTGTGTGAGTGGAGCGAATGGGGAATGCATGGTGCGATGAGTGATTGGGGGGAGGAGTGACTCCCGCCCAAGGGACCCCGGGGTCAGTGTAGAGTGAGTTAGCTGGGTTAGTCAAATTGAAAAATGGAGGTCGTTTTGCTGTTGGTGGGAAAGTAGGCTCGAGACCCATTTGGAGGGGTGCAGGAGCCCTGTTGACGGGCTTGGGAGCGTGGCTGCGAAAGGTGAGTATCGCTGAGTGGGTACCCCGGGCACCAGGCTAGTCGGCCGCGGTAGGCCATGGGCCCATGGGGGGCCGGGATAGAGTAGTGGGCACGGGTGCGCCTGCTTGGTGCGGGGGCCCGGGGCGCCATTAGCCGCGTGGGCAGTGTTGTGGGCACGGGTGACCCTCGGAAAGGGGCCCGGGAGGCCGGCCTGCCACGTGTGCGTTTCAGGGGAGGTGCCATGGGGGGCACTCCCCGGTGTTAGGGAGCTGGTAGGCTCGGAGGCAGTGTAGTGCCCGGGGTGCCATAGCGGGAGATTCGGCAGAGGGTCGTGCCTGCCAAAGGGAGCCACGTGTCCCAGCCAGGAGACCGTGTGAGGGCACGGAGAGAAAATTGGGGGGCGAGGCCCGAAATTGTAAGGACACCAACACAGGCGACGGGAATCTGGGTTTATAGAACCAATAGTTTAAGCGAGAGGCGCTTGTTGAAAGCCCCGGGGTAGTTTAAGAGTTAATGGTTAGGGTAGATTAGGAGATGTACCCCTCCGCACCATCCATCCCCTCGCTGTTGTTGTGGGCCGCTGGACCCACTTGGTGTTAAGATCGCCGAACTCTGGGGAGGCCATTCTGAGGCTTGAGTTGGGCCTCGACACAGGACGTTAGCTCTCCCTTGTTCCCCTCCGGGAAGGGAACGTCGGGGTTGGGAGTAGGCTAGGTGACAGAATAGGTTAGCCGAACAAGGACGATAAAGGGGGTTAGGGGACGATTTATAGTAGGGAAGTAAAAATAAAAACAACAAAAAAATGAGTTGGGGCTAAATTGGGGTTTGACAAATTAAGGGAGTGGGTATGTACAGTGACAGGCAAAGGCGATAGGTTGGGAGGGAGACAGGTAGGTAGGTCCGAGCCCGCCTTCCAAGTGGCCAGCACCACCGCACCCCCTCCACCAACCTCCACTGAACGGCAAAGGCTGGCCAGCTTCATCGGCTGGCTGTTTTTTTTTCTGCAAGGCCTGTGCCGGCCAACTTCATCGGCAGCTGTTATTTTGCTGCAAGGTCTGTGCCGGCTGGATCGTCTGCAGCTGCTGTGCTGCAAGGCCTGTGCCGGCCCACTTCATCTGCCGGCTGGCTGTTTTTTCTTCAAGGCCTGTGCCGGCCAGTTCATCTGCCGGCTGTGTTTGCCTGCAGCGGCCTTCTTCTGCGGGCTGTGTTTGCCTGCTGCCTTTGCCATGCCATGCCCACTGCCCACGTTCACCAGCCCCCGTTCAATTTTTGCTTTGCCCCCCCCCCTGTTCGTTTCCATGTGCGCCAGGATCTGAAAGCAACAGTTTGCAAGCTGCAAGAACTGCCCTGTTGGCAGCTACAACACGGGCCTGCAGTGGCGGCCCGTGCACCGTGTTTGTGTTCATGCATCCATTCGTTGTGCTCATTGCGTGTGCCACTTGAGCTGGCACGGAGACTGCGTTGTGCGGCCCATGCACCGTTGTGGTTCACTGTGTTCAGTTCAAAAGGGAAGGCCTTGGACTGCGTGTGAGCAGCCAGCCACGTTCCCTGTCACCTGCATTGTTTTGAGCCAGAGACTGCATGTGGGCAGCCTGGCTCCCTGCTAACTGCTTTTCTTTGCAGAGTTCAATGATCCTGGGCCATGGTTTAGTGTAAAATTTGTAAGTTAAGGTTAAGATGTACTGTACATATGAGTGCGCCCCCGGCATGTCTGTCTAGCGCCGGCAATTTTATTTAAGTCGTCCGTGTGAGTGAGTTTGTTTAGGTAGTTACGCAGCCCTCAGGTTATTTATTTTGGGGACACGAATACCATGAATGTCGCACTCAGGGATCCGTAGGTAAAATGTACTAGGGGAAAACTACACATGATGGCACACGAAAATTTGACGACTCGGGACGAGTCTGTAAAAAGGGAAGGGGGTAGTGTTGTGGTTACCAAATTCGCAAACCACCATTCAGGTCCCTTAGGTGAGGTATCTCGGTAAGTGCATGTGTAGTTAGGCCCAAACCCGTTGTCTAGTGGGAATACATGTCATTTATACGTGCTGCGACTCTTTAGGATAGCCGTTTTTCTTTTACTATCTTTATTTTGGACCAACCGCCATGATCACAACCACAACATCAACCACCGACCACAACCACCGCTTCACCACAACCGCCACGACCTTCACGTCACACCTCGCAACCGTAGCATCGCCACCGTTCTTGCCCCGCTGTGGGTACCGGTGTTGGACTCATGCAGAACGCGCGTCGAACAGCGTGTACAAAATCACGGATTTTGTGCTTCAAAAACAGATCAAAAACGACACACGCCCACTTTTTGCCGTCCAATCGGTGAGCGAGGGGCGAATTGGCCCCGCCCCCAGGGCGATCGATATATGCAAATTTGTGGATCAAAAAGCCTTCACGCCCACTTTTTCTCGGGCCAATGGGGAGCGAGGTGAAAGGTCAAAGGGAGGGGGTCAAAGGCGAAGTTACAGGGGGATAAAAGGACGGTGTTCGTCAGTCAGAACGAGAACGAGAACGAGAAGGAGTCGGAACGAGAAGGAGTCGGAACAAAAAGGAGAACGAGAACGAGAAGGAGTCGGAGGAGAGAGAGTAGAACGAAAAGGAGAACGAGAACGAGAAGGAGTCGGAACGGAGGGGACGAGTGTGGAAGTCTGGAGCCCGAAGCCTGCAGTGGCTGGAGAAGCTGAAGAGAGTCGGACGAGGGGTGCTCGCGTCGGTGCCAGGAGCTGCACGCCCGAGGGAGGCCGGCAGCGCGACCTGGCCGAGGTGGAGACGCACACCAGGGATAATAAAGATCCTCTATACCCCGAGCATCAGCAACCCCCTCCTGTTTCCCCCCGCGCTGAGATAGTGCGACCAAGGGGGCCCCGTTCCCACCCCCTACCAGACACCGTCCACGAGGCCCGCGGGTTGCGGGGCCATCGCCGCTCCGTGTCTCATCACCAGACGGGTAGGCCCGACCCGGTCTCGGCCTCAGGCCCGCCTCATTCTTGAGGTATTTCTTTTCCTTGGTTTTGGGTATGTGTTGTCGGCGCCGTCTGTGAAGTAGAATTGTATAAGTGTTGCCGTGTGCTCGGTAGTCGGTATTAGCTCTGCACTGTGTTTTCACTTTTATGTTTGCTTTTTGTGTAAATGGAAGTGTGTTTTCTTTTTTGTGTGCATTTGGTGGAATTGTATTTGTGTGCTTCCCGTGTGCCGCGAATAAATGTGCTTTATTGTTGAACTGTTCTCCCGCTTCGCTTCGTCTTTTCCTCCATTGAATCCTCATCTTGCTTCACGTAAAGGGTTGGTAGTGGGCTGAGTACGCCCGATAATTAATCGAACCGTCGAGGTCGACGATAACACCGCTCGGTTATTCTGATAGTACGGAACGGGTCGCTTAAGTGGCCCGTGTCCGAAGTCGACCTGCGGCGAGGTGCGATCGCCCGGTCTACCCTCCGCGTGGGTACTTAGGTAGGTCGAATTTGGCGAGCAACCCTATCCCACGCGGGGGCTGATTGGCTCGATCGCGGTGAGACCAAAAGGTCCACCCGTGACTGGTTCCCGGCGTTAGTCCGAGAGGGTCACGACTGGATTGTCCGTCCGGTGGGCGACGTGCCGCGATTCGAGTTACGTGGCCGTCGCACGCCGGCGGGCGCGAAATCCGCAACAATATATACACTCAACAAAAATAAAAACTTTACACTCGTTTCAAAGTCAATAATTTGAACACTTTGGAAAATAGGTTTGAAATAACGATTGTATTCAATTCTCTTGTCATTAAAGATGCTATAGCATACAGATCATGTTTGTCATGGAATCGGTTCCACCGGAAATGCGACGACAATGTCCATGATCAAAAACTGTGAGTCACAACTTAATGAAATCATGTCAATATCGGGTGTGTCCTCCATGGGCGTTCACAACTGCGATACAACATCTCCTCATGGATTGGATGATGTGTCTGAACACAGCTTGGGGAATGCGCCGCCATATTTGTACCAACATGGCACCAAGCTCCTGCAAGTTCTGTGGAGGGTTCCTTACTTGATGGAGCTGCCTGCCTAACACATCCCACACATGCTCTATGGGGTTGAGGTCAGGAGATCTTGAGGGCCACTCCATGACATTGATGCCAGCGTCCCTGAGGAAATTCGTTGTTAAATTGGCCGTATGAGGTCTGGCGTTATCCTATTGGAAAGTCAGACCTGGGCCATGAGCTGCCATGAATGGTAAAAGCTCTGGAACGAGCACCTGATCCCTGTATGCTGCCGCATTAAGGTTTCCCTGGATGACAATGAGTCGGGATCGAGCATGACCGTTGATACCACCCTAAACCATAACGCTACCGCCCCCAAAGCAATCCACTTCCTGTACGCAACACTGGGCATTGCATTCTCCTCGTCTTCTCCACACTCTAACCCTTCCATCAGCAAAAGTTAGTGTGAACCTTGATTCGTCACTAAACACAACCCTATTCCAATCTCGCTGGGTCCATCTCAGGTGCCGTCGTGCCCAAAGAAGCCGTTTGGGTCGATGAAAACGGGTTAGAATTGGTCCACGATATGGCCGCCGTGCATGACGACGAGCAGAGCGCAGGCGATTTCGAATGGTTTGGGCAGTCACTCGACCTCCAAACAATTCATTCCCAGTGGATGTGGCAGTGACAAACCGATGACGCAAATGACGTAAGACAATCTGCCGGTCTTCTGCGCGTGACGTAACATGTGGTCGACCAGGACGGAGCCGGTCAGCTGTGGTGCCAGTTTGATGGAGACGTGTCTGGAGGTTATGGATGGTCTGTCGACTGCATCCCATAACCCTCGCAACGTCAGTGACGGATGTTCCCGTATTCAGCATGCCAATGCAACGTTCACGCTGAATGTTTGACAGTCGTGGCATTGCAAATTAACGAATAATTAACCATAAAACTTGTTTTTCTGAGATGATGCTCTCCTCTGCTGCCTTGAGATCAATTGCAGGTGTATCAATAGGCCACGTGACTTGTGTCACGTGGAAACGTGATTTTAGCGTGCAGTGCTCTGTTACGTGCTATGTAGGCCCGACCAGTAGAATGAATGTGTGAAGTAATGCCCTCGACAATGGCTTTAACCATAATTACAACAAGAACTCTTTCAAGAAAAGTTTCTAAACACTATTTGACAAATAATGAGTGTCAAGTTTTTATTTTTGCTGAGTATATATACAGTATATACAGATTGTTACGGATCTGGAAACCATGTGCATTCAACATACAGGTCCCAAGAGTCAGTTATGTCATTAAGTATGTGTGTAGTCAGATCCCCTTCCTTTTGTTCTAGTGGGAGAATCAAAGGTGTGCATTACGATTTCTTTTAGTTTGGTTATTATATCCAACAAGCCATTTAACAACCATTCCATCCCCCATCACGATCCACTACCCACCCGCTGTCCACAAGCACTCTTACTTGCCAAGACAGGGTCTTGCAGCCATTCCTTTCCATTTCCACCAACGTACCTTCCACAAACGTTGTAACTCTTGCACGACAGCCTGTGCAACGTTGATACTGTTACTCGTCGAGTGTGGGCCCGCGTGGAGGAGTGGCTGGGGTTTCCTGGCAGGGGACAAGGCCCCGCCCTGGAAAGGTGGGCCGTAGGACCCTGTCCAATCAAAGACGGACAGAGAGGTGTGTTGACCAAGGCCCCTCCCTGCTGAGGGAGGTCCATAAATTCCCGAGTACTGTCTGAGGTTGATTGGTTTTTTTTTGTATACATTGTCGAGGCTCGTGTGAGAGCTAACACACAACGCACAGCAAGGGGGGCATGAGACAAGAGGGGAGGGAGTGGGAAGGACAAACAGTGGGGAACAGAGACATTAAGAGATCTGTGGAAGGGGAGGGATGGGATGGGGAACATGGGGAATTGAAGATGGACATTACAGGGACTTTAAGGAAGGAAAGCAGGGAATTTGAAGGAGGTGGGCTTGGGTGGATTATCGGGGGGAGAAAAAAAAATCGAGGATTTGGATGGGGGATGATAAGAGGTGGTGGTGAACAGCTGTTTTGAAGGCCTGGATGGAAGAATGGGAATGAATAGAGTGAGGGAGTTTATTCCAAAGGTGGGGAAAAAGAGGAATGAAAGAGTGAAGGTGAGTGATTCGTGATTTTGGTAGTTTTACCAGAAGGGTTTGTTGGTGGAACTTGAGCGCCCTGTGGAAATGTGGTGGGGACAAATCGCCGATAAAGCAGGGAGGGTGAGGCTGGAGAGGAGAGGGTAGAAGACAGAAAGACCACCGACCAACCTGCGGTGATTGAGTGAGAGGCCCAAAGACTCAGCTTCATTGCGGGAGATGCCAATGATCCGAAATGCCTTGGTTTCTACAGCGTGAAGCCGAGAAAGGTGGGAGGCAGGAGCACCAGCCCAGAGGGGAGAGCAGTACTCCATCAGGCTGCAGACAAAAACTTTGTAAGTGGTCAGGAGCTCAGGTGGGCCGAGGAAGGACTTTGCACGATGGAGGATTCCCAGTCGGCGACTGGCTTTGGAGGCGAGGTTTGAAATGTGGCTTTCCGAGGAAAGGTCATGGCAGATAGTGAGACCCAGAAGCTTGAAAGAAAGGATATCTTCCAGAGGATTGTTGAGAAAGTGGATCGGGGGGTTTTCTAAATGGTCCTTTCGAAGAGACACAGTGAGAGTGTGAGATTTGTTCGGATTGAAAGACATGTTCCATGTGTTGGACCAGTTTGTGATTTTATCCAGATCTGCAGTGAGCGAAGAAGCTGCTGCTTGCCGGTCTGAGGGATGACCGCTGGTACGGCAGAGGGTGAAGTCATCAGCAAAGAGATAAAGAGGATTTTCCAGAGAGTCAGAGAGATCATTGATGAAAACCAGAAAAAGAACAGGGCCCAGAACACTACCTTGAGGAACTCCAGCCTGGACAGGAAGAGGGGATGAAAGAACTCCATTTAGGGCCATACGTTGACTGTGACAGGAGAGGAAGTCTGTGGAGATGTGGAGAAGTCGAATCTCCATGAGTGGAGATGGCTTTGGATACCATAGGAAGAGAGTTTGGTGAGCGGGGCAAGGTGCCAGACTGTGTCAAAAGCACATGATATGTCCAGGGATACGGCTCTGATTTCCTGTCTGGCATTGAGGACCTCCATCCATTGTTGGGAGAGCAGAAGCAGCATATCCAGAGTAGAGTGACCTGGTCTGAAACCAAATTGATCATCGGAAATCAAGCCTTTGGAGAAGAGGAAGGATTTAATGTCTGAAGCGATGATGGATTCCATCACCTTGCAGATGATTTGTAGAAAGCTGATTGGTCTGTAATTGCAGGGATCTGTTTTTGCATCTTTTTTATGCAGGGCAGTGATGTTTGTTGATTTCCAAGCAGATGGCAGATGACCTTGAGCAAATGATAGGGTGAATAGAACAGAGAGAGGGTGAGCAAGAGCAGAAGAGCAGGCTTTGGGGACATGTGGGCTGATGCCGTCTGGACCGGTTGCAGAATCTGAGTTGAGGTTTGAAAGCAAGCTCTCCATTTTGTCAGGAGAAAAGGACACAGAGTCCAGGGACAGTTCGGTGCGACTGGGTAAGGTGGGTAGAGAAAGTGATGGGTTTTGGACACAAGATTTAGCTGCAAACACCGAGTTTAGGCATTCAGCTTTTTCATGTGCGGTATCAGCAGTGCGGCCATTTGAGGTAAGGGAGGGGATGGAGGGGGAACATACACCAGAAACAGATTTTATTAGACGCCACCAGGATTTTGAGGAGGGAGAGAGGTTTGAGTGTTCAGACTTTAGATTAGAAAGATGTTTTTTTCTCCTCTCCTGAGGGTAGACACACACTTGTTCCGAGCTTTATGGAAGGAACTGAGATTGCCCTCAGTTGGGTTTGCTTTCCATGAGGCAAAGGCAAGTTGTTTCAGGACAACTGCCTCACCACAAGCTTCAGTGAGCCAAGGGCGGGAGGAAGGGTAGGACAACTGAAGACGAGAGGGGATAAATCTGTGCATGAGGGAGAGCAAGTTTCTTTGAAAGAATTCCCAGGATGAGTTGATGTTGGAGAAAGCAGCGATAGGAGACCAGTCGATAAGTTTGATGGCTGCTTGGAGACCCTGCCAGTCGGCTTGAGTGAAATGCCAGACTCGACGGCGGTGAAGTGGTTCTCTGATAATAGCCAGAGAGATGTCCACTTTGACCAGGACGTGGTCAGAATAAACGATTGGAGTGGAGGAAGAGCAGCAGATATTGTCAGGGAAATTTGTCAAAATCAGATCCAGAAGAGATGGAGTACCGTTGGTTGAGATCCGGGTCGGGAGTTGACCGATTGAGTCACAGAAAGCTTTTGCCGAGGTGCCATGACATGACACACCCAGCCAACTGGCATGATGACAATTTAAGTCGCCACATATGAGGAAGAGAGTTTGGATGAGAAGATAGAAGTTGGTCCATGTTTTCGGATAGTGAGGTGTAGATGGAGTCATCCCTGTTAGGTGGACGGTCAGTACACGTATAAACATGAGGTGGGAGTGTAGGGGAAGCTGTAGCCATAAGTATTCCTGGGGGTGTGGAGGAGTGAGGACAGTGCATGAAGAGTGAGGAATAGTCTTTGATGAAGAGAGCAACTCCTCCACCAGGACGAGGCTCAGGTCCGTCATACCGGAGGAGTGAGTAACCAGGGAGAGATACTTGGGAGTCAGACACGTCTTGGGGAGGAAAGTTTCTGTAAGGCAGATTATGTCTGGTTTGACAGTGGCAGCCTGTAAGGAAAGATCTGAAAGGTTTGAGCGAAGGCTCCGGATATTTGAGGTCCACCCTGTTAATGAAGAGGTAGGGGAGGAGGCTTTGGGTACAGGGGGTGGGGGGAGGGGAGGGAAGGTGAAGGGACGAGGGGGGGGAGGTAAGGAGGGTTGTTGAAAGAGTGTGGAGGATTGCAGAATAGCTAGGGGAGGGGGCCGAATGAGGAGGAGAAAAGGCTCTGTGGTGCTGGGGGAGAGGGGGGACAAGAGAGAGGGAAGAAGGCAGTTGAGGATTTGAGGAGGTGGACTGAAGAGATGGAGGTGAGAGGGCAGTGGAAGGAGGCAGCTTTGTGGATGAGAGGGACAGGGCAACTTTGAGAAGGATGTAGAAGTTGAAAGGACAGGGCAACTTTGAGAAGGATGAATGGTGGGAGAAATGTGAGGAGGGAGTTTTTGAGAGAGGCGAGAGGGAGGCTTGGAGGGAGAAGAGTGTGATGGTTGCTTTGAGAGTGAGGGGTGAGAGGGGTGAGTTGGCACTGAAGTTGGAAAAAAAGAATGGTTGAGGGAAAGCAAACATTCAAAGCAAACTGAGGTTTTTAAAAAAGTTTTAGGTCAGAGATGCGATTTAACACAATTCTTGATGGATGCAATAAAGGCGAATTCAGAGAATGGAGAGAAGAAGCGCTGTAACAGTTGGATTTTTGGCAAGGTATGAAGGAGAGGTGGAATTGAGAGCAGTCTGTTTAAATTGCAGAAGAGTAGTGCATTATTGAGAGTTCTGAGAGGTTCTTAAGGGTTTTTGCTGTTTCGAAGGGGTGGTTACGAGGGATGGTTACAAGGGGCGATTACGAGGAGTGGTCACAGGAGGTCTACGTTGCTGTTACGAAGGGGTTTTTGCTGTCACAAGGGTAGAGCAGAGGGCCATTGAGGCGGCGAACGTGTCTCTGCTGGCCCTCTACAAGGAAGGACAGAGCGACCCTGACCCCCTCCGTGGACCCCGATTATTCACCACCCGAACTCCACCACGGGCCTCGAGTCCCCCACGTGTGACTGGGGACCGGACCAATGACCTTTGTCAGGTGCCGCATCGCGGAGCACACCCTCCCTCCGACGGTCAGGTACCCACCGCACTCTGACCCCCAGCTTGTCTCTCTCCACGGCTGCAGGAGTCCAAGAAAGACTCTGGGTTTCTTTTCATTTTGTGTGTGTCTGCGTGTGGGCCCGTCTTATAAGTAGAAAATGTTTTAACTGTTTGAATCATTGTAAATCTCTCGCGTCTCTTGCATATTCGCGTTAACTCTTGCTTTGTGTCTTCATTTACTGTAAATAAATCATCACAGAAATGTTCCCAGTCCGTTTCCGTCCCTTCTTGCATTGGTCCAGCATGGTTCGGATCTGAGTTTCGTCCGGGATTTTATACCCGATAATCCATTCATTCCATCCGGCACGGCTTTGGCAGTTTCTGCTCAGATGCACCCGAACCGGAGTTGGTAGTCGGTAGTTGGAACGCTACCGCAGTCGGTGGAGTGACCAGGTTCGAGCAAAACGTGCCAAGGGCATGGTTTCCCCGGTCATCAAAATCGCGAAGTTAATTAGGTAAATTGGTTATAGACAAATAGACCCTACGCTACGCGGTTGAAATATTGGCGACCACGGTCGGTTAAACGACCCGCCGGCTCGCGGAGTTATCCGAGCGACTGCCTACAATTCCGAGGAGTTTGGTGGGAGACGACACAAACCTCCCCCACCAAGTGGTCGTTCTCGCCACCGACCCCCGGCCCACAACAATATATATACATATACATATAGCGTATCCCAAAAAAATATACAACTTTTAAAATGCTTCATTTGATCCGATAAAAGCAGTAATTTTGTCAATAATGCTTCATTTCTTGTTGCAGAGACCCTGAAGTTGATTTCGATACCAAGCAAGCACCAGAAAAATGCCAAGACTGACCGTACAACAACAGACCAAAACTGTTGAACTTTGGCACCAGACCAAAAGTGTCATACAGGTGCAACGTCTTTAGTCGAGACATTTCGGTATCCACTTGCGCCATGCACCAAACTTTCGGACAATAAAGTACACCATCGCAAAGTTTACCAATGTGGGAACCATCTGTGATCTTCACAAGGGTCACAGTGTTCGGAAGAGGACAGGTCGTCATGAAGAAAATGTGGAAATGGTGAGACAGGTGGTCGTTCAGAGTCCAAAAAAATCGATTCGACGACTTTTTGCTGAGACAAACATTCATAAGAGCACCGTTCAGAGGATCCTTCGCCAAGACATTCATGCCTTTCCATACAAAATTCAAACGGAAATGGTGCTTACTGATCAACAGAAATGCAAACGACTAGACTGCAAATTGGTTCTCAGGAAAGTTGGAGGAAGATGCAGACTTCCTCAAAAAACTTCACATGATGGACGAATGCCATGCTCACTTGTCCAGGGAGGTAAGCAGGCAAAACTTTCGGGACTGGGGAACTGAAAATCCTGGTAATGCATCAACTGAACTGGTGCCTCGATCTGTTCTCAAAGTAACCATGTGGGTGGCGGTTGGTTAGTATGGGATAATTGGTCCATAATTCTTTGAAGATGATCAGGGACACACTTGCACGGTAAACCAGAGGAACTATCGCGAAATGATTCAGGAATTCTATCTGCCTGAACTACGTACTCAGTCCGTAGGAGAAACAACCTGATCCAGATGAGAACCCAGTGGTTCCAGCAGGATGGGGCACCGCCCCATACAGCCAGGGAAACAAGGCGTTTTCTCAACCAACATTTTGAGGGCCGCTTTATCTCCCTCTACGAAGACGTTGAGTGGCCACCATATTCCCCTGCCCTTACTCCTCCAGACTTCTTCTTGTGGGGGTATCTCAAGGACAGGATCTATGGAAACCCTAGGCCTCAGACTCTTAATCAGCTGAAGGAAAACATCCACTGAGAAATCCAGAACATTCCTCAGGAAACGTTTCCCAAAGTGATGGAGAACATGACAACGCGTTTGCAGGCAGTGATCGGACAACGTGGAGCCTACGTCGAACATGTGGTCTAAAAGAAAACGACGATTCTATACCAAAATTTAAATTTTGGTGGCAATTTTGACATTGGTACAATAAACTTCAACCTTTCAGCTTTCTATCCAGCCATATATCTTTTAAAATACATATATGTTATGACCATCCTCTTTGCAGATGAAAAGTATTTTTTTTTGGGACACCCTGTATATGCATATATACATATATGTATATGCAGTATATACATATATTGCATTTAAAATGTCAATCGATTGACAGGCTAAAGATACAAAGAAGACATCGGTATTGATTCTTTATGCAACATTTCGGCCTGGGAAGAAATGTTTTCCAACATGACAAGCGGAAGTCACATATGGAAGAGGAGAGTGGGACATTTGCACCACCAAAACGAACCTCTCAGCTGATAGGCAGGAAAAGAGAGTGGATCATTTGCACCACCAAAACGAACCTCTCAGCTGATAGGCAGGAAAAGAGAGTGGATCATTTGCACCACCAAAACGAACCTCCCAGCTGATAGGCAGGAAAATGGGTGACTTTTCACCAAAAGGGATACCTTTTTCCTGTGATAAGGGCACCTCCCCATTCATTGTGGCGGATTGAGAATGCATGTTGAGTTCAGAGAGGGCCTAAATATTCCATGAGGAACAAACTGAACCTTGGAGGATGGGATCGGGGAGTACTGTGATGAGTTGAGGAGACAGGCTAAATTCAGCGAGATGCTATCGAGCTGGCGAGGTAGAAATTGAAACTGGGTGGTTGTGAGGCGTTGCAAACTGTGCTGACTTTTACATGTGGCCGTGAAAGTCAACAGGTGTTATGCTTCGCAGGACATGCACAATGGGACGTGGCGCAGGTAAAGTTACACGATTTTTCCGGCAGACGTAGCTCTGATGATTTTTTTTTTAACTTTGGGTAAAGACAACGCTTACAAGGTTTCCTTATCGAGTTCCCTCCCCTCTGGCGTTCACACATCGATTGCTCGATTTGTAAATAGCTTGGGTTTCTAAACGATATCCACACTCGGTGTTATATTTGTAAGAGCGTTCACTCTGAGTATGGGAGGTTGGTGGTTCAAACCCTGGCTGAGTCACACCATAGACTTTTCAAAAAGCTGAGAACATGATGCTTCCTTGCTTTACACTCAACATTTAAGAGGATAGAGCAAAGACAAACAACGCTGGGAGGGCAATGGCAAATCAACAAGTTTAACTCTTGCTAAGAAACTGCTTTTGTCGCACCGACGCTCTGTAACAGGCGATTATGGTACATGTTTGGAATCAGAATACTGTACTGTATATATATATATATATATATATATATATATATATATATATATATATATATATATATATATATATATATATATATATATATATATATATATATATCAATTAATGGAGGGCACTGAAACTTTTGAAAGAAAACTCCTATATATATATATATATATAGGTGCCCGTCTTCGACAGGCATCACTGGCAACATATGGTAAAAGACAGATAGCATGAATGTATTTTAAACAATATATTATATCATTTTTATCCATTGATTTATGAGGATGTTCAATATCACTGTTAGGTTCAAGGCTCGGGCTTGGACTTGGGGGGGATGCTTGCAACAGAATTTTCATCAGAGGATTGACTTGAGGAGTCTTCATGTTCCTTGTTATTATTGACATCTGCCATCACGATCGAACTCTTACTTGTGAGACGGTTGAAGAAGTACTTTTACAGAGCGGTAGACTCAAGGCTCACTGAAGCACTGAAGGCTCGAAGGCTATTTCTGTCGGTTCAAATTTCAAGGATCAAGCGGCCATTGTTGTTCAATTCAAGTTGGGTTGCCAGATTTTATGTGCACGTGCTCAATCCCGCACCTACCCGGAAAAGACCCAAGTACACTGTCAGTACTCACCTTCACACTAAAACGATGATCATGATTTTGGATTTAACCATACCTGACCGGGCGATACTTTGTTGGCAGTTGGTACGGCTGGGCAGCGGGTATCGGTCGATGAAAATTTCAAAACGGCAACCATGTATAAAAAAAGCAAAGAAATACTTTGTACTTAGTCAGAAAGTCATGGTTTTGTGAAGAAACTACGGCACATGGAAAATGCAAATTCGTCAGGTACTAGTACGGGCCCGTAGGTGCGTGCCCGTAGGTGAGTGCCAGTATGTGCAGCCTCTCACTCTCTCTCTCAATCCTCGAAAAGGCACATCCGCAGGTCCCCAGCAATATTCCTGGCAAGTTTCAATCGTGCAAAATAAATAATAATAAATAAATAAATAAACATTAATTGTGATGTCATTCGTGACGTCATAGCACCGTGTCCTGTCATTGGTCGACAGATAAATGGCCGTAACTTGGGAACCGCTCGTCCGACTAATATCAAACCTTGAAAAGGCACATCCGCGAGGCCCCGGCAATATTCCTGGCAAGTTTCAATCAGATCGGACCGTCGATCGTGCAAATAAATAAATAAATAAATAAATAATCATTAATTGTGACGTCATTCGTGATGTCATAGCACCGTGTCTTGTCATTGGTCGACAGATAAATGGCCGTAACTTGGGAACCGCTTGTCCGATCGATATCAAATCTTGAAAAGGCACATCCGCGGGTCCCTGGCAATATTCCTGGCAAGTTTCAATCAGATCGGACCGGCGGTCGTCGAAAAATGGCGGTCACAGACAGACAGACAGACAGACAGACAGACAGACACACACACACACTGCTGGAATTATAGATAGATGAACTCAACTGTTTTCTCCCCAAATGGAACGTGATTCTATGAGCCAAACTCATCTTATTGGTCCTCTAAAAAATGGGAAACATTTTTATTTCTTTTTTGTGCAATAATTCCTCCCATTTTGCAAATGGAGAACATGAACTGTTTAACTACAATAATCATCAAAATGAATTTTGAGGGGCCTCTTAAGGAAGACAATAATATCATTACTGTATATGTCAAAGCTTGTTTCATTTCATGCAGTAACAAAAATCTGATTGTGGAACAAAAAAAAGGGGCGTGCCAAGATATTTATATATATATATATATATATATATATATATATATATATATATATATATATATATATATATATATATATATATATATATATATATATATATATATATATATATGTTTGGATATGTGTATGTGTATGTGTGTATATATATATATATATATATATATATATATATATATATATATATATATATATATATATATATATATATATATATATATATATATATATATATATATATATATATGTTTGGATATGTGTATGTGTATGTGTATGTGTATGTATATATATATATATATATATATATATATATATATATATATATATATATATATATATATATATATATATATATATATATATATATATATATATATACAGTCAAAGCTCGTGACTATGCCACCCGTCGGGACCGAGCAAAAGTGGCATAGTAGCGAGAGTGGCATAGTAACGAGATTTTGTAAAAACGGCCTTATTTTCTCAAATTACCCCTCTGTAGTTAATCTTTAGACAAAATTTATTCCAGCAAGTAAAAGGCACGACTGTTGTATAAGCTAAGCGAACGGAGAACATACACACACTAACAGAGTTCACACACTAACATATGGCATGGCGACAAATTCACGACACACAAAGCTTTCAAGAATCGTCGGCTGGCGCATCTTCTTTCGGCAGATCTCGTGCATCTCGTTGTCTAGCCGATCGCACGCTTGCATCACACCGGGCTTCCCGCTTTTCTGCTGCATGAACTTCCGGACGGTGCTACAAGCGCGCTGGGCTTCCTCGAACGGAACGATTTCCTCCTCAACAGTTACCTCGTCATCTTCGCTTTCCACCGGCTCCTCACTGCACAGAATCTCCTCCGCAATCTCCTCCAGCGTGAAATACCCGCCAGTCGCGAGGCGCTCGTCGGCTTCGAGAAAGTCAGACAGCTCGATCTCCTCGTTCTCGTGCATCTTTTCCTCGGCAGGCAGAGCTTCCCAGATGTCGGGCAGCTCCGCATCCTGTGGCTCAGTTTGGATCTCCTCTTCGAAGAACTTGGCCTTCGCGAAACAGTTCCTGATCGTCGACTTGCCGACCTGCTCCCAAGCACGCCGGGCGACGTGTAGAGCGTCGAGCAACGTGAACTTGAACTCCTTTTCCTCGTCTATGGCCTCAAGCCGGCGGCATAGCAGGAGCTTCTTGTAGTGGCGCTTGAGGTTCTCTATGATTCCCTGATCCATTGGTTGCGAATTGGTTGTCGTGTTGGGTGGGAAGAAGACCAGTTGGATGTTGTTCAGCTCGAGCTCGGGAGGGTGGCCAGAGAAGTTATCGAGACAGACCAGCACTCTGCGTCCCTGCTGGCCGAGTCGTCCGTCCCACGCACGCAACATCTCCTCGAAAAGCCCCGCCGTCATCCACGCCTTCGAGTTCGCCTTGTGCTTGACCGGGATCTCTTTGTTCTTGAAGGCACGGGGTTTCTTGGAATTGCCAAACACCAGAAGAGGGAACTTCTCGCTGCCGCTCATGTTTGCCCCAACCAGAAGAGTGATCCTTTGCTTGCTTTTCTTTCCTCCAGTACACCGCTCTCCCCTGAAAGCCATGGTCTTGTTTGGAAGGAGCTGCCAGAAGAGTCCAGTCTCGTCCAGGTTGAAGACGTCGTTTGCGGAGAACTGCCCGAGTAAAGGCCGGAGAACCTGTTGTTGCCACTCAAGAAGGGATTGCGAATCCACCGCTCCAGCTTCGCCCTGCACTGTCTTGAACGTGATGCCGTGGCGCTTCTTGAAATTTCCCAACCAACCGTCGCTCGCCATGAAGTCTGGGATGTGCATCAGCTCGGCCAGTTTCATCGCCTTCTCCTTGATCAGATCGCCGCTGACAGGCACATTCTGTCCTCTTGATTGCTTCAGCCACATGAGCACTCCCTCATTAAGCTTCGGGTCGTGAGCCTGCGTCAACTTCATGCGCTTCGATGGAAATCCAGCTTTGATTGCAGCCTCGAATGCATCCTTCTTGCTGAGAATGCCCTTCACGGTGGTTCTCTTAACTTCGACGCCCCATTTTTGATCATCGACGCCCCATTTCTTGCTAATCTCCCTGGCCAACTTGGACTGATTCGGCTCCTTCTTCACGGCATCGATGATCTCCTTCTTCTCCTTCAGCGTAAAGTCAGTTCGCTTGCGTTTCTGAGCTGACATTATGGGCTGAATTTGAAAAAAAATGATGTCACTGTTGTACGTGTGCCTGCGTGTCTGTGTGTGTGCTCGCGCTTTTTTGTGTATCGTTATGCGTGTTGCGATTGGCTTGTTGTGGCTGGCATCGGGGAGAAGAATCGCGCGTTTTGACACAGTCTGACTATGCGCATACGTATTGAGTTATGTTGTGCGCAGCTGGACTGTAGTTCGTCGCTTCGCCTTTGGATGTGAGTGTGTTAATCGAGCACTGCGCAATACAGACTTTTTCATGACTCGTGCCTTTTAACAGTCACACAGTTGTGGCATGGTAGCGAGAGTAGGGGGTGGCATAGTAAATTTATTTTTTATTGAATTTTGTCGGGACCGAGCAAAAGTGGTATAATAGCGAGAGTGGCATAGAAGCGAGGTGGCATAGTAACGAGCTTTGACTATATATTATATATATATATATATATATATATATATATATATATATATATATATATGTCTGTGTATATGTTTATATATGTATATAATATAATATATATATATATATATATATATATATGTGGGTATATATTCATATATGTTTGTATATGTGTCTATATGAGGCCCCACGAGGAGTGATGTAAGCGACATTTTTTAATGAGATGATGATGATGATAGGCTCAGATGATAGGGTAAGGGTTAAACTAGTGCGATATGGCATTAACTCCAAAATGGCCGATGTGTCCCTTACATCACTCCTCCTCGCGGTGCTTCATATATATAATATGTTTGTAAATGTTTATATATGTGTATATTGTTGCGGGGTCGGGTGAGAAGACCACTAGGTGGGGGAAGCTACATCGAGTCCCACCAGACTCCCCAGAATTGTAGGCCGTCGCTCACGGATAATTACGTGATGCGGCGGGTCGCTTAACCGACTGTGGGGCCAATAACTCAACCGTGTGAACTAGGGTCCTCCCACTCATGGAATCGAGTTACCTAATTAACCACGCAGTTTAACCACCGGGAACCATGCCCTCGGTACGCCTTGTCCGAACCGGATCACTCTACTGGATCGGATGCAGCCGAGCGACACTGCCAAGGGCGTAGCGGCTGGAAGGAAAGGACCATTGGGAATAAAGACCCGGCTAAACCTGGATTCGAACCATGCTGGACCAATGAGGGAAAAGACAAAGGCGAGCTGGGAACATTTCTGCAACAATTATTTATTTACAGCAAGCGAGGAAAAGCATATGGCACAACAAAGTTTATTGGGTATGTAACGCAGGTAAAGAGAAGAGAGATGTGGGGTGTGGCAATTTTTCAAGCAACTTACAAAGCAGACACAGTGCAGACTTGATGTGAGATTATTCACAGTCACAACAATAAAAAATCTTCTCCAGGTTTACTTGACAGACAGGCGCCAACACACTCAGATACACACTCAGACAAAGAAAACCCAATGAAAGGAAAAGGACTTTTGCAGCCAGGGAGGAAGGGCATTGAGGTTATAGTTTTTCGGTACCTGAGCGTTTTCAGGGGAAGGGATGCGCTGTGGTACGGTACTCGACAATGGTTGTGTAGTTCTAACCACAGCCACACGTGTCGAGATCGTGTCTGTAGGAGGAGCTTGAGTGGAGAAGGGCAGAGTCCAGAGGGCGAGGGTGGAGCAATAGTCAGGATGCTTGGTCGATTTTGTGTGGTTGGAGACAAGTAGCAGGAACACACACTTCACTCCTTCAATTCCTCAATTCCTTCAATTCTCCTCCATTCTCCTCAAATCCTCCTCCATTCTCCCTCTTTTCATGGAGGATTTATCCGTGCTTTATAGAGCCCGAGGTTCGGGGATGGGCCATACCAAATCCGACATCATCGTCTGAGTCGGGCATTCCGACTGGCTCTGACCCCTCACGTGGTCTGCCTTCCTAGGCCGGGCCTTGGCCAGACGCCGGTACACTCAGCCGACCTGGGTGCGAAGCGTACGTGACTCACCACCCATGTCTTGTTTCTCGCCCGGAAAACGAGACTCCGGGTAGACGGTGGTACGCTGTGGTAAGCGAGACGAGGGGAGCAAGGGAGGTAAATTTACCTCAGAAAATAAAAGGAGGGAATAAAATAAAAGGGAAAAATGATTTAATAACCTAACTAATAACCCATCGCAACGCACTCCCTGCTTTCCTGCCAGACAAAAGGTAGGGATCTATCTGCACGTATATTAATGGGATAACTATCTCAGGACAACCATCTGTTGTATGCATGCGGTTGCGAGAACCGCAACGATAAATATATATGTGTACACACACTATATATATATATATATATATATATATATATATATATATATATATATATATATATATATATATATTGTTGATAAGGAGTTTTCTTTCAAAAGTTTCAGTGCTCTTCATGAATTGACAAAACTGTTTCCTGCAGCCCTTTAGATAATTTTATACATCAATGCCATCTATATACTGTATTACCATAGTATGCGTGCAAGCAAATTGATGGGAATTTGGACCGCTCTCGTCCCCGTCCCATCCCGTCCATATATTGTTATGAATCTGGAAGCCATGATCACACTCAACATTCAGGTCCTTTTGCTCAGATATCTCGGTAAGTATATGTTTTATAGACAGCTTACTTTCCCTTGTCTAAGAGGTAAATCAATGTAAATGCGCTGCGATTTGTTTTGGTCGTTGGATTCCTTGTCATTTCAACGACAACAACAGAGCGGACCACTCCAGCTCGGAATGAAACAACAAGCAGAAACCCACAGCTCCCGCCGTTCCCCACACGCTTATCAGGGGAGAGGTCAACTCCCACCCCCCCCCGAACAACAAGCAGAAACCCTCATCTCCCGGCGTCTCCCGCGTGCTTACGAGGGGAAAGGTTGAGCCCACACCCACCGATTCGCTCGGAAAAAGCGCGAGGGAAGGGTTGAGCCACGCCTAGAAAATGGTGAAATGAATGTCTGCCTTACCGAGCGCGCCGGGGAGGATATAAAGAAGCAGAGGATCCTCGCACGGGAGTCTGCCTGGCTGGGCTTGGTCGTCGCCGTCATCTTCTTCCTCCTCCTCCGCATGGTCGCGAGCTTGGACACCACCTTGTCTCACCTCAACCGGGTTGGGCTGTGCTGGCCAGTCCTTCGGTGACCGGAGCTCCCGGAAGGAGGGAACGTCCAGCCGCACGCTCGCGGTCAGGTAGCCAGATACCCTGATCTTCAGCCGACTGTCCTCTGGGCTGGAGGTCCAAATAAAGACCTTTCGGTCTAATTCTTTGGGTGTGCGCGTGTGTGTGTGTATCCGTGGGCCCGTTCGTAAGTAGTGAACTGTATAAGTGCTTTCTCGCTGCATATCATTGCCTTGCTTTATTCGGTTTAATTCTGCTTCTGACGTGCTTCCCTCATTCCCCACCTATTGCATTATAAATAAACCCCGATTGTTAAATGTTTCAGTTCGTTCGCGTCCCTTCTTTCATTGAGTGAGCGTGTCGCATGCTGGGGAAGATTAGCAAGGCCGTTGTGCCGCCGTAAGGGGACATCTGGACCGACGGTTCTCGGCGATTAAACCGCTCGGAATCGCACACGGAACAAGCATGCAAAGCGGCTCATTTCCATACGAGTTCCGTCGAGGGTGTGAAGACTCGGTAGATCTCCACGTGGTCTCTAGATATTTTGAAGATTTGGCAAATAACCCTGTACTACGTGGTGGAAATATTGACCCTTCATGGTCCGAAAGGGACCCGAAACTCTGCGGACTTTTCCGAACAGTACGATCTGAATTCCGGGCGATCGGTCGAGCTGACTCCACTGCTCCATCTGGTGATCGTGCTCGTGGCCGACGTCCCGGCCCCGCAACAACATATATTTATATATATATATATATATATATATATATATATATATATATATATATATATATATATATATATATATATATACCTATATATACACCTATATATACACCTATATATACAGGGGGCTGGAAAAGTAGGTATATAGTAATGAAAAACAAGACGTGTGCACAAAACGTATTTTATTGATTATACCAGCATATCAATAATAACATACCAATAATAAATTTTCTAGTATTAAATGAATCCGAGCACCACTATTATAATACTGGTAATACTGGTATAATCCTTACTGTATACCTACTTTTGCAACCCCTGTGTATGTATATATATATATATATATATATATATATATATATATATATATATATATATATATATATATAATATGTAGGTTTATATATGTATATGTTTACAAATGTGTATATTTATATATGTGTATATATATGTATATATTGTTACGGCTGTAGAAATTCGCATTACACCATGAAGGGCCCGTAGGTGAGATATCTCTAAGTACATGTGTAGTTAGCCCAAACCCGTTGTATAGAGGGAATTTATGTGATCCATTCGGGCTGCGACACTTTCAGTTAGCCATTTTTTCTGTTCTGTCTTTATTTTGAACCAACCACGTCTCAACCGCCATCACACAACAACCACCACGCCAGCCATCGTCACCAACTGCAACCACGCTCCAACCCTCGGACAACAACAACAATGCCAACAGCCACGACCTTTACCTTCACAACTTGCTCCCACATCATCGCATCACCGCCATTCCCAAACGGCACCATAACCATCAAACCACCACCGAAAATCCTCCACCATCTTCACCTCTCTCCTTCTACGGCCATTCTCGCACCACCTGTGAACACTGAGCGTCGGGCTGTCTCGGGCCCGTTTGGCGATTGGTGCCGAACGCAACGAGCCGCGAGCGCAAATAGCGGCCTTTCCGAGGGAAAAATCGGATCAAGAACGCTACATGCCCACTTTTCCTCTGTCCAATTAGCAAGCGCGGGGCGGCTTGGCCCCGCCTCCAGGCGCGTCTGCGTGAAATCAATATATGCAAATTCTTGGATCAGGGGAGATTCACGCCCCCTTTCCTCCGACCAATGGGCGAGCGTGGCTCCGCCCCTGAGGTCATCCTGATCCAGATATTTGCATATTAGCTGCTCCTGCCGGCCTATACGAAGGCGAGCGCAAGGCGAATGAAGTGAGTCGAGTCGGGTAGCGAGGTGAGTTGAGTCGGGTGGCGAAGTGATCGGTGTGTCTTCCAGTTGGGTTCTGGAGTCGGCTGAGAAGAGTTGCGGGAAGAGGCAAAGGAGTTCGGGTCCGAGGCGAGAAGGACGGCGGTCGGCGACGAGGTCGCAGTGTGGGATCGCTCATCGCGTGACCCAAGCCAGCCAGCCATTCTCCTCCCCCAAGGCATCAACAATTCCCCCCTTTCCCCCGCGCTGAGATAGTGCATAAAGGGGGCCCCATTCCCACCCCACTCCAAACGTCGTGCCAATGAAACCCGCCAAGGAGCACAGAGTCGGGGCACAGCCACGCGGCCACATCTGCGGCTCGCCCGCCAACGCGTCGCGAGGACGCGGGTAGGACCCCCCCCCGGTCTCGCGGACCTGGCTGCTCCTCCAGGTCACGCGCACAATTGGCCTACAGGCCTGTCTGCCCCCTTGTCTATGAGGGTGGCTTCTTTCCTTTGCTTTTGAGTAAATGTGTGTTGGCACCGTCTGTAAAGTAGAACTGTATAAGTGTTGCCGTGTGTGCGCATCGTCGGTAGTAATTCTGCGTCGTTGTTGCTTTTGTTTTGGTTGCTATATGTGCATTTTGACTGTTTGGCTGTATATGTGTGCTTTCCGTGTGCCGGGAAATAAATGTGCTTTGTGTGAACTGTTTTCCCGTTTCGCTTAGTCTTTTCTTTATTGACCCTCCATCCTGCTTCACGTAAATGGTTCGTAGTGGGTGCAAAGATCCCGGTAATTAATCTGAACTGTCGAGGTCGACGATCACACCACTCGGTTATCCCGATAATAAGGAACGGGCCGCCGAAGCGGCTCATGTCTGGAGTCGACCTACGGCGAGGTATGATAGCCCGGTTTACCATCCGCGTGGGTACTTAGGTAGGTCGAGTTTGGCGAACAACCCTATCCTACGCAGGTCGCCAATTGGCACGATTGTGGTGAGGTCGAAAGGCCCACCCGTGACTGGATCCGGGCGATAGTTCCCGGAGGGTCACGACTGAATTGTCCATCCGCTGGGCGAGGTGCCGCGATCCGAGTTACGTGGCCGTCCGCATGCCGGCGGGCGCAAATTCGCAACAATATATATATATATATATATATATATATATATATATATATATATATATATACATATATATATATATATATATATATATATATATATATATATATATATATATATATATATATATATATATATATATATATATATACATATATATATATATATATATATATATATATATATATATATATATATATATATATATATATATAATATATATATATATATATATACACACACACATATATAATATATATATATATATATATACACACACACATATATAATATATATATATATATACACACATATATATATATATATATATATATATATATATATATATATATATATATATATATATATATATATATATATGAACATATTGTTATGGATTCGGGGGTGGGGCGGATTCTGGATGAGTGATGTCAATCACTGTCCGTAACCAGTTTGGGTTTTCGCACCCTACTCTCGACAGCCAAATGTTACAGATTCGGCGCCACCCTAACCACCGCCGTCTCCGGGGTTATAACGCTGGTTGGTTCGGCACAGGCCTCGGGTCACGCATCTCGAATCGTGATACCAACGTACCCCTGGACCTTACCAGTTGGGGAAATAGCCCCCGGTTACAGACTGGTTTTATCAGATACCGAGCAAATTCTGCCAGTCTGTAACCATTTTTGTTTTAATATCCAAATGGAGCAGATCGTTCCTCGGCGCGGCACGAATTAATTCAGAGCGGCTACTTCATACGAATCAGCCAGATTTATTGGGGATACATCGGGGAAACACAACACAAGCAAAGCATTCACGACAATGTTATAATTAATCTATTACCCGTTCTTAACTAAGGAGCTACGGATTATGGGTTTCGAAGGGGACCCTAATGAGATAAGCCTTAAACAACATGCAGACAAGACACAGACAGCATGCAGACAAGACACAGAGTACTTGATGTTTCATGGATGAGAGGAAAGTGTCAAAACCACAAATGTGGCTCGTGACAAGCCGATGTCCACGGATTCGAGCACCCAAGCTCGAGCACGCCACGTGGCAAAATGGCACTCGTCCATGTGTTGCAGCCCTCACACACGCAGTCTCAGCGCGCTCATACCCCGTGAGGTCGACTGCACCAGAGCAAAAGATCGATGGTGGGTTTCAGCTAGTTTCTCCCAAGGTCCAGTATACAAGTCCAGGCCTGGCCTGTTCACTAGACAAGGCCAAATCGTGGTGTTGGGCTCCGCAGGGTGGGTCCGTGCCCGAGGAGGCACCGCCGGCCAAAAGCACTCCTCCACAAAGTCGATCGCCCGACTCGACACTCTCAGTTTCACTTACTGCCAAAATGGCAGACTCGATGTGGGGCAGTTTCTCTTACTGCCAAAAATGGCAGACTCGGCGCGCTCAGGTTCAGTTTCTCTGCCGGCAGATCCACCACTGCCTTTCCTTCGCTCGCTCGCCTCGAAGCCCACTGGCTCCTCCCTTCAGTTTCACTTCCTTCTCGAGTCCACTCGCCCTCAGAGCGCTTGGCAGCGACTATTGTCCGGAGAGAGGAAGGAAGAAGAAGAACCTCTCGGTCCACCACCAATGTATGAACAGCCTCTTACACCTCCCGTCACACATGTAGCATCCATTTACCAAACAACCTGGCTAAACATGCATTTAATGGGAGATCTGGACTAATCCTATATTTAATAACCCACTAAGGGCCATTTCCGCAACTATATATATATACATATACATATACATACACATACAAAGCCTGGTGTGTTGGCGCAGTGGTTAGGGCAGCGGCTTGGGATCCAAAAGGTCCTGAGTTCAAGCCCCGTTGGGCCACTGAATTAATACACCAGGGGGTTGACTCAGCCTGTCATCCTTCCGAGGTCAGCGAAATAAGTACCAGTGTATTGGGCCGGTGTATACCCCGGTTAAAATAGGTATACCATATCCCTGTGTTGTGAGAGGCGACCAGGGTTGCGTCAGGAAGGGCATCCGGCGTAAAACATGTGCCAAATCACTATGCGGATCATACGGATGATCCGCTGTGGCGACCCCGAACGGGAGCAGCCGAAAGAAGAGGAAGAAGATATATATATATATATATATATATATATATATATATATATATATATATATATATATATATATATATATATATATATATATATATATATATATATATATATATATATATATATATTTGATTAGGAGTTTTCTTTCAAAAGTTTCAGTGCCCTTCATTAATTGACAAAACTGTTTCCTAGAGCCCTTCAGATAATTTTATACATCAATGCCATCTATATACTGTATTACCATAGTATGCGTGCAAGCAAATTGATGGGATTTGGACTGCTCTAATCCCCGTCCCATCCCGTCCCCCCATCCCTACCTTCCTCCTCCCGTTTAATGGAGTTAGTAATCAAAAAATCATTCTCTTTTTTCAATGTACCTTGAAATGTTTTTCATCTGAAAATGATATTAGATGGAAAGATCCCTTGTTAATTTGGAGTGGAATATTCTTGTTGTCATCTGAATCCCTGGCTCACAATTAAAAAATAAAAAGTAATATATAATTCTCCAAACACACTCATTTTCCCTTCTTTCCTCTCACCATTTAATCCTTTTCTATGAATTAAATTTTTATCTCCAGACTCCCCACCCTTTGCTTAATAAGTAGACAGTCCTTTAACAACTACTTTACATTTTTACTTGTAATCTTTTGATTTTGATGTCTCGTCCTCCTTACAGAGTGTTGGTGCTCCCGAAGCAGTTTCTTAACAAGGTTCAGTTTAATATATAAGAAATATTAAATTTTCAAGGTATATGGATACAAGGCATATAAATATACACGACCAGTCAAAAGTTTTAGAACACCCCCATTTTTCCAGTGTTTACTGAAATTTAAGCAGTTCAAGTCCAGTGAATAACCTGAAATGGTATAAAGCTAAGCGATAAACTGCCAGAGGTTCAAAAAAAAGTTTAGGTTACCAAAAACTGAAAAATAATGTAAATTTCAGAGTTGTTAAAAAGGCCCTTTTCAGGGAACAAGTGATGGGTTCGCAACTGCAGCTGTTCTGCAGCAATGGAAGTAAATTAAGCCTTGAAAGTTGATGTAAACAATTGCTTCAGGTGTCCCAACTTTTGTTGATTGATTAGTTACAAACCCTCTGTCTGTATAAAAGCAGTGTTGGAACATACCGTGTTGCTCCACCCTCTGAAGCATTATTTGGACAATATTGCACTGCAGGAAGTAGTATATTGCTATCATTATGGTGAGAAAAGACAATTAACAAAGGAAGACAGACAGACCATTATCTATCTATATATTACTAAAACTCATCTTGTATGTATGTTCCTGAAATACAGCCAAAACGGTACATGATGGCGCAAAATTTTAGGGCCACCTTACTCACCATTCTCCTGCCGTGTGCAGTATCAAGTTTCGTTCAAATCGGGCAACGAAAAAAATAAAAAAAATCAATTCCCGATTCAGTCAAGTACTCTTCGGGAGCATTTGATCAATGCAAACAACCTCAGCGGTATATTTTGCTGAAGCTATCTTCTTTTTTTTCTTGAAATGATTTATTAAAAAATCTCAAACATTTAATATAGACAAAGAACGATTTATTTTTAAGCATAAAATAAACATCGCCATTTTGATCTAATACTTCCATGTTCATTAAAAAATAAAATTGTGTTTAGAAGATTATGCACAATAATTTCTTCGACTTTCTTTTCTCCGGTTTTTTTTTCACATTGACGTGCAATATCAAATTTCGTTCAAATCGGGGAATGAATTTTTTTTTTTAAAATCAGTTGCTGATTCAGTCAAGTACTCTTCCGGATTATTTGATCAATGCAAACAACCTCAACGGTATAGTTATTTGGAGCTATCTTTATTTATTTTTTTTGAAATGATTTTTTTTATCAACCGCTGTAACATCGGGAACCCAACGGGTTCACGGGTGATCGAGTAACCCTTAAAAGTGTAGGTCTTTCCTTTAGAGAAATTGCAAAGGAGCCAAGGTGTCAGTGAGTGCATTTTCCTCCACCATAAAAAGGCACTTGGAAACTGGAGGAAACTCTTCCAGGAAGAGGTCTTAAACAACCAAAGACACAGCACAATCAGAAGAAGTTTCTGAGGGTCAACAGCTTGCGTGATAGGCGGCCAACAAGACAGCAGCTTCAAGCACAGCTCAACGCTGGTCGAAGTAAGGAAGTCTCAGTTTCAACTGTGAAGAGAAGACTTCCAGTTGCAGGTTTGACAGGTCGAGTGGCAGTAAGAAATCCATTGCTAAGATGGCAAAATAAGAAAAAGAGGCTTGCCTGGGCCATAAAGCACCACCAGTGGACTACTGAAAACTGGAAGAAGGTCTTATGGACCGATGAATCAAAATTTGAAATCTTCGGTTCATCACGCAGGGTTTTTGTACACCGTCGAGTAGGCGAAAGGATGGTTCCTCAGTGTGTGACACCAACTTTCAAACATGGAGGAGGAAGCGTGATGATCTTGGGCTCTTTTGCTGGATCCAGAGTCGGCGACTTGCACAGAGTGACTGGCACCCTCAACCAAAAGGGCGACCACAGCATTTTACAGCGCCATGCAATACCCTCTGGTCTACGCCTAGTTGGTCAGGGGTTCATCCTACAGCAAGATAACGACCCAAAACATACCTCAAGGCTATGTCAGAATTACCTTCGAAGAAAAGAACAAGATGGTAGGCTTCAAATCATGGAAAGGCCAGCACAGTCTCCAGACTTAAACCCCATCGAGCTAGTTAGGGATGAACTGGACAGAAGGGTGAAAGCAAAACAACCTACAAGTGCAACACATTTGTGGGAACTTCTGCAACAGTGTTGGGAAGAACTTTCCGAACAATATTTGATTTCCATTGTGGAAAGAATGCCACGAGTATGTTCAGCTCTAATATCTGCAAAAGGTGGCTACTTTGATGAGTCAAAAATTTGGATGAAATTTAATTCAACAAAACTATTCCATGATTTATTTTTTATCTGCAATTGTTTATTTGTTCTATGCTTTAATTTCAGAGCACATTGAAACATTAAACTGCTTAAATTTCAGTAAAAACTGGAAAAATGGGGGTGTTCTAAAACTTTTGACCAGTAGTGTGTGTGTGTGTGTATATATGTATATATGTGTGTATATATGTATATATGTGTATATATATATATATATGTATATATGTATATATATGTATATATGTGTATATATATATATATATGTATATATGTATATATATATATATATATGTATACATACATACATACACATATATGAAGCCTGGTGTTGGCTTAATGGTTAGGTTGGTGGGCTTGGGATCTGAGAGTCCTGACTTCAAATCCCACTCAGCTGTTGAATTAATACTAGGTAGAGTTGACTCTGCCTGTCATCCTTCCGAGGTCAGCAAAATGAGTGACAGCTTGCTGGTATCCTGTGTCGGAGTGGCGACCTGTCCAGGATTGTGTCCAACAGCCAAGGAAACTGCTTTCGCTGCACCAACGACATATATTGTTACGAATTTCGCCCGCCCGGCTTGCCATCGGCCACGTAACTCAAATCGCGACTTGTCGCCCACCAGAACGGACAATTCAGTCGTGACCCTCTTAGAACTACTGCCAAGGAGCTAGCCACGGGTGGGGGTTTAACCTCACCACAACCCAGTCTGCATTCTACCCGCGCGAAATAGGGTGAATCGCCGAATGTCGATATACCTAAGTACCCGCGCGGGTAGCGTACCGAGGAGTTGTACCACGCCGCAGGTCGACTCCGGACACGAACCGCTTAAGCGGCTCGTTCCGTGCTGCAGGGATAACTGAGTGGAATTATCGCCGACCTCGACGGTTCAGATTATTTATTGGGTGTCTACACCCACTACCAATCCCTTACGTGATGCAAGATGGAACTTTCAAACAAAGGAAAGGACGCAACGAAACGGGAAACGGTTCGACAAGCAAGTAGTTTATTACACACGCAGACAAGGCACGTATTTACAGCCATACAGTGAAAGCAAGCACATATATACAGTCAAAGCAAGAACACAACACAGAGTTACAACCGAATAAAGCAATGTACAAGCACTTATTCAGGTTCACTTAAAAGACTGGCGCCACACACACATTTACACAAAAAGCAAATAAAAACCACCCTCACAGGCAAGGGTGCAGACAGGTCCGTGGACCAAATGTACGTGGGACCTGGGTGAGCGGCCAGGTCCACGAGACCGAAGGGGTCTTACCCGTGCCCTCGTGGCGCGATGGCGGGCGAGCCACAATGTCAGCGTAACGTGCCTGACTCCGTGCCCCTGGCGTGGTCGGTGAGCTCCTTTCGGCGTGCGTTGCACAGGCACGTGTTGGTCGGTCGACACCACGGTTGGGGTTGGGAACGGACGGGTTTACCGGCGCTATCTCAGCGTGGATGGGGGGGGATTGTTGATGCTCGGGGTGGAGAGAGGGGAATGGCGGACACTCCGTCCCGCTAGCAGGGCCTTGGGACCGCACCGACTCCAGCGAACTCTCGCCCCTGAGCCCTCTTCCACGTCCCTGCTTCACTCCGCGACTCGTCCCTTGACCCATCAACGACAACCTCAACGACGACCTCCGTCTTCACTCGACCAGCCCCCGCAACGACAACCTCAACGACTACCTCCGTCTTCACTCGAGCAGCCCAGCCAGCACAGCACACGTGAGTCGCCTTGTGCTCACGTCTTTATAGACCGGAGGAGGAGCGTGTATGCTAATTCGTGGATCAAAACGCACTTGGAGGCGGGGCCACGCCACCAGACATTTAGCCATTGGTCGTGCAAAAAGGGGCGTGAGCCTCTCCTGATCCGAATTTCCTCCTACAAGGAGTCCACATGCATCGCGCTTGGGGACGGGGCCACACCGCCCGACGCTCACCCATTGGACGGAGAAAAAGGGGGCGTGAGCCTC